>NW_024041484.1:13013902-13613902 GCF_014851395.1 Micropterus salmoides
TACTTGTAAATAAGGTAATTTAGCCGTGTGTGTGTGTGTGTGTGTGTGTGTGTGTGTGTGTACTTTTTGTTTTCATTTTTTGAGTGTGTGTTGATGATATGTGTGTTTTGACCTGCATTTTGCTGTCATATCAGAATGCTGGCAGCTTGTTATTTTATGTAAGGCCAAGCACTGCTACTGATGTGTAACCTGTGTGTCTTGTGTTGTGTGTGCACGTTTGTGTACATGAGCTAAACAGAGCTGTGTGTGCACTTTCACAGTGCCTACCGCTGGCAACACAAAACATGTCACACTTACAGCAGTTAGTGATGCCAATGGACATAACCTGGAAGTATGTCCATGATAAAAAACATAAAACCTTCACAGTTTAGGTTCTATATGACCTCATGCTGCTGTGATTGAGTCTGTATGTTTTATGTACATGTGTGTCTCACAGTGAGTATTCCCCAGCTGATGCCCATCATTAGTTCACATAATTAGGTTTGTAAGGGCTGTGACTCCCATTGACCGTCTATTACTAGCCGTGGCATCCGTGTATGTGGGCGCGTGTGTGTCGAGGGCCCTGTAGTCGTGCGACAGGGTCCATTAATTCCTTGTGCGGGGGTTCACGACCTCCAAATCATCAACATAGAAGCCAATCAACAGCCTGCTGCTCAAGGTCGCTGTGTTGACACAGCGGATGGGAGGATGTGGAAATGGGTGTGATTATTGCATGGGATTGGGCTGAGAGCGAGAGACAAGTAGAATGAGTGATGATGTCAACAAGTTCAAATAAGAAAATTAACAGGAAGAGGGACTGAAAAATAATGTTTGCATGAACAAATTATAAACGGAGAGGCAATGGAATGATAATAAAATACATGAATAACAGAGGGTAAACAGCAGATATGAGTGGATATACTAGTAAGACACCAAGAGCCGAAACAACAAATATAAACAACAGGAGTCTATGATTGATATCAAAGCTGTGAAAAGGCTTTTTTAAGTACAAATAACCATCACTATGCAATACTAAAAACCAAGTGAGGAGGACGTATTCAGAACAGTTAAGTAACAGCAACACAGCAATATAATTACAAGTAAAAATCCTGCACTGATGCCACTTTAAGGGATAGTTTGGCTTTTTTTGAAGTGGGGCTGTTTGAGGTATTACTACTATAGTCAATGTATTAACATGCAGTATATGGCAGTTGGTCGTCCTCTCTTTGGAGAAGCAGAGACTTGTACCGGCATGGAAGCTAAGCAATGTACTGTTAATCAGAAGATCAGAATCAGAAGGAGCTTTATTGCCAAGTAATGTTTTACACATACGAGGAATTTGCTGTGGAGATAAGGTGCTACACGTAGACAAACATACAGTCAACATAAATAAATGTGGAAATATATAAATATGGAATTGAAGAACAACGTTGCAGATATATACATGTGCATTATTCTGGGTCTGTGCTGTACAGAAGTAACGGAACGGAAGAGAATATTGTGTTCTGGACAGGGTCAGCAGCAAAACATTTTTTTCACCTGAAAGAAGGCTCACCACAAAATGAATATACTACATACTAGAATACTCTTTATATAAAATCTCTTTATATAAAAGTGTTATATGCAAAATGTACCTAAAAGTGTCAGTCCACAATACAAAACTACTCTCTACTGCTCTCATTCAAAATATGATCATCTGCGGTTAGCTTTGAAAAGTTTGAAAATACATCAATTAGTATTGTATATTTTGAATATGTAAGACAAAGGTAGGAGTATTTATAACTGAATCAATTTTTTATCAGAACACCACATGAGCGTTTTGCTTCTAACAGTGCGATATTATATTTATTATATTTTTATCAGATACTTAACATTGCAATTCTACTCAAAGAATGTTAGCGTCACATCAATAGCACCATTATAGGCAGTGCAAAGACATGCTGTTTGAATTAGTTTAACTCTAATAGGTGACCACTAAACACATAAAGAACTCCCAAACGTCAAAGTAAACCTGCAACACGCTTTGAATCCTGTCTGGCAATTCCGAGTAATTGTTTGAGCACCTCAGAGTACATCAGTGTTTCATCACTCAGTCAGCTCGGGTTTTCTTTTGCTACGTGACTCATGCATCACCTCAAAAAGCTAATATCTTTCAGTGGGGTATTTGTGATTTTTTTTGTTTTAGTAATTGTTATTACTGTTACTACCATCTGTTCTCCAGTCCAATAAATTATCTTTAATAATGTATTTACATTACAGTACTTCAGCTTTCATCTTTTATCATTTAATCTTTCATCAAGAGAATATGAAGCACAGAAGTAAAAAAAAAAAAAAAGGGAAATCCAAGGCACTCAGACTTCTGAGTGTAGTAAAAAGCCTTTTTCCCCCTCAAGCATGGCTGATATGCTTATAAGTACATCAGCCAGGACAACTCAGATCCTGCAATAAAACTCTGTTCTGTTGAAAGTGTGCAGTCAGGTAAAACTGATGCCTGAGGGGAAGCTGACTGAAGCAGACATCAGATCATAGATAAGCCTACATACACACTTACACGCTCACAAACACTTACATGGCCAGTGGCTGCAGATACAATCACGGATGAGTGCACAAGCTTTGTGCTAATTAATGTGCTACTTTGACACCCGAGTCCCACTGGTCTTGTTTGTTTAAAGATGCAGGTGTGTATACTGTCCCTCTTTCAAGCTCTGTCTTTCTCTCTTTCTCACAGACACACATGCTTTTTATTAGAGATCCGCTGACCTCAACTATGACACTGAATTCTCAGTGAAATAAAATATGAATTTAGTATTATTAAAGAACATCAACTGTCTTCACTAAGAGACATGTTTTCAATTGTTAATTACCAACTTTGCAGGATGGCCAGTTGGTCAAAGTTGTAATGGTCCAGTCCAACCAAGCTCAGCGGGGTCTCCAGGCGCAATCCAAGATGCCTCAGAAAATCTGAATTCATTTTATGGTTTGCTTTCATTATTGTTGGAATTTGGCTTTTGCTCAGATCAGAGCAGGATTGGCGCCTAATTAGAGCAAAACTGCAGTTAAATGATGAAGGCTGAAATATAAAAATAAATTTACATCAACTACGTGACAGATCTCAGATGTGATTGGTTACTGCGCTGTCAATTTTCCATCCCTTCTAGGTCACAGTCAGACAGTTTTGCTTGTAATCCCATCATGCTCCTCATAGAAAGTGAATGGGTGGCGGCAGCTCCGCATAACTCGTCGTACTACGGCTGATCTCTCAAATGATCACATCCTTGTTCAGTGGAACTGGCATTTCCCTGCTGGGCTGGACACAAACACACCAGGACAGGCGTGACAGACACACAAACACACATACACAGGAACACATACACAAACAAAGGGCAGAGCAGGCATTAAAGCCCATTCACACACACATATTCTGTCCACACACTTTTCCACCTGGGCCCATCAATGGATCTATTCCACCAGTGAATAGCATTGGTTTTGACAGGAGCTGTAAGCCTCAGGTACACACAGAGGAATTGAAGTGCAGTGCGAGCAGGAAACAAGGTTGTTACTCTGTTGGCTGTTGTTTTTTTTCTTTATCTTTTCTCCTGCGTGCGTGGGAATTATACCAATATTTTATCCTTCTTTTTTCTTGGCTTTTGTGATCTTTCTTTACTTTGTTGTCAGTCAACTTTCTCTCTGTCTGACTTTCTTTCTCCCTGTCTCTCTAACTGTTTATCCGCCATTTCTTCGTGTTCTGTCATATTCAGATTTAAAGGGCTTTATTGGCATGTACTATTGAGAGACAGTATTGACACTATATAAATATAGACAAAGACATGCAGTATATAGTGTTAAAAGACAAAACATTCTAATTAAAGAAAACAGATGAGGGGCTTTTATTATGTGTCTGGATGAGAGAGAATTGTAAGTTTATAATGCTACAGAAAACCACTGCCAAATTACTATTCACACAAAGGCCTCTGCAGTTATTAGGGTCAAACATATAACTATTTCTACAATATTTCTGTCTCCCTCACTTACCCTCTGACTTGCACATACTCTCTCACTTTGTCTCCCTCTTTTTCTCACAGTCACTTGTTCTCACTCCCATTTGTGTGTGCTCACTCAAATCTTAGATTGCTCACATGGTCACAGAAACTAATCTGCTGTTTCATTTTGTTATATTTCATTGTAAATGTGACTAATGAAAGCTAGATCTATAAAGAAAGCAGACTTTTACATCAGCGCTTACATTTAAATGGTTATAATGGTCTAGTTATCTTAGAAGAACTATTTGTAGAGCTATTTGCAAAGCAATTTGTAATAATATATATTTTATGCAGCTGTATAGTTTGCACTTGCATTGCTTATTATGGATGAATCTAGTGTTGCATGCAGGGTTTAATGGGTCCAATAACACTCAGTCAGAGGTCTTTGCACCCTACTAAATGGTGGGGGCAACACATGGCTCAGATACAGGCAGTAAAGAGTCAACCAAGCTCTACAGAATTGCATTATTTTGAATACTAAGTAGAATTATTAAGGGAAATGTTAATGTTGATAATATAGCACACAATACAGTAGTACATAGTACCTCCCATACATTACATTACATAGACAACACACTGTATATCACAAAACATATTCAGTGTTTATGACTCAATACCACAGTGTTTCCTCAGGTAAAAAGCAAAAAATCAGGTCAGGTCACAGAAATTGACATGAAATGCAAATGATCATACTTTCTTTGTGATGACACATCTACAGTACAAGTATGAAGCATATTTTACAGTTAGCTACGGGAGATACTCTCATCCAGGTGATAATGAGACTATATCAGATGTGTGTAGAGAGTGCAAACTCTGTGAGGGAAAATCTTATAGTAGTTTAAGCTCTCTGGTCTACTTTCCCTGATCAGTGAGATTACCATGAGACTGTAGTTCCCTTTGCAGCTGCCTAATGAAGGTTGCTCTGTAACTTCCTTCCTCCTTAATGGGCAAACACAGAAGATTATCAAATGCTTACACATGCCACACACACATGCGCACGGAGCTTTATATTTCCCTAGTTTAACATGAAATATTAATGCTTTACAGAGTGTTATTAATGGGAACTTTATCTTCTAAAGGCTACTAGGCGATAGTTTGATGTCCTTGCTTTCTGAACACGAGGATGATTTTCACACTCTTTTAAAACAAATGCTTTTGAAGATGCTAAGCCTTCATCCAACATGTGTGCATGGATCAGTCTGTGTGAGATGCACACAACGGTTCCAGGAGTTAATTAGATCCTGACGTAGCCCGGCAAGCACACATTTACCCTCCCGCACAGACACATGTTCACTCGCTGCAAATAGACCATATCCTAACAAGGTCGATGGGGAAGGAAAGTTATTAGGCTCGCAGGCTGGATAAACTGTTCCCTCCCCTGTGAAAAGGCCTCAGGGCCGCACAGACTGAAAGATGGAGACAAACACAGATGGAGTGCTTGATGGACAATTAGAGACAGACAGGCGCAGACAGACAGATTGCAGACTGTGAGACAGAGATGGCAACTGGCACTATTTTATGACTCTTTGCAGCATTAGTTCTTCAAAGGTGAGATGAAGTGTCATTTAGTGCAGCTAAGTGAAACAAAATTTATCCTTTTTCATCACCTTGTAGAGGACATGGTTATCTAACTGCTCTTAAAGATGACTCTCTGCATATGTGTGTGTATGCATGTGCTGATTGATGTGTGTGTGCAGTTATACAACACAGAGCATGCATGTAATGTGTGTCTGGATTCTTAGACAGAGAAACTTTATCTGTGTGCTGCCATCGTGGGGAGTGCTGTGTGCTTGAAAGCGTCCGTGTTGAGCTGCCCATCTGTCACTGTTAAACCACAGACACGCACGCATACACACACATAGTAATCCATCTTGAGCAGGTCCAGGGACCTCACTGTGGCCCCTGTCACACATCCCTTTGTCACAAGACACACCCAAAACACCTGCAAATTGATGAAGCAGGCGTAATAATATTGCAGTATTAATAGATTTTCTTTGGGCTACTTGAGTGTAGTCAAATAAGCTGCGAAGACAACATTGAGTTAGAGGTGGTATGGCGAATGTCTTAGCTAACAGCTGCCTACTCACAGCAACATTAGCATTCATTTGGATTTGTGTTGCTAGTCCAACATTCACAGTATTTGAGCACAATTTTGGCCTCCTCTAATTCCAGAGGGAAATATCTGTGTAACTTTGTCTGTCTGCCGTTTGCAAATAAAGTCACTTCAAGGTTGAGTAAGTGATTCTGGAGAAATCCAATTTCCACAGCAGATACCATGATATAGAGTGAACAACGACACAGCAAGTAATGCAAATAACGTTAGCCAAGTTGTGGTTTAGCAAACTGTCGCTACAGTTGGTGCAGCGAAGCTAACATGCAGAGAGGACAAATGGTCCCAGAGCCAGCAGACCAACTCCAGACAGCGATACTCACATATCTCCTGCTACTATAGCTAACATCACAACAACAGCATGTCATGGCAAACTAGAAAGTAAGCTGAATGTCCGTGGGCAAGTCATGTAACGTTACCTGACACAAATCATGCCTGGAATAGTGTTGTGGTGACGGGGTGCGGGCCGCTTTTTTTTTTAACCATTTACCAAGCCAGGTTCTGAGTACAAACACCAGATTTGTTTTTTAGTGCACACACATAACGGACAGCTAGCAGACTGTTAGTAGATATGTGCTGAATTTGGCAAAAACACATATATAGGATTGGAATCGCTTACCCCACCTTTAATAAGTTCTGGAATTACAAACTATTACACAAATGACCTTGACAGAGGTATATTTATACATATAGTGAACCTTTTACAACCTAGAGCTTATTTTTATTCTTGGCTATCTATCCTGTCAGTTCCTTAAAGGAGACCTATTATACTGCTTTCCACTCCTATATTGTAGTTCTGTGATTTCTGTATAGCAGCTTTGCTTGATTCAAAGTTAAAAAAGTCTATCTGATACTGTCATAAAATATAATGGAAAAAAATATGG
The DNA here is from genome assembly GCF_014851395.1 of Micropterus salmoides. Classification (NCBI taxonomy): domain Eukaryota; kingdom Metazoa; phylum Chordata; class Actinopteri; order Centrarchiformes; family Centrarchidae; genus Micropterus; species Micropterus salmoides. The sequence goes on from NW_024041484.1 coordinate 13,020,916, forward strand.
AAAAGCATAGGTCTCCTTTAATGCAGCTGTGCATATATAATGATCAGTGTTGGACAGGTTACTCAGGAATTGTAATAAGTTACTATTTACTTATTACTCCTTAAAAAAGTAATAATACTGGGTGTTAAAATTTTAAAAACGCTTCTGTCTCCAAATGAGTGCATGCATTGCTGGCAGCAGTGGCCTCCCGGTCAGTACGGAGAGTTTCTTTCTATAAGTGCTTGGATTAGTAAGTGTAATATTATTACTGTTTTGGAAGTAGTAATCCCTTGCCCACCATCCAACACTGGTAATGAGAACCAACTTTTCCTTTCTTAATTGGTAGTTTAGATAATATGGCTAAACAAGTAGGTGTGTTTATTGCTGGTCTTGTTGTAGCTGCTCGTGCTTTTTGCCCTGTTTGACTCTGTTTAAGCAATGTTGCCACTTCCCTACATTTGAGCAATAAACAGAGGGAGTAAAAATGTTATCACAACAAATAAGAATGATGTCCAAAACTATGAAAATAACACCTAGGTTGTAAACACTGTTTTTTCCCCAATTTAATTTCTAAGATGCCAAAGAAGTTTTAACAGTGCTGAAGGGTGATTGAAGGGAAGATGGCTTCTTGTCCTGATGACTTTTAAAAAATCCAATACAACTGACAGTCTTATGACCCAGAGCCAAATTTATCACTGTTTACTTCCTCCTTTCTTGTCCCTTGTGTCATGCGAAGGGGCTAAAGATTCAATGTGAATACAATGTGTAGAAATTAAAGCAGATGTTTGTGCAAGCATGTATGTATGTGCATGTACTCACATGTAACAATCCTACATGCACATTTGCAATTACAAACACATTTCTGTATGGATAATGGGTTGTTATAGGTTAGAGAGAACAAGTGCTGCTGTGCTGTGATTTTACGTATTTCTCTTCAGAAATACCTGCTTCTTCTGCATACCTCCACCTTCTCCCCTTCCTCCTTGTCTTTTTCTCATCCAGTTGTTTTGTTTGTTTCTCTTATTTCTCTCAACCTTCCTTCCACTAACTTAACTTCTTTTTTATCATGTCTCATTCCTGGTTTAGGTTTCTTTTTTCCATCCTTTTGTCTTGTTTGATCCAATTGTCTCCCTTTCCTTCCTCACTACACCTTTTCTCTGCCTTCACTCGTGTCTCTTTTTGTTCCATCTCTCTGCTCTTTTTGTGTTAGGGTGTGTGTATATATACGCTTGTTTAAGAGTCGAATGACGGGAGGCCCGCTAATATAAAACACACAGTTTCTCAGCGACGCAAACGAAAATTCTTGTTTATGTGTTAATGTGAAAACTGCAGGAGAGAGATTAAGAGAAAAACGCACTGAAAAATGGAAATTTTAAAATGTTGAGGGCAGAGAGAGAGAGCGATAGTGCTAGTGAGCGTAGCCGAGTTGTGCCAGGACAGTGATTCAACATAATATGAATAATGACCAATGAATAATTCATATTAGCTGTGTGTACTATCAGCAATAATATATACCAGTAATAATGTAGAGATGTAATATATATTAACCACATATGTCTGTGGCATCACATTATTCATGAAAAGTAGTGTTCTGCAGCAAATTGCTCTTTATAAAGCATTAAACATGCTCACTGCAGTCTGACATAAGGTCTGTGGACACAGGGTAGATGAAAGAGGAGGCTAAGATGGCAGAGGCTGGCTCAATTAGCTCTGTTCAGTCAGTGAGCATGAGTGTTAGACAGTCCTTCAGCCATTAAAGTTAAATTCTTGTTCATTAGAACTTTTTTTGTAGTTCTGGTCATTATTTATATTAGTAATGGTAATGTTGTACTCGGCAAGTTAATTACTGAGATATGGGAAATGGCAACAACGCGGTGTGAAGGTGAACCACTGGAGGTCAACAAAAACTAGATTTTCAGGGAGTGTTAAGTTGCTCTTTCAACAAACCCCTCCCCAGATTAGTAAAAGTTGAAAAAGAAGTGAAGGTGAACATTGAAGTTATTACCCTAACTTTGTTTTAAACACCCATCACAATTTATAGACCAACTTCCTGGTTCAACTTTCCATACTCGCCTTAGTTGTGCACAAAAGTTTAGATAATCTAACTTCCGTAATGACACCCTGTTCCCACATCTCAATAATGACAATGTTCTAACCATAGAAATCAAGTCTTTAACTGCAAAAAGATGTAATAATAAAAAAGGTGGGATCTTTCCTTTTTAGAAAGTTGTCCCATCAGTAATTCAGTGATCAAACCAGCCTTTTAACCCAGCTTTTCTGTTTGTTTGTTTGTTTTTGTCAAAAACGGAATCATTTACTGCACCAACATCTTTTGAGAATTTATGCTTAATAATCTCAAAGATTTTCATTTAAATAAATGTGTATTAAAGCAACACTATCTAGTAATTGCATCTCTTTTGATGGTATACTGAATTCTAATAATAAGAAAGTTCAATGTAAGATCTTTGGAAGAAGCTAGCTCTGTATTCTCAGTAAGGATATCATGGCAGACCCAAGACAATCTTGGAGGAAGTAAAGAAGAGAAAAAGAGAGAGTGACCTAGCAAGAGATTGGTTCAAGGGTCAGATGGACAGGCTTTTACTTGTTGGCTTGAGCTAAAAGAGCTGAAAGAATGCAAGACAGATACCGAGCTGGTCTTCTGGCTGTTGGATTAGTACGAAATAACCTATTAGTTACCCAGCTATGTCTTGTGTTGTTGTGCTTGCCTGATGTTTGCCTGTGTTAGCAAAGTTGTCGACTTGAGCAAAATCAGCCAGAGGTTTCACAGACAGAGGTTTAGCCACTAGCTATAAATCTTGAGTTGGTGCTAGCAAACTAACAAGATAACACTCTTGGACATCTCTAATGTCACTATATGTGTTCCTGCGTCAGTTACTGTCTTGCTTTGTTGGTTAGCTTGCCAGCCAAGTTTCAACATTATGCTGCTCTGGTGGAGAGTAGCACCAGTGTCGTGTCGTTCGGCGAGCGGGGATCAAAATCAGGCTCAGCAGCCTCTATCGACATAACGGTACCTAATGGCAGAGGCAAAGAGACTAAAGAGCCCTTGACAGAGAAAACTAAAAAGAGAGCGCGACTAAGCAAGAGGCTCACAGACATTCACGAGAGCTTTGTGAAATAAAGGGCTGCAAGACAGATGCCGAGCTGGCATCCTTTCTGTTGGATTAGTAAGTAACATTGTTCCTTATGTTGTCACACTTGCTTGATGTTTGACTAGTTTATGCTCATAAGTAATGTAATCATAATAAATGCATATGACCAGCTGTCCTTATTTATGACAGCGGTGAATTGCACTCTGAAAACCAAATCTTACATAATGTTAGTTTAAGTCACAATCTGTCACAGAATGAGGTAACACAATGGTTATTGAACTTATGCCCCACTGATGAAAGTATTGCAGTATTATATATATTTGCAGTACAATGAACTGGGTGTCGTAAAAAAGGCTGTATTAAGTTACTGCTAATGCAAACCGAACATTTCCTGTTGCTGCAGCATCACATTAAAAAACATTTAACTGGCAAAACGTGAGTTGACTTTTCCCATGAAGTAGTCATGGGAAATATGCAATGCAATGTGGTGACCGCATCTACAAAAGAAGACAATGATCATTTATGTCATTTTTTAACAGCTGATAAATTTGAAATATTGCAGGGAGTAATGGAACAGTCAGAAACAGCCACAGTGAGCTGTTAGATGGAGAACTGCAGGCGACAGGATGCACACCTCCAACTTTTCAGGGCGGTAACCAACTCCTTTCACTGTGCCCTGCTGTTTACAGACTCCTAAAATCAGATCAGGGTTGCTCACAAAATGATGGGAAAAGGGCAATTATTGCCTGACTTCTTTATTAAAAGTACAGTATTTTGTTTTGCAGCCCCCAGGTTATGGTGACCTGTAGTATCAAACCCCATTTGCTGTTACCACTACTAACTGCAGGTGTTGCCAAATCAACTAGGACTGAAATCTTAAGGATTCACACTCATATTATATTGACTTGACTCTTGGCTCTACACAAACACACATACCCTCCAGCTGAATGATATTAAAATGATATTTGACATTGATCTCGGATTCTGTGTACAAACACATTCTTACACACAGACTTGAATCTGAAACTGACTTGTATATTGTAAATGTATTTGAGAACCTATGGTTTCAGTGCCCTCTTGTCAAATCATGTAGAGCAGAAAATCTGTCTGGTGCTCATTTCCTATTCTCTTCTATTGATTATTCATTTCTTTCTTGGCAGATTAGCCCTGAAGCTAGCTCAGAGCCAGACATGTTTATGAAAAGGGAATTCTGTGTGTGGGTTTTTGTTGGTGGGTGCGTCCCTTTTTCCTTGATTCATATTATAACATATAAAAAACATATTTAAGCAAAATAGGTGATTTTGTCTGTATTGTTATGGCAAAGCTTTATAAATATCTATTAATTTTGATGCATGTGTGGGCAGTGTTTCCCTATCCTGTCATCTCCCCAATGTCTTTCAGACATGTTTGATAAATGAGAGAAAAGCTAATTAACCAACCTTGTATGTAAATTTATTCATCACCATGCAAACTGAGTTTGCATTATCCTGATGTTTATAAAAACATTTCCGGCCTTAATTATTCTCAGATTTATCTCATCTGCATCGTAAAAAAGCTAAATATGTTGGTGTGTGTGTGTGAGCTCGACTGAGAAAACAGACAAAAAATAACAAAAGGGAAGAAAAAAATCATTTAGGCGACGGGAGTGGAGAAGGAGGGAATTGAATATGTGTTCCTAATTGATGTTTAATTAAGGAACTTGTCCAAATCATTAGTCTGTCTGTCATCCGTGATGCCATCAATCACCATCGGTGTAAAACCTGGCTGACACACTGGTCCATGAAGGCATCCATCAAGGCACTTCAGCTAGTCAGCATTCTTGCATTAGCCCCACCTCACTGCCTTAATGTAATGGTTTGTGTTTGTATTAGACACAGCTTTGGCTTCACTGGCAAGGCAGTGACGCGCATATTTTAGTGGTTTCACTGGCATCAATCTCATTGTGGAGCCTCCTGGCAAACGATCCAGGAGACACGGGGCATGGCTTTGAGTTTTGGGGCAGATTGAAAACTGTTTACTCTTAATCAGAAACGTGTAGCATGTTTATTATATGCTATCAAACCAGAGAGACTTGACTTTAATTTGAAAATGATTTTTCTGTTTTTAGGACGATTTATATTTCTACTTTATGTCGTGGCTTTTGAGCATATGCCATTGCCGCCATAGCTACACTGCAGACTGTGGTGGCTCTGATGTGTGGTGACTAGACGCTGGGTCTAACCTGGCCACAAAGATGCCATATTGAGTCCACAAGAACAATAACTGATCAGTGTAGCAGATATACGTATGATTTTGAATAAATTTATGGAAATGAATATTTCAGAAATATTAACTCAGGAACCTCGAAGAAAACGGGGCACCACTGGAGATTCAATTCGCCCAGAGTCTCCGGACCTCTGGGTCATTTTTTAAATAATTAATTATACAATTATTCACTAGTGATCAGTTAAAAATAAAAAAATCGCTCAATTATCTTAAATCAATCAGTCAATCTCATATCGAAGGAGTAAGTTCTCCGTGACAGGGACTTGGAGTTAAACAATACACACACACAATTCCTGTGATTACGGTGAAATTTATTAACTAACTAAAGGTAGATATAAATGCGATTAAATATACATCAAAGGAATAAACAATGGCTAACAAACATGAGGCAACAATGAGAATGTTGAGTTCTATTGTGGGAAAGAGAACTAATGAAAACAGATGATACTCCCGGGAAATTAAATTTGGCTATGAGTTTAAGGATTAAAGATAATGGATTAACAGAGTATCGGACATCACTGATCACAGAATGCCTTGGTTTGCCTTACTGTGTGTCGTTGGCCTTCCTTGGCCTGTTGCACGGGTCCCCACGCTAGCTGCCGATTCCTGGCTTTCTGCTAGGGAATTTCCGGGGGTTCTCCGTGTGAATGAAGAAAAACACTCCAGTGGCGACTGTCCTCGGTCTGGCAGTTAGGCTGTTCTGGTTTGGATGTCCTTTGGGTTACTGCTGGCAAGACGGCCCACGTGGCTGACGGAATAACTTAAAAGAACTTTGTCGTTCTTGAATTAATATTGTGTAACTTAACTTTGATAACTTTTAACAAACAAAACCAAAAAAGAAAATAAAAGCAAGTAAGTTGCTGGAAACGAGGGAAAAGCCGAGTTTGCGGCGCTTCGTGTGTGTGGCTTGAATAGAACAAAAGAATTTTCGTGGCAAGCCGGGTCGAACTTCTTAGGGTGTTGCTGGGAGCCGGAGCATGCTGAGCGCATGCTGAAGTGCAGGGGAAGAGCGAAGACGAGCCAAGAGAGCGAGCGAGCGCATGTCGCTGCTTTTGTTTGTTGGGGCGTGGTTCCCAGGGAGCTTGTTTCCGGTTTCCTGAGAAACTGTCTTTTTAACTTTTAAACACTCCCTTGCTCAGTAGCTGGGGAATTTAGTTATTTAATATTAAATTCGAGCCGGTAAATTAATTGAGTATAGGATGACATTTCTTTATCATATCGTTTCTAAAGGAAGTGTCAGAAAGTGTTGGGAACAAAGCATTGGTTACAACATAAAATGAAGAAATGTCAGGGATCCTTGCTGAAAATTAAAGCACTGCAAAATTTACTTATTTAGATTCTTCTTTTCAACAACAATATCAACAACAACATGGTAACATAACTACTCAAGTGGAGTGGAGAGACCTGTTAAGTAACTTAAAGATTATTTAATTAAACAAGGGGGGTCTGGAGTTCCTCACGCCTGGCTGTGAAAGTGAGGATATCCTTTGATGTGAGGTAATTAAACAAAGAGGGAGGTCAGTTGCCATGGTTATTTGTGTGGGGGCAGTTTAGGGTTTCCTGTCCTCTTTCCACAAGAGTTCTGATAGGTTGTTCAGGAGAAAGCTAATTTCTGGTTAGTGTTTGTTTGTCATTTTAACAGTCAGGCACCACAGTTTTACGATCGAACTGCCCAAAACAACACTTAAGGAAAGCAAACCTTTCAACCCCCTCCTTTGGGGTCTCTTCAGCCGTCTGTTGAGGGTTGATATCTCAACCACCCCCCCCCCCCCCCCCCTCTCCAAATTTATTTGATATAAAATGAACAAATCCACACTGGCTTGTTCGCAACATCAGCTTGGCTGTTTGCATCTTTACAGAAAGAAGGCCTGTAAGCCTGGAGGAGACACAGATTTGTGATTAGAACATCGATTACCAACTGGAATAACTAAATTATTGCCGAAGTACCCTTTAGCAAGGCACTTAACGAATACTTTCTGACTGGTTATAATGGGAGGCTCCTGGATTTGAATGTGATTATACTGTGTGTTTCAACATTAAAGGACCATTATGATTGCTTTGCATATTTATTTAAGTCTGAATATCACGGCCACTAATTTCCCAAGGAATATGCTTTCAGATTTAGCAGTTGACAGTTAATAGGAAGTTGTTTCACTTATGGTTGAAACTTGCACGGACTTTGTTTTAATGAACACTTTGTTCGCTTTATAGTTTTTTTTCCCAAGTTATCAAAGTTACATTGCTGTTGTGTGGTAATACAGGTATGTGCAAGGACGCTGTTGCCGCATTCATGTTTCAAATTCTTGTGAGGAACTCCCACAAAGAACACTTGAAAGACAGCTGCCTCTCCTGCCTTTAATTTTGTTTTTTTCTTTTTTTTTGAACTTTCATATAATTCAGGCATGCAATAGCCAGAAATTAGGCAAATCAGTAATGTGAAAAACCATCTCAGGGTCAAATAAATGCTGTAGACAGTTGTTGAAAATATATATGCATCCTTCATCATTGATCCATCTGATGAATGTTCATCACAACAACATAACATAATAACATCCTTCCTGTTGTCCTAATGTCTTAATAACAGTTCATTACGTACTTGTTACTTAATCTGGCAGTGAATACATTAAAGTTGTATTATTTTTGCCACTCTGACAGTTTGATATTAATAGGGGGAAAAAAAGAATCAATCTTTTGTTTCATCTTACATAATACTGACACTTAATTTAAAGAACTTAGCACTTGTCAAGTTATTATATTATCTAACATCTGTTAGACTGTTAGACAAATCAGCATCAAGCTTCCTGTGCTTCAAAAGCCAAATAATGACAAAGAATCATTTTTCATTTAAGTTGGAGTTTTATGAATCCTTTAGAAGGTCAAAAAGAATGTGTTAACTTTTCTGTGTTTGTGTTCAAGACTTTAGTTTGTTACACAAATTAATCTTGCAGCTCCTCACTTCTTCTGTCATCTCCAGTAATCCTGATGTTCTTACCAGTGTGAGTCATAGTACCACCAACTCTGCATTGATGTTGAAGTGCCAGGTTAGACCATTCAAGTGGTGTCTCATGCAGTTTAAGAGATATTTGAAGAGGTCTGTTATAAAATGCAGTTTCATATTTGAATAATGATTAAAAAATGCCACCATGACTTCATCTTCAGAGATCTCTTTACAGTACTGGGTACCGGCTATAAAACTCTTATCTTTTCTCATCTAGAGACTTTAATGTTTAAATTTTCTGCCGCCATACAAATTTGTAATGGCAGGTGTCGTGATCTACACACAGCAGATTATCTGAATTTCAAACAAAACTTTCATCATAAAATAATTTTTGAACAAAGTTTCTGCCATGCCCGTGGCTTTTTATTAAACAGAACCAAGATGAGTAACGTCTTTCTACACATCTAGAATCAGATCACAGCGCCTGGCCTGCATGCCTGTGCAACAAGAACAAATAATCAGCCACAAAATATGAAAATGACTGGAAGGCAGATATGGAGATGATTGCGTCCTCATGCAGTTTTTGGAAAACAGATCTTTTATGAGACATGAAAATCACTTTTCATCTGTACTTCTGCCTCTCATAGTTTAAGTCTCATTTTTTCCCCCAGTTTTCAATGCAAATCCTCTCTCACCAAGCAGCCAACCAACCAAGCTGCCTGTGGTCTCTGATGTCATTAACACTGAGCAGAAAGGCTGAATTTAATTTAGCAGCTGCTGGCTGGAAAATGGAATAGAGTGTAATGTGTACAAGACAGACAGGGTGCATATTAACACACAAATATTTTGTCCATCCATTTCTGTGCATTTCTGTGTCTCCACCTCCATCTCAACCGTTATCCCTGTTTATGTCTTCCACTTCTTTCCTTATTTCACACAGGAACACACACAAGACTTCACTGTACAAAACATATTATACTCACATATTAAAGACTCAGCTAAAGATTTTTTTGCACCTGTTCACACACATTATGTGCAGGAAAGAAATTAATAGATTTGTGGGTCACTTCACTGATGTGACAAGTTGTTACTGGCTAACAACGGGCAGACAGATCCAATAAAAGCTGCATAGTAGTGTGCACTTTTCACATATACATTTAGACACACACACACACACACAAACACACACACACACACACACACACACACACACACACACACCCCTTGCTCCGGTTACAACACCTGATGCAATCCCGGGAAACACAGACAGTAGTGTTTTCCCAGTTAGCACCACTCATAACAGCACCAGTCGTTTATCTGTCTCAGGGCAGGATTGCGTTTTCTTGCAATATGCTGATTAATGATGCATCATGTCGGTTCACATCTCATAAGAACAGCAGAGAGATATTCTCATTATCTCATGACATGTTGATCTATGGCTCAAAGTACAATGCCTTGTTGTGCTTTTTCTCTGGATGGAAGTGTGCACAAATGCCGAACACAAACAAGTGAGCCTGCGTACACCGATACATCAGAAAAAGATGCTGGCTTGTTGAAAGACAAGCAATACATGTCGACTCCGTGTAATGAGGTCACAAATCTAATTTCAAATAATAACAGTAATCAGCAATCTAATGGGTCTTTGTGGGTCAGTTTTAAAAGGTCAAGAACAAACTCCTTTATCAATATTCCTCTTTCGGCATCCTTATTCTGAGGTTATTTTGAAAAGCAGCTATACCCACTTCAGGTCTCTCCTTAGAAAAAGAGAATTTTAAGTTTCCCTGAATTGGACACAGGTTGGCCGTTAATCGGAAGTTCGGCGGTTCAATCCTGGCTCCCCCAGGCTGCATGTCGAAGTGTCCTTCGGCAAGATACTGAACCCCGAATTGTATGAATGTGTGTGAATGTTAGTTTCTGTTTGAGCACTTAGGCTCAGTGTATGAATGTGTGTGAATGGTGACTGCAGATGTAGTGTAAAAGCGCTTTGAGTGGTCGAAAAGACTAGAAAGGCGCTATACAAATACGGAGCATTTACATTTACATTCCATTTCTAGTGTGTCTTTTCAAGTTGCTCACTGAAGCTACAGCATCTTGTAACCTTTGTTAACAGCGCATTAATACGCCATTTTTAATGGAAGTATCCTTTCTGTCAAGTTTCACAATATCACCAGAACAGCTGCAGTTACACCTGATATTATGAAGCTTGCAGATTATTAACATATATAATATATGAAAATAGTTTGTCATATGTGCGATGAATGAGAAAAATTCAAATATAGGTACTCCAGTTGTGTCAAGTCAAAAGTATGACAATGTAATAAAAATATGGAAAATCCCTCCTGCAGCATAGCCAATTTCTCTCTTGTCCATTCATATGCTCAGTAATATATTAATACTTCACTAAAATAAATACACTACTTTTGTCTCATGCTACATTTCACAATAAATCTATGGAAATGTAGTTGTGTGTAGCAACTTAAACAGCTAACTGCTTAGGCTACAGGGCTATATACAGAATCTGTGCATTTTACCCATATGCTGTTGAAAATTACTGTTGAACACATTATGGACAGTGAAGTGGAGCAGTTTGACTGACTCTCTGGATGGTTTTAATACTGTTTTCTTGCAATGAAAATGTGTCACTATTGGAAACAATTGCAACAGATATGAATTCATGGTGTTTTACATGAAGGATGAAGCTTTAGCAGCCACCTTAGAAGCCTTCCCTTGTTAGCAAGTGTTTAATTCTAGAAAGACTGATTTCGGGTACAGTGTCACTTGAGTGCCACCTATGTGCTATGTAAAGGTACGCTGCAGTGAAAGCATTAACTAATTAATGTCTTGTTTAGCATTATTTATTGACTGTTAATTAATAATTAGGTTTGTAATTAAGGTAGGACAATATGCAGCCAGCTCAGGGGCCTCCTGTTGATTAGTGAGACTGTAGTCTGGCTCACAGGAAGTAGGCTGTGGCTATAAGTCTGCCATTGGCTGACTGTTTCAGTTGGAATTCTCCTACCCTTCTGCTATCTTCTGAAAGTATTTTGCAAGGGCACTGTCACTGCATCCTGGGCTTAGCGCTGCCCAGGATGATTGTGATTGGTTGAAAGAAATACAGTTAATATATATTACTTTTTGATTTGTGAGCCACACATTACCTAGCAATAATTTATTATTAGTGCTTGAATCCATATCTATGCATATTAACCTTCATGTGTTACATTCATGTGATTCAGTTTTATAGAAGTATGCTGCATTATCATTTAAGTAGTTTTAGAGATTGCAGGCCTTAACTACATTCTGCACTGCGCTCTGATGCACTGTGAGCAATGCAGCAGATGATATATATATATATATATATATCTCATCATATAAATATATAATCAGCCAATGTGGACGTAAACATATTTATGTGCTTGCAAATGTTTGTGTTATGACAATAAGCCATATGGTCATAAGCACAGCAAAGTGATTTGGCTTTCCTGTCTGAGCTTTTTATATTAGAAGTTAAAGAGACTTCTGGCTTGAAAAAACTTATGTAAAAGGTAGTTATAAAATGGATAGTCATAGTTTAACTTTTAATTGTCTGAGCACACCAAGCACATTCAAATCCAAACACAATTTTTGTCATTTTAATTTTAGTGCAAAAATAACTAACCAAGTTATATGCTGTATTGGCATATGCAAAGTGAAAAAAGTTGCACTGTTCAATGGCCTTCTTAGTATCTGTTCTCTTTATATTTTGCTATACAGCTGTAAGAGAGTTGTTGCCCTCTGATTAAAGGTTTCAAACCACTTTCACCTGAGTCCTGGAGCAATCATCACTGGAGCAAGGTGAGCAGATTTCCAGGGAGTGTTACTTTTTAAAAACAGGAATATCTGATACAAACAGAACAAGGAATAACACAAAAAGATATATATAAACATTACAAAACTGTACAGTAGAGACAGTAAAGACCCCGGAGCTGCTCCTTTGACGCTGCTCCAGTGGAGGCTAATTGCCAAAGATAGTGCTGTTTTTGTTTCTGTGTGAATGACGTCCAGTTTGTGTCTTTTATCTACAAAGCTGCATTAATCCATAGTAACTAAACCCTCTAACTAAGGAGATAAACTGCAATAGCAACAAAACCTGCCATAGCAACTGAATGTCACACAAAAGTCTGAGTTCATTCCTCCATCATCTTGCTCGCTGTGAATAAAAGAATTTAATACAGAGAGGGATAAAAGACAGCAAATATGTTTAAATGCTTTAATCCATGCAGAGCACAATTCAATTATTTCAGCCTATAGCGTAAAGGGTACATCTGTATTATTTTAATTTTTGCTCTGCATAGATTAGTGCTGGAACACATCCTTGTGTCGACTCCAATAAACTCTTTGTTTAATGTTAAATCTACATTCATTGTGTCGGGCGGCGGGTGCCCTGAGATTTGTGACAAGAGCAGTAAATTGACTTCCAATTGGATCCATCAAGGCAGTTAGCCAGTCAGTTAGTTGCATTAGCTTCACATTGCTGCCCTTCTCTATTGGTTTTTGTTTCCACCAGACTCAGTGGGTTGTCCAGTAAAGTATTCACCTCACCCTGCTGCACAGAGGGTTTTGTCTGAGCTAAGTAGCATCAATCACATTACTGAGGCTGTTACCAGAGTAACCCCAGGGCACTACAAGACTTAAACCTCTAAGAAAACTTTTTGGCCTTAGTGGTATTGTTTGACATGTATTAGCCTGACAACATTTAAAGGTTGTGGTTTAAAATGTGTTTTAAGTTAACAGTGATACACTACATTTCAAAATCAGAATAAAAAAGGAGAGATTCATGTGCACCCAAAAAAAACCAAACTAAAGATTATTTTACGCTATACAATTTGTTATTGACTGTTAGGAAATAAAGACAATTAAATATAGATTTGCCTGGGCTTGTGGCCAGAATTTTAGAAGTTAATGAGAAGAGCTCTCGCTTCGCTCAGCAGCTACTGAGGTGTGAATGTGTGTAATTATGAATGTCAAGCAAGTTGTTGGCCAAAAGGTGCATGCCTTCTCTGGATAAATAAAGGTTACTGTCACTAGTGCAGCTGGTTTTCTAATGATATGTCAAATTAAAGGCAGTGATACACAAAACAGCATGTTGGCCAACTATGATGAGCAGCAAGTTGCTGTTTAATGCCTGGAACTAAGAAACAACTCAATAGATTTTTGACCCTCAGTCTGCTGTCTTTAGCAGATAGTTTTTCAAACACGCATTTTGCTCAGACCACGGCCTGCTGGATCACCACCATGCGTGTGCTCATGAAATCAATACTGTATTGCCTTAACACAACTAACTACAGAAGCTACAGCCAGTTATGTGCAGTCATAAGATAAAGATTTGAATCTGTGGACGGGCAGAAAAAGAGCTGCACTTCAACTCAGAAGAATGTTGTTTCACTGGGCACCAGTATGAGGGAGAGTGTGCAAGGAGGAATAAGAAGCAGGGTGCTGCAGCAGAATAAGTGCTGTGTTAACCCCCTGGAAAAGGATGAAAGCACAGAGACAGAGAAAAAAACAGAGATCCTACCATACAGGATGTTGCATCTGACAGAGACAGTAATGTGAGTGTGTGAGGCTGAATAAAAGTTCACCATTGAGAGAGAGAGAGTTGTACTTTCGTCTGCAGGCTCTATTGCTTGTCTACGTCTTTCATTCTCTGTCACACATACACACCCACACATACTTATAGGTACTGTACAGCTCTGCTATCCAGGGATTGAGAAGAGTTCCATTATTAACCAGCATAATGATCAGCTGCTTGGTTGGACAACATGGCATGGTAACAATGCTGACTAACTTGGCTCTCACACACACCACTACCACTATCATCACCACCAACAGCAACAAACACACAACTACAGACATGCATACAAAACACCCAGTAGCCTTCTATAACTGTGGATTGGATTTCATTCTCAGGACCCCATTAATTCCTGGTGGATTCTCATATTGATTGAAAGGCCTCTGGTCTTGTTAATTCAATTCAGCTCAGACAGGTTTTGATTCAGATTGTTTTGCCTGAAGGTGACTGCTACTTGTAAGAAATGGGGGTGATTAAAAGCCATGGGAAAGACAGTAGAGAGAGGATACGAGAAAATGACAGACAGAGGGAGTGGAGAGGAGGAGAGAATCAGGCAGAAATAAGACAAGGACAGGATAACAAGCAACAACGAAATATACATCAGTATAGAGTTGGGAGATAAAAGTACGATAATATATGTAGGATGTTTGGACTTCCTATAGTAGTTCCAAAACAGGAAATTCATTTCATTATCAATTACCGATTTCTCACATTAATGCATCAAGGAGGCTTTATTTTCACTTTGTTCTTTTCTCTTAAGCTCGTTTTACTAATGAGTTGTTACATAAAACCCTCTCAATAAATCATAACTAGAAGGTTATTTGCGTATTTGTGTATGAGTGGGTCTGTGTGCGTATGCATGTGTACTGGGCATAAACAAGTATGGAGGCCACAAGAAAATATGCATTTGTTTTCTCGCTAATTGATGAACCTAAACATTACTCTGGAGTAATTAATTAGGATGCAGTAATAAGATAAGCCACATAGTTTTAGAAAAAGGACAAAAGCAAAGAAACAATAGAGAGTATCCAAGTGTTACAAGTACTTTAACAAGTAAAGTTTACATTGTATATTTGGTCAAATGTATAGAATATAATTTGTAGCATAAATAGCCCTCAATGTACAGCCATGTGACATGGGTAAGAAAGAGGACACAAAAAGTATATTTTGTCTTCTCTGAACTCTTTCTTACCTTTCTCTCATACAAGAAAATGCCATTATCAGTGGTTCAGAAGATGTAAAGAAAGGAACATGTTGTTCTTTCTTATGAAACTTCTGCTACCAGGGCGAGAATGGACTGAGAGTTATTTGTCATTGTCAGGCTGAGTGCCCTGCTTCCTGTCTGATGGCCAGCCTGCC
Organism: Micropterus salmoides; assembly: GCF_014851395.1. Classification (NCBI taxonomy): domain Eukaryota; kingdom Metazoa; phylum Chordata; class Actinopteri; order Centrarchiformes; family Centrarchidae; genus Micropterus; species Micropterus salmoides. The sequence continues at coordinate 13,036,175 of NW_024041484.1, forward strand.
TTGCACAAGTTCTTTTTCGGTGTTTTCATCTCTCTTTTTTTCCCTCTTTACCCCTTTAAAGTTTTTCTTCGCTTCACCCCAATTTTCCTTTTTCTTTTTTACCTGGTGGGCTTCCTTTCACTTTTTCACCTCTCCCTCAGCTAGACCCCTCCTACTTTCTTCTACTTTGCTTGATTGTTTACACTCCAGACCTTGTTATGATGTACATAATACGCAGTATTATATATATATATAACATACTGTAGCTGGGCTGTGTTTACTGTCCCGGATGGAGTGCCCTATCCTGATTGTGAGTTAAATTCAAAATGGCTCCCGTAGAAATGATGTGGTGTGTCTCTTATTTCCTTCCTTTCCCATCTAATCACTTGCTCTGTATACTCTTTCAGGTTTAGAAAAAGTTGGCCGTGATTCCAGTTACGAACAAGAAGGGAAGGTTCAGTTTGTGATGGATGCGGTGTACGCCATGGCCCATGCTCTGCACCGCATGCACAGGGAGCTTTGCTATGGATATCCAGGCCTCTGCCCGCGCATGGCCAACAACATCGACGGCAAAGAGCTGCTCAGCTACATTCGTGCTGTCAACTTCAATGGTGAGTTATACTGTCCAGTTCTCTATTGAGCTACCTGCTATAGCTCAATAAACTCCCCACTGGAAGGGTTTCAGGACAAGTACGGCGGATACAACTCGAGTCACATTATGAGCTTTATTGCGCACACATACACAGTACTCATCCACAAACTAGGTAGCCTGATTGCTACCGCTACGCTAGCCTGTTAGCTGGATATTATTGACGTTAGTCAGTTATGTTAGGTTGTAAACCTGCAATGAAAACACAAACACCAGAATTAACTAATAAAATTACACAATCATGTGATATTAATTTTTGATCTGATTTACTAGCAATGCTAGTTTATAGTCACTCACCGGCAAGGCGTATCAGTCCTGAACATCAACTAAATGAAAATGAAACCCAAAGGCGAAACGCCTGCGCACTGTAACTAATTAAGCATACACAGAAAACATAGTCTGGAGACCAGGAATAATAATAAACAAACCTTAAACCTAGTAAGTATATAACATATAACATAATGCCTTCATTTGGAATAAGTCGGTAAATGTACACATTTATTTTCTTGAATACCCCGGAACATAATAATAAGTTCTGGAGTGGAATGGAGCTGTTGGTTGGAGAGGAAGCTGGCATTGCTTGTTCACCGCTTCTCTGATCGAAATCCTTTGTGCAACAGTTGTTGCTATACAACTAGGCTATACAGTATGCTATGCCAAACGGCAAATCTGCTTCAGAAATCTAAAAAACATCAACCCAGAGACGTCCTCCAGCATCTCCTTTCTGTAAACTATTTACCAGCCATGGACCCAGTGGATTATTATAACAACACCCTCAGGAGTATCCTGGATCTCCACGCCCCGGTCAAAACCAGAACAGTCACTTTCTCTCGATCAACCCCCTGGTACACCGGTGAGCTACAGAAAATGAAGGCTTCTGGGCGTGCCATCGAGCGGAGATACAATGCCACAGGTCTCACTGTGCACAAACAAGCTTTTCAGGAACACCAAAAGGACTACTCAAAGTCACTTACAGAGGCACTGTCACAGTTCTACTCAAACATCATCAGAAACAGTCCCGGAAACTCCAAGCAGCTGTTCTCCACCATAAATCATCTTCTCAAACCACAAACCCACCCCACTCACAGAAACTACAGAAGAGCACTGTAATAATTTCCTGGCCTTTTTCAAAACAAAAATAGATTCAGTCCACTCCTCCTTTACTGGATGCTTAACACTACCTGCCCCTAGTAGTACTAGTAGTAGTAGCTTCTAGTCTACCAGCCCCTATGCTGCTTCAGAAATCTCCCAGCAAGAGGTCGAGAAGATCATCAAATGGATGAAACCGACCACCTCTGCCCTTGACCCCTTTCCTACAGCTCTATTCAAAGCAAACACCCCTGCCCTAAGCCCTCTGATTACCACTGTAATAAACCACTCCCTCCAGTCTGGTAATGTTCCATCTGCCCTTAAAACTGCCATAATCAGACCACTTCTGAAAAAACCCACCCTTGATCCAGATGCACTTACAAACTACAGGCCCATTTCCAATCTCCCATTCCTCTCCAAAGTACTGGAAAAAGTTGTTGCCGCCCATCTCCAGGACCACCTCAAACATAACAATCTTTATGAAAAATTCCAGTCTGGTTTCCGCTCTGCTCACAGCACAGAAACCGCCTTGGTTAGAGTCACAAACGACCTACGAATGGCAGCTGATGCTGGCTCACCTTCCCTCCTCATACTCCTCAATCTGTCTGCTGCTTTTGACACTGTGGATCATGGCATACTTCTAAACCGGCTACACCAACACCGACTCACTGACACTGCTCTTAACTGGTTTATATCGTACCTCACTGACAGAACAGAGTACACTTGGTAGCGCAAGGTCCCGGCAACACACAGTCACCTGCGGAGTCCCCCAGGGGTCAGTTCTTGGCCCCATCCTCTTCATCATTTACATCCTCCCCCTCGGCCACGTCATCAGTCGCCATGGAGTCTCATTTCACTGTTATGCTGATGACACACAACTGTACATGAAATCTGACCCACATCCCACTGCAGCTTCACCAACATCATTATCGTCTTCAACACTCACTGCATGTCTGGAGGAGATAAAGGTGTGGATGAAACACAACTTCCTCCAGTTGAAAAGCTCCAGAACTGAGGCAATTCTTGTTGGCACCTCACATCAAGTCCATCCAGTCCTCCATAACCGGTATAACTATCTCTGGTCAAGACATTCCCCTCTCCACAACAGTCACCAATCTTGGTGTAAGATTTAATCCACAACTCACCTTTGAAGCCCATCAAAAACCTCTGCAAGATCTCCTTCTATCAACTCAGAAATATTGTAAAACTCCGTTCTACACTCACCTTAGCTGAAAAACTGGTCCACGCCTTTGTCTCCTCCAGACTGGATTACTGTAACGCACTTCTCATTGGGATCCCTAACAAGAGTCTGCAGAAACTGCAGACTATATATATATATATATATACACTATATATATATATATATATATATATATATATATATATATATATGTAAATCACTAGTTATACCTGCTGGAAAGCTCTACATATACACTGGTTTTTGGTGAATAGATTCCAAAATAGCGATTTTGCTCTATAGATGTTATTCTTTAACCATTCAAGTTACCTTTACCCCTAAAAGTACTGTTTATATAAAAAATCTGAACACTTAATTTTGCACTTGACCCTTCGCTAAGCCACGCCCCCCTTAGTTAAGTTCGATAAACTGTCGAACCTGTTGGACTTTTATAACAGCGCTGCCACTCTCTTTAACTGCACTCCTTGGAGAAATAGTCTATTTTTTGAAAAAATAAATAAAACAAAAAGTTTGCATTATACATTTGAAGGTAGTATTCAGGCTTCCAAACTGACATGAAAAAAATAAAGACAGAAGCTAAAGCATACTGATTACAGAGTAAAAGTGAAACAGCACATCACCTGACAATTGAGACAAAGAACAACAATATGAGGGATTAACACTGTTCCTTTAAAGCTGGTTTGGTCTCTATTCACTATTACAATCATTAAAAAGCAGAACAGTAGGACTATATAGCATAACAATCAGTAGTAATTTAGCTAGCGTTAGCTAACGAACATTATATTAGGAACAATCCACAGCCTATATTTTTCTGGATTTGTTTTAGGTTTTGGTAAGTGAATAAATCGTACTTGTCCTTTCAACCTCTCTGGGTAGCGACTTTAATTATTACAAGTACCACAGGAACAGTGTTTGACCATAACTTGTGAAAATACAGCAAAAGAAAGCTAGAAAACGACTCCTTTTACATTAGAGTCAATGGAGCCCAACCATGAAAGTGTCGGACCTCAGTTAGAGCGAGACCTATACTGTGCTGTGATTGGCCAGCTGCGTATTCGGGGCATGGCTTGTATGTAAGTGCATTCAAATGTTGCCATACTGACACAATCATGAACTTAAGTAGAGAAAGATGCTGTGGACACATGCAAACTTCTGTGGATGCTCACACAGACTCTCTCACACACGCTAACGTAACATCTTGCAAAGCAAAATTAATCAGCCAAGTCCCTAACATCCATCCGACCTCATAGCCCTTCGCGTCATCCTACCTGTCATGTTTTCTCTTTTTTAACAGTTAAAATAAAAATACTAAACACTACAGTAATGTTTATCCACACTGACTAATTCAGCTCAGCTTTTACAACGCTAAGTCCACATCCTTGTCAAATTTGTCTTATCCTTATCATCAAAACATGTCATTTTGCGTTTCACCTTCATAATTAAGTTAAGCTGGCTTTCCTCAAACATATTATCTTCTTATATTTTGCTTATTACAAGTGGTGATTTGGTATTGTATCACTTTAAACCTGTAGTGCCTGTAGTGTGAACCTGCTCAGTCTTTCATTTCCCGTATTTCTCCACGGCTTCCTCCACTGCTGACAAATTTGTGGGTGAAAGTGGGTGAAAAACATTTACTCATTTCCTTCTAAATAATACCAGACACCTCATTAGAATATTCTCTTATTAATCCGTGTTTCCCCATGATGTGCTTGTACCTGCTTTTCTGTCTGCCTTTTCATTTCCTGTGTTTCTCTGTCAAGTTTTGCGTGGAATACATATGGGCAAGAGAGTAGGAGAGCAAGAGATAGAGACAAGGAGTCTTATTGTGAGGATTACAGAAAAGCTTTTCTGATTTAGCTTCAGAGGTAAGATCGAAATTGTGTCTGTGCGGGAATGTGCAAATAATGTGTCAGTGTTTGTTGTTTCCTGCGCTATCTCTGTCATCGCTAGAAATGTCAGAAACCAATTCACAGGCAGGCACCGATTCATACTGCAACGGCAGGTTTGTGCTCAGGTGTGTTCCTCTGTTATTGCTGGCCTAGAGGGTTGAGAAATCACCCCATAACCACAAGGTCACAGACTTTATACCCCAATGAATCACTGAACCCTTCTCACTTACTGAAAGTTGCCCTGCACAAAATGTGCTGCAACTATCCCTGGCATTTTGAGAGAACATAAAAAACTAGATTAGATGGAGCTAAAATGATATGGGAATAACGGTTTGATGTTGAAGTTATCAAACAGTCACCTGCCATTGCAAATGTTTCATGTGCTCATGACATGGATGGCTCTACAGAAATTTCCACATAAAAGCATCACCTACAGCAAAGACCTGGTTTGCAATGTAATGCATATGTAGCTGCTTGCCTTTTTTTTGTGTCATTCTGCATCACTTGTCCACAATTCCAGATCCCAGTAGATGTATAATCTACTGATAAAAAAATAAGTAAGGTATAAATAAATAATAGTATACTCCCCACACACGACTCCCCCTCTAGTGCTTTCTGAGAATAAAAGGAAAACATAGGAGACATTGCCAGACCATTTAAATGAAGTTGGTTGGGTTGGTCCTTGAACATTGAATGTAGAGGATGCAATGCCTTTGCCAGTCTGTGCATGTGGTAGGAGTTAAACCAAAAGTAGTCAGACAACGTGCTGCTTCATCACACCAATATGCAAGTATTACATTCCATATTTCTTCCACATGTCTTACTAAAAAAACAAAACACTTTTCTGATGCATTGACACTGGTTCATACTAGTTGAACAGCAGTTACAGTATATCTGGGAAAGCACAATATTTATAGTGAATAGTTAGATTTTTGGTAATCATCTGTTCACATCTACCAGCAAGTTTTGAAATCACATACAGCAGATTGGTCCCTCCTGGGTCTTTTCCCATAGAGTCATTCGGCTTCTGTTTGATTTCTAGAAACACTGAAAACATTATGAAGTTTTTGTACACAGAATGGTTGCCTGCCTTCAATTATTGTTCTTTCAGCTCCTAAAAACTACTTTTGTTTATGTTGTGAGTTCATTTATTTGCATAGCAATAAAACAAAGAAGTGGGGGAAAAAACATATAAAATCCCCAAGGAGCCAGCAGAAAAAAAGTGGGGGGTTTAATACCTTCATAATTTTAATTTGTCACTACAGAGCTTTGACATGATGATTAACAGTAAATTGTAAAAAGGAACATAGGTGGTTTGGAATAGTTATGTTATACCTTCTTGGCACCTATATTTCATCTTTCGAATGGCACTTATCAAAATTGAGATGTAACATCTTCTATGGTCTAAGAAGAGTGATGAGGGTTGTTTTATGGCTCTGTGTCGTAGTTACTCTTATCTGGGTTGTTTATATCGACGGAAGGCTGCAAGATCTAAAGCTTTTAAGCCAACTACTTTATATGTGTTTAGTTGTAAATGTCTGGGTGTATTTGTGTTTTCCAATTAAAAGTAGTTTTGCCATCGATCTGTTTAGGGTCGACATGTCACTGATAATGCTACAGAAGAAAAAGGGCAAAGATGGAGGTAGCTCTATCTCTGTGCGTTTGTGGCACATAAAGGGAGAGGGGGAGAATAAGTTAAAGCTGCTGGAGCGTGAACTCTTTCTCTCAGGCTCTTTCTGGATCCATATTCACCTTCCAAGCAGCTGCACTAGAGAACAAGACACACAGGGAGTGAGAGGGAGGGGATAATTTCACGTTGTTAGGGCAATGATTGTTCTCCTGTTGGATATGTACCAAGACAACGTAGCTCACAAAGTGAAGGCTAACAGGGAAGAGTGGCAGAGCAGAAAAGAGGTGCAGGAAAGCAAAGTGAGGAGACCACGAAGCAGACAATGAGATAATTAGGAAGTGTTCACCTCTTGGAATTAGAAATAGACATCTCTCCAACAATATAGGTATCCCAGAGGTGTCAGGTAACATGATTGATATTTACTGAAGTAGCTCATTGTGTAAGGTTACCATCTAAAACCGTGAAAATAGAATCTTTCACAATTAAGGTTTAATTCCCCATGACGGTCTCATAGATCTGTCCTGCAGAAGAATTATTCAGTATTCACTAATGCTAAAATCAGTGATATCTTTGAATAGATGCAGCCGCTTTTCCCTCTCATAGTAAGACAATTATGCTTACAGAAAAATATGTTTAATGAAAAACCAGATTTGAATATTTATAATTATTTACCATATTGCTGTTATAAACACATTAATATCCACATTTTTAAGATTATATCTTACCTTAGACTCACCTGTTTGAATTACCCCAGAAACATTGCACATAGACACACAAACAAACAGAGGCTGGTGCATTGCAGAGCAAGTAAGACAAACAATAAGGAAACAAACCCTGAAGCAGCGTTGACACACTGTGCTGTCTAGCTTTTATTTGTTGGTGAGTTTATTGGCTTATCCAGGCAAACACACACATTCATGCACATAAAGCATGCAGAAACTAACACATTATGAGTAATGGAATCCAAAACTAAAACAAATGTATGTGAAAAACTTTACTTCACTTTTTGAACATACGCTTGACTCACTATCTACTTTAAGCTTTTTACAAAGTTTACCATTGCTTCATTTTACTTCTGTTAAATGTATGTATCATAAGATAAGTAACCTTCAGAGTTTCATCCATAACATTCAGACATTGTCCTTAGAATCAAGTCTGTGTGAGAATCTGAGCGGTCTTTATCTATCTAGGATTGTCACTAAAGAAAGAGAGTTTTAGCCAACGGACTGTAACGTCACACTGCAGTGGGCAGTCTGGGCAATCAAAGTACATGAAAAGATGAAAAGACTTTATACTATCTGTTGTATCAGGAATGTCTGCATGATTAACACCCACCTCTGAAAGATACTGGGGCAACCTTGATACAAAATTTTTAATTCTTTCAACATTTTATATTCCTTATTTTTATTTTTTTTAAATTAATATTAAATGGAAACACAAACTACTGTAAAACATAAATTATTTGCCCGGGCTTTTACTTGCTTCTGTCACTGAACTCACCCTGCCTATATTTGGGACACGCCTTTAATTCCTTTGGCAAAAAACTCTTGCTCAGCAAAGATGGGAAATAGGCTATTATCAAGTTCTTTATTTAAGCCAGTATAAATATTAGTTGTGTAAAAGTTAGGATAACATACATCGGATAACATATCAATTATGAATCATTTATTTGGTCTAGCTCTGAGAGACAGCGTATCAAGGCCAACCACATGCACAGAGAGAGAGAGACTACTGTAGAAAGTATGAAAGCCAAAGGTTAGCGTATTATTTTAACTTGGATGAATTTTTTTTGAAAAACCATCTTGAATCTTTTGATCGGTGGACACTTACGGTCTAAAAGAATTTTAATAATTAAGGAATGGAGTCACCACTTCTTTTTCACCTCTGAAGTCTACCATATCATGCCGAATTGCTGAATGAATGAATTAGACGTGGGTGCTCATTGCTTCCATATAATGAACTGAACAATTGAATTGTGGACAATCTATTCAATCTAACAGTGTGTAGCATGTCTATATTGACAAAAGTTTAAACATTTATATTTGTATGCGTGATCTAAGCAGCTTAAAACTACCTCAAGAGTGTAACCCAGTGGGCTTTAAGAGGTTTTCTATACATTTAGAGAACTTCTATAAAAACCAGACCAGGTGTCTAATTGAGACCTGCATATTTGTCAAAGTGTGTAGTCACACCAGGCCAAAAAAGGGACTAGGCTATTAATTGAAGTTTTACAGTACCTGCAGAAAGTCTAGATAAGATAGAAGAAGAAACAAAATTGATGTTGCCAGTAGCTCAGAAAACTAAAATGGACCTAAACTGAATATAAAATGAAATCCTGAATTTGTCAGTGTGTGTGTGTATGTGTTGTTGATTACAAGTAGAGTTTGTTTGCTAGAACTTTCTTCTCTGTTTGCTCTAGAATAATACTTCAGTCTGGGAGTATGACAGATAACACACACACACGTTGCGGTCGCCCATACAGATTTATTTGGCCTATTCACTTTCTCCTGGCTTTGTTGGTTATATGTACGTCCCAGTGTGGTTTTTCAAGTAGGGTTGTTAAAGTTTCTTGCTCCATCACTCTTTTTCTCTCTTCTTGCCGTACTATCCTTCTCTGTTCCTTTCTTTCCCTGCCATGTCCCTGTCCATCAGTCATCTCCTCCCTTCCTTTCCTCGTTTTCTCTACTGTCTCCCTTATACCACCACTCTCGCTTTTCCATAAACCGAATTTCTTACTTGAATTTTAAAAGCAAGTTACACAACCACCTCTGTGGAGACTTTGTGGTAGAGTTTAAAACAGTGAGTGGATTTTGCCATAAAATAACTTAGCGATTACAGTTTAGATCTCTTAGAGAAGTGTCGGACAGATCACGTGGACATTGTGCTCATAAGATTTGGTAATTTGACAAAGTCCTCAATACACACTGTCACATATTCAACGGGGGTTCTGGCTTTTTGAGCATGAAACACTTTATTTCCTGCATTCTGGTGAATTCTTTCTGCACCAATTTATGCAAAAGGTTGCAAATCTATGCCTGTGTGAAAGACAAAACAGATATTACAATTCGAAGAATACTTCTCTATTCTTGCTTGCCTGTTTTTCAGTGCAATTGATGAAATTTCAGCTGTTTTGTTTAAAGTGACACATTTTAAACATTCCCTTTCCTAAAGCACCTGACATTTGAAGACATTTTGAGAAACAGAAGCTTTTCATAAAGTGTATGTTTCCAGCTTTATGGATTGTAGTCTCCAACAAAATGATACGTAGTGGTACATTTTTGACCTGCAAACAACAGCCAAGGTACTCTGTTGGTGATCATGAATGCCCTTTTTAAGACTGAGCTGTTGAGGACTATTTGATTATAATGTTTGTACTAGTTTTGGATAGGCTGGTGAGAAAAGTCAGAAAGAGAAAGCTAAAACGCTGACTGCAGCCTGCTTATATCTTTCACAGAAGTGTGTGTGTGTGTGTGTGTGTGTTTGTCATGCAAGAAAACCTCTCATTGTGATCTTACCACTGCCAGGTTATATCTCCTGCTGAGAGACAAGATGGACATCACCATGGGAACCTACTTGCACTAATTAGAGTGGCTTGACTTTGAGACGATGAACTCTGTACCTGGCTGTACAGCCTTGGGGGAGAGAGAGAAGTAGGGAGGGACTGTGGATGGTGGGTAGGAGGAGGGAATTGGATGACTAACCAGCTAGGGGATGTTGAAGGTCACTCACTCATAATGACCTCAGAGACAGAGAGAGGAGGACAGCACTGGAGGAGTAACTTGCTTGAAGATGATGAACTTGACCGGGCATTAATGATCTTGGAGAGCGAATGAGACAAAGGGGGTTATGGGAGCGCAGACTCTGCCTCCTTGGAGGGAGATAGAGGGGAAGAACATATGGAGAAGAGAAGGGGGCAAGGTGAAGGTGGAAGGGAGGACGTACTGTAGATGGGCAGCTGGGTAGGAAAATGTGAAAGCTTGTTGGCACGAGAGACAATGCAAGTCGAAGACAATGAGAGAGGGTGTGGTGGGAAAGAGCGATGAAAGAAAGATGAACTTGTAACAACTTTGGATAGAAGGAAACAGATGAGAAGAGAGACATCTATAGTCGAAATGGAGAGAAATCCAGGCCATAGCAAGAAGAGAAAACGGTGCTATGAGCTGAACTTTACCAAGAAAGGAGAGGGACAGAGAAGATGTGCTGACTTGGATACTAGATAACTGTACCAGGGCATGATGACCTTGAGAAACAAGAAACTGGAAGAAAACAACGAGAAGGAAGATTTTTATATTAGAGTATGACATTAACAAAAAGGTTCCCACAGCGAGAGTGAACAAATCCATCTTGAGAGGAAGATAGTAGAGGCAGACAGAGACAGACAAATAGAGAATTAAATGGTGAAACAGTAGGTGCTGGAACTCAAAGATGCTAAACTTTCCTGGGTCACAGCAACCTTGGGAAAAAGAAGAGCTTCATCCAGAACTTCCTAATATGAAGGATATTTCTGACTGATGATGAACATAGGTCATGTCCAAAATAATGTAGTTACATTTGAAAACATCTTATGAGTATGTTGTTGAATAGAGCCAATCACACAACACAGGTGTTGACCGTACTGTATGAAAAAGATATTTATAATTATAAAATAATAGAAGTTAGCTTTGGATACAAAGTAGCATTTACAACCCTCAATTAAATAATTGGTCTATTGTTGGGCAGAACAGAAACCTTAGTGACGACACCCATATTGCGTGATTGGCTCTATTGAAACACAAGGTGAGTGATAATAGGTCCTGGCTATAGAACCAAGGCCGTCTGAGTGAGTCAACCACACAGAATGGCAAACCAAGTGGACAATTAGCTGAGGGCTGCAGCTGCAGACTGAAGTAGTCATAGAAATATGTATCTCTTTATTGTAATGGGGTCCAGATAAGAGTATTTTTCTGAATGTCAAACTATTTCACAATAGTACAATAACCCCAAAATCAGATTATGTGAAGTCTCATCCATATTGTGGATATTTTAATACATTATTTCATGCAGGTGTATTCGTGTCTGCCACTCTGTCATACAGACATAACAGACTCGCACATAATCTCCTACTTACTACCTGCTGCTCACTTTCAAGCAGCAGGTAGTAAGTAGGAGATTATTGACATAATGCCCAACCTTGTAGGTGAGTATCACCTACTCTGGTAGTGTTCCCTTACAGAGAACAGCCCACAAGAAACAATTCACATCCACTACAAGCTGAAGCTGTATACTTATCTCTCACCACTATAATTTTAGTGTGGCAAGAGAGAGACATAGACAGACAGACTGACAGCCCAAACAGTAGCATAATAATGGTAGAAAGTCAGAACATATACTGTCAATATACTGACATGCAGACTGACAGCTCATTTTTTGAGTGTGTATATATAACCTGTATTTCTCCATATACTGTTATCATCTCAGTGTTATATATTACCTCTTGCCACTGCAGTGGGGTAATTCCGGCAAAGGGAACCAATTGCTGAATATTACTTATATATAACATATTAATAATAATTACAACCTATAGAATTGGAGTTGAATGGAGTTTGAGGAAAGGAGAGACATGAGTAACCATTTGTTATTGCATATCCTAAGACATCACTAAATCTCACATCTGTGCAGCTTTTTGGACACCAGATAGGAACATGCTGTTGACTGAAACTGGATTTAACTGGATAAAATGCGAGTCTGTCGACTGTAGAGACGGAAAAAGACAAGCACATAATCTTCTGACAGACAACATTGTGAAGGCGAACGCACCAACTTGTGCTGTGCCACATAATGTACTGTTGGGAGGAATGGATGGATGGAGGAAGAGACAAAGTGAAGTAAAGAAAGACATAGTGACGGAATAAGGAACAGTAGAGAGTCATGGTTATAATGACTCACATAGCTGCTGTTCGTGTGTGCCTGTGTGTGTGTGTGTGTGTGTGTGCATTTAAAGATCAGATTCATATACACAGAAAATATGCAACTAGATATGTACTGTGTGTGTAATATATATGACTGAAACTAGTGTAATATAATTATCAGTACTATTCAGCCTCCGTATTTCTCCCCTTTTCCTCTGGCAAGTTTGGTAATGTTACTCCGTGTTTTGTTTATTTCTCCTCTCCCTCGCTCTCATTCTCTATAAATTGTATTTCCATCCCCTGTTCAGGCTGTTTTGTCTCCTTTGATCAACTAAATAGTGGCCCTCTCCCTCTGTTTTCCTTTTTTTTTTTACTCCTCTCTCTTTCCTATTTTCTCAGTGAATTCAGACACAGGCAGAGGCTCCTTAAATTCATTTTCTGCAATTACTGGTTCTTGCCATCCAAAGCTTTCTTGTGCTGTGCGTGTTGTATGCATGCGCGCAAAGTGGGTGTGTATGTGCAAAGTGTGTAGTTTCTCTTTTCTCCCTTTCTCAACAATCTTTCCTTTGTTCTGGCCCTCCCTCTCTTCATCTTAATCTCACTTTCACTATTTAGCCAAAGTATTTCATTCTTATTCACAGTGAGAACCATTTAGATTTGGATCTTCTTCAAGCATGTGTTGTTTCTTCTGCCTGTTCTATTATCTGCTGCCCCCCCCCCCCCCCCAAGACAATTCACAGTGATAATGGATAGGCTGAGTGGAGAAGGGATGATCTTAGAGGGAGGTGTCGATAGACAGGGGGAAGAGGGAAAGTTAGAGTACTTTGGAAATGCACAGAGGAAACGAAAGGAGAAAATGGGTAGTTGTTGAGATGGAGAGCGGTGGGATGAAGCGAGGCTAGGAGGTAAGGAGAGAGATGAGGGGATGGAGAGGCAAAAGAGACTTTGTACAGGAGAGGAGAGGAAGGACCAGCTGCTGTGGAAGGAGGGAGGCTTGGCTATAAGGATAGTTTTACAGCAAGCAGTGAAAACTGGCTTGGAAAACACTGCAAACAGACAGCAAAAAAAAGTCAATTTACATGATAGAAAATTCAGAGAGGAGGGGAAAATACCAGCTTCTCAGTTTCAGTTACTTCCCTTCACCGTAGAATACTGTGAAAATGACAATAATTTCAGGCTTCATTATTTTTCTTCTGTCATTTCTTATTCTCTTTGTGTGTTTTTATTTCACTGTCCGTTTCTGTCATTCTCCCCTGTTATCGATGCATAGCACACAGATGGGAGCCTGTTGGCAAAAACCTAGAACACACACACGGCCCCATGTTTTATTAATGCATGCTGCAGTGTAGTTTTTGCATCTCCCTGTCATAAACACTTAGTCTCTGATATGAAGACTTGCTATTCACCCTTAGCGTTTCTAAAGTGAACCAGGCAAGGCTAAGGGCTTTTTAACAGCCCTTCTGCTTCTTCTTCTCAACTTGTCTTTTTCTCTACATCCATCCCTCTTTTTCTCTTCTTTTGTCTCACTGTCTCTCTAGCTCCAGTAACATGGAGAGGTCTAAGGCTATTCATATACTGTCTTACTCCCTCTGCCCCTCTTTTCCGTCTGCCTGCTTCTGTCTTTCAGCTGGAGAGGTTTTAGGGCCTATGCTAATTGACATTCTCACACATTCTGTAGTTCTGAATGTCTATCTTTTAGCCTTTTTCAGTCAAACTTAAAAAGTTTGGAGTTTTTCAGCTTCCTTGCTATGTGATATTTGCACACATTCTCCCTTGTTCACCATCGTTTTCCCTTTCTTCTTTTGCTTTTAAGTTGATCCATGTGTCTCCACGTCTATCTGTCAGACAGACGGGGTTTGATGCTTTCCCGCAGACCTGCTTACTCTCCTTTTTTCCCCTCTGTCACTCATTTCCCCCCATCTTGCTGGCTAAAGGTTGAGGTGTTTCTGATGTCTTGCTCACTTTTATTCCTATATTTCAGAATCTTTTTTTTTTCTTTTCTTTTCTCCATCTCTCTCTTGGGTTAGTATGATTCAGATGGGTGTGAGTGACATTGAATATATTTCAACGTAGTGGCAAAGCAAATCAATTCTTCATCCACTTCCCTGTGCCAATATTACTGTTTCACTCTTATTTTACTCTCATTCTCCTTGTGTGAGTTTATCTCCGTCTGCAAGTCCATTTCAGCTAAATGTAAATTCGCATTGGTTTCAGTGCATTAAATCTTTCATTTGTTAGTAGATATTGAACAATGAAGTAAAATGTCATGACCTGGGAGGTTCCTTTGAGGAAAGTTGTGAAAGTTTCTTGTGATATTCTATTGTTGATCCCCAAAGGGAAAGTCTCCAATTCTACAGAGCAGTGCCTCTGGCAAGCATTGAAACAGTATCCTGCTTGAGGACAATCCAGCAGAACACATGCCTGTGTCGCTACAGTGTCTTGCTGTTGCAGTGAGAAAACCTGGGGAAAACAAGTCTATTAGAACATGCTCGCAGTTACAAACATACACCCACACACACACTCCCCTTTAACTAGAAGTATTAGCGGTTCTAACCACATCCAAGGTTTACATGGAAGTTTATTTATCATTATAAAACACAAGGTTACATAACAAAAAGAAAGTTAAATAAAAAATTATTATGGTAAATAAAATAATATAAAACAATATACAGTATACAGTCTTTTTAATACATACCGTATATGCATGCACATATAGGCTACACCCCAAAAATTCCACAGTGCAGTTTTTGAATTCTGTCTGGGGAGAATGTAAACAGCAGCAAGATGATAATGTGATTTCATCTTCACATTAAAAAGTCTGACATTTGGGAAACAGTGTCCACCTCGAGTGCGTTTAAGCACCTAGCATCATCACTGGAAACACCTCCACCTCCTCTCATCTTGTGCTGACTGCTTGGAACTTGGACCACCCGCCGAGTGCTTGATCCGGGATGTTGATGGGGTAGGTCTCTGTAAAGATGTGGACTTAACATTCTCAGATTTCTGTCTTTGGGACTCAAGTGGGTCCCATTTTAAGGTCCAGCCCCGACCTTAGCCAGGAGCAGCTTTAAGTTCAAGCTGGGCCAACATGATTATCCCGGCTCTCTTTCCTCTCCTCTGGACCAGATACTCACCGTGGTACCTCCAGTTGATCTGGCTGTTGGGCCATCTCAAGGTCTGCTGCTCTTTAATCCAAACCCGACTTCCTTTACCGGTATTTCTGTGACAGATAACATGTGTTTCGATAATAAAGCCAAAACAGATGAAAACAAAAGTGTAGGGAAGGGATGTGCTGCCGGTTGCCATAGCAACAGTTGCCATAGAACAGGCATCCAAATCTGAGCACCAAACTTCCTCAAATAAGAAACTTAGGATGCTTTCACACCTAGACCATTTTGTTTTGTCCCGGAACAGATACTTTGTTCCGAATCATTTTGAATACGTCACTTGTGTTCACACCGCACTATTGTAAAGCGGTCCAAATTGCATAGGGCTTTCCTTACGCCATTACATCACTGCCTCATGTGTGCAGGTCGCGCTTTGCATTGTGGGGCATTTCCATTACAACAGCAAAACAAAATGAATCTCGGGTTGACTTGGTGGTGCAAGAAGCTGAAATGCCTCAAAGATATTTGGTCACAGATGTTGGACACTGCTGAGCAGTGCTGAGAGAAGGCAAAAAAACTCCAACAGCCGTACATTATACAATACCTTAATCACAACAACATACGCAGCAAATTTGCAAAATACGCTGCTGAAGCTCCGTGTTGACAAGTTCTCACTGCAAACAAACTGCTCCAAGGTTCGTATGGAATTGAGTGGAGAGACCACCTCTTCTAGGCGATCTAGGCTCGGTTGTTTTGTTCCGGATCAGAGTGATGTTGTTGTGTTCACATATTTCCAAACGAACCAGGCCAAAGGGGAAACACCCCCTTGTTTCGGAACAACGTCCCCAATCGATCCAGGTTTGAAAGGACCCTCAGAGATTTCATTGTTATTTCCCTAAATCAGAGCAAGTAAAACAATGCATTGCGTTAACATACATCTGCTCCCCATGTTTTTTCGGCGCTTTCTGTGTAATGTAGCAGCTTGTCAGCTTTCTTGAGGTTTGCATGTTCTCTTAAAGGTACAATAAAGACTGTAAGGGGTAAAAAATGGACAGTAATGGGTATCAAAATGCACTTAAAATTTGATTAGATTGAATTGGTTGGTGTTTGGGTGAAAGCTAGACAAGGAAAAGTTTTCTTAGAAATGTCCTCTAAAACTAAAAGTTGTAACAAAAGTTGACAAAGGCATCAATGAAGCACCGTTAGCTGTGACAAACAACAGTTACCACATTGCACACAAGAAAACATCATGACAAATGTCCAATCAGGGATACTCAAATAACTTCCAACATTGTGGACATGGAGACTCACTAAGTGCTCAGTTAGACAATTTATTTTCTAGACTGAATACAGCATTAACTTTCCGGTAATGGCTGCAGTGCAGCATCTTCCACTGAATAACTGAACATGAGAAATATGTGTGTTGCCAGGATGACATGTAAATCATTTATTTTTGAAGGTCGACTAAAGTGGAAAGTTGTGAAAATCAGCATGTTAGTATGTCACTGCACGCACACCAACGACACAGTACATCAACACATTCACATGTTCGATGAATTTTCTTTTCCCACTTTTCTTTTTTTACTAGCCCAACAGACAAACAATTTTACTGTGATTAAATGTTCTTAAGGTAAAACAATAAAAAAGCACATCATTACTTTGTTAATTTTAGATTTTATTTTTAATATAAATTCCACATGCCCCTGTTGCACATACTCCGCCAATATGAGCCTTTTCTCTAGAAATGCTGTGTTGAATAAACAAAACAAAACCTACATGGAAATTCGTTAGGCCAGTAAGCCTGTCCATGCATCTCTTAAACCAAAACATTAATCAGGACTGATCAGGGGTTTTCAACTACCTGTTTTCCCAACATATTGGCTCGATGCTGCAAGCTCCTGTCATGCCTATTGTATGTGTGTTTGCAGTAATTGCGGCGGCCTTTAAAAAGTGTGCTGTCTTTATCCAACTTACTCAGAAATTGCCAACAAATTGTACGAACACTATGAGATTGAATAATCATTTTCTACTGAAGGTAACCACTGCTTTCAGAGCAAAGATTTTGCATAATTTAAAGTGCCTGCCAGCATGTTTCTACTCCAAACAGCTGTTTTAGTTGCCGCATCCCTAACGAGCTCTGAAGAGGCGTTGTTGGATTGTGGAGGGAAAATTAGAAGAAAGTCAGCCAGTTGGAGAGTGGTGAGGAAAAAATGACATGCTCATCACAGGGTGAGAAATAAAGCTGCTTTGTTTTTGGTTTCGGCTCCAGACTGACCAATCAAGTGGCCCTAATAAACCAGTCAGCCCTGGCAGGTACTTGTCTCATGAATTTGGTAAATTTCTAAATTGCCTCTATTTTTATTTGGCCTTGTCTATGTTGATTCCCATTATTCTTTCATTTCATTTTGTACTCATAAATGTGCACTGTTTGATGAG
Source organism: Micropterus salmoides (assembly GCF_014851395.1). Classification (NCBI taxonomy): domain Eukaryota; kingdom Metazoa; phylum Chordata; class Actinopteri; order Centrarchiformes; family Centrarchidae; genus Micropterus; species Micropterus salmoides. The sequence goes on from NW_024041484.1 coordinate 13,054,040, forward strand.
GTGAATACATCAGTGACATCATCCTATGTGCCTACAAGACAGCAAACAAAGTATAAAAAAATAACAGTACAGTGTAGTCTATGGCAAGCACATTAACAATCAGACCAGATATATTCACATTTAGCACTAGCTATGCTATATTCAAATCAATGCAATTCAGGTAAAATAATAAAGAATATATAATAAAGAAGTCTGTGAAAATCAATCTAATTCAGCCTATCCTACTGTTGTGCAAAATACCTAATTGCAGGTTTTCACCTCCTTTTGTTATTTAGTAATTACAGTCAAGATTAGAGTTAGGGTGAGGGAAGAGACTAGATTGGACAGTATGCATGAGTTTAGTGGTGTCTGCATGTCTTCTAAACGTCAGTACATGTATTATTCTGTGTGTGAGAGAGAGAGAGTGTGTGTGTGTGTAACAGCCGCAACATTAAAGTGGGAGGGATAATAGGTACAGATTGACATGTACCAATTCTCCCAGAAATGGAACTCATTCGTAACTTCTGGTAACAATGGAGAGATTGAGACCTCTATTTTTGTCTCTATCAATTTGCTCTTTCCCCCATTGGTCGGTCTTACTCACTCAATGAGACACAAACTCACTTATTCTCTCTTTTATGTACAGTATATCTGTCATTGCTTATGATCACAGTGAGAGAGCCTTTACTTCTGTCTGTGAGTTTCTCAATTCTATCTTACTTTTCTCCTCTCGGTCTCTGTGACTAGTTTTCTTTCTGTCCTATTGGGCATTCTTTTCTCTACCCACCCAACTCTTCTTGTCGGCCTTTCTCCTCCTGTCTCCCTTTCAATTCAGTTTCTGTTTTTATCTAACACACTTGTTCTGTTTCTCCACATTTTCCAATCTTCATCTTCACAGTTTCTCTTTTGCTTTGCCTCAGGCAACTGTTTATATATATTCTCAGCATCATCACACTATATCAATGACTTATAGTACACAGGTGGAATTTCCATAATGCCGTGCTTTATCCACATGTGCACTGTAATTGGATTTCCTTTGTGCTACGCAAGATTCAGCAATTTTATTTGATTGTATAGCTATATAAAAGATGGAAGGGCGAGTAAGAGAGAGAGGGAGAAGGATAAAATGATAGTGTTAAGCCTTATTGGTGGTGAGAAAACCAGACCTAAGCAAACACATAAACTTAGCCATGCGTGTGCAGATTCAATCACACCACTCTACAGCGTGCCCACACACACACACACACACACACACACACACACACACACACACACACACACACAAATGCAGGTACAATACAACACAGACCAGATTAAAGGCTAAAGGTGACAGTACTTTTGCTATCGCGGCCCCTTAACACACCGCCAGAGGTAATAGGACTTCATTAGATTTATAAGGACCTCATGTAGATAGATAGATAGATAAATTTATTTATCCCGAGGGAAATTCAAGTATCCAGTAGCAAACGAAACATACATACATTAAACATACATTAAACCTATATTAAAATAAAATTTAAATTAAAATAACTTATAACACAGTAGCCACAGTAAAACAGTGCAAAAACAGTAAACAGTGCAAATGGAGATCAGATGGAAGTAAAGAGTACTGATTGTACAGTATTGTCCTCCCTGCCATGGCTAGGAGCTGTTGTACAGTCTGATGGCCAGGGGGATGAAAGAGTTTTTAAGTCTGTTGGTGGAGCTTGTTGGTGTAGTTGTATGTATGTAGTTTTTGTATTTAGACCTTACTGCAAAATGAATAATGTGTTATATAAATATTACATATGAATGACTGACATTTTTATTGTTGTGTCATGCATTTTACTATGCCAACCATTTACTATGTAGTCCTGGAAAAATCTGAATAAATACTAATTAAACTAGAAGGGCACTGAGAGAGGGCAGACCTCCGGCAATAATCTCTCGATGGAAACAAATCTAAAATGTCAGTGAAATATATAGCCTTATATTTCTGAGATCAAAAATAATGAGTGAAGTTTAGAAAGAATGAAGAACAAAGACATCAGTCAATATCAGTTCTTCCTCCTGTCCTCCTCCCACTGCTGCTGTGATTCACTGCCTGCAGGTATTAGGTAGAGAGGAGACTGGCTAGTTTGGGGAACCGTATCAGCTAGTAGCTACATTTACAAGAATTTGCCAAATTTTAAGATTTGTGCGAAACATTTGTTTCTACAGTAATGTTTCAGGTGGCTGTTGTGTTTTGTTGTTATGTTTAGTTTAGCTTCGCGCATGCACAACAAATTCAGTTCATTTTGCCGATATACACTGGTGTTGACCTATCTCACAGTGTTACCAAAAGTGAAAAAGTAATTTGTGTATACGCCCCTTGATTTTGATCCACTCCAAAATGTATTGGGTTCTTTCTTGCCCCATGCTACATCCATCTACCAAGTTTCATGAAAATTGGGTCAGTATATTTTCCATAATCTTGCTAACAGACAAACAAACAAACAAACGGTATGAAGGTATTTTTGTGTCTTTTTAATGCAAGCAAAAAATGTTTCGAGAGCATATTTATCACACTGCAATCAAAAATCTGAAAAAAACCAGGCCTTTTTTGTCTCACAAAAAGTTTTAATTGCTAATTTGTCCTCTTTGATTGCAAGTCAAAAAGTTTTGCTTGTGAGTCAGAAAGTTTAGCAAGTTAATAAGTTTTTCCATACCAGTCAGAAAGTTTGGCAAGTTAATAAGTTTTTCCTTGCCAGTCAGAAAGTTTTACGAGTCAAAAAAAGTTATCATCATAATGCTGCTTAGTTGAACCTCTGTCTTTCAAAAAGCATTTTAACAGTGTTCTCTGAGTGCATTGTATCCTCTTTTGTTACCACAATTACATTACAAAACATTAATCATGCTGTCTTGGTTTATTTAGATTGAATGCAGCTACAAAATGATACGTCATCCTATATTTTATCAAAGATTTGGCCCCCTAATATCATTAAATTTTTATCTTTTTCATCTTTGGGAGTCGTAATCATTACTGTGGTGATCAATAAAGAATGGAGCCATTGATTATTACATTAAATGACATTACATTTGTTGACCCACTCTCCAACATGTGCTGTCTTTGTTCCAGGAAGTGCCGGTACACCAGTGGTTTTTAATGAGAATGGAGATGCTCCAGGAAGATACGATATCTTCCAGTACCAGATCAACAACAGGTCTACTGCGGAGTACAGAGTCATCGGCTCCTGGACCAATAAACTACACCTCAAAGTGAGATTTTACATATACATGCAGACACCAAGCTCCCAAAGGCATTGCTGTTATTCATTCAGAAATACAGTATAAACCATCAGATGTAATTTCCTGCTCACACCAATCTGTGAAATGCAATAAGGAAACTATAAATTAAACAACAAAAGTGCAAAATATCACATATATTATCGTTCATGTGTTTCAAGCTCACTGCATATTCAACCTTCTTTTCTATCTGGATTTGTTCTAGTCGCTGACTTCTGTGTAATTATAAAGAAAAAATGCTTTTACAATAACATATAATCCAATCCAATCCAAAATGTATTTTAATTTGAGTGGTTTATTGAAGCTTCTGAGGCATTATAGACCAAATGTCTTAGCATAATGAAAGTTCAACTTCACTGTAACTAGCTGCCATGAATTCACAATCTCCTGTTACTGTGCTAGATTTGTTTTAAGTTATTGCTTTGATTAAGACACTGAAGTTTGGTAGAATTTAGCATTTTTACAAGAAAGTATGGATCTTTTCTTTTTTGTGCTTTGTGCAGGGAAACACTCTCACTGACTAACACCCACACAAGGTCGTGCGAATATACAGTATCTCACAAAAGTGAGTACACGCCTCACATTTTTGTAAATATTTGATTATATCTTTTCATGTGACAACACTGAAACACTGAACATTTTTATTTAGTGGTGTACTTAGTGGTGTAGACATTAATGGCTGTCTGATGTGTTATTTTGTGTACAAGCTGTAAACTCACTACTTTACATTGTAACAAAGTGTCATTTCCTCAGTGTTGTCACATGAAAAGATATAATCAAATATTTACAAAAATGTGAGGGGTGTAATCACTTTTGTGTTACTGTTTACTACCTGTAAATGCTGGCACCAAAACTGTATAGTTGTATACTAATTATACACCGGAGCATCCCACACATCTACACAAAAATGATTTCATCCACAAGCAAACTGGAATCCATGTGTTTTTTGACTCTGTTTCTCACTAACTGACTTACACAAACACACACGCGTGCATGCACACAACTCCCGGAGCACGATGTAGTGCTTGGTGTTATAAATCCACCCAGGACTTCATTAGAAAGGCCAGGTGACAGATGAGAAGACTAATAGACACGAAGTGCTTTCTGCCTGATGGACGGCCTGGCTGATACAGAGAGAGAGAGAGAGAGAGAGAGAGAGAGAGAGAAAGAGACACGAAGGACAAGACACACATGATTGGGCTTCAAGGGTTGACATATTAACAGATGTGTTTAATTTGTTTAAAAATCCAGTTGGGTTTGAAGGCACAGTGGCAGATGTAGTGATGGCAGCAGGTGAACTGTTGAATGCTCAGTATGAAGGAAATTCAGCTCTGTGCAACAGGCACAGTACCAGTCAAGCCAGTGAGCTTCACGATAAATGTTTGGTTCGAAATATAGTACTTGGACACACAAACATAGTTAAGTTGATATTTATAATTAAAGCAGAATCCTATTACAGCTATTATTGTGTCACTGAAATAATTAATGGAAGAGAGGTTCATGACCGGGGCTTTGTTATTTTGAGCTGTGCATAATTTATGGTTATTGTTAAAAATATAAGGTGTGTTATGTAAAAAGTCTGCAAGAGCTGTTTAGACTATGAATAAGTAATGAGTAAAAACACTGAATAAAGAGGAAAAAACAGCACCCAACAAAAACGGTTTCAAAAGTTTTAAACAATGCTAATTTACACTTCTACACATACACACACACACACACACACACACACACACACACACACACACACACACACACACACACACACACTACACTTTTTTAATATTAGAGTATTTCTTCTGGCAGATATATTTGCAGCACTAAGTTGTGAACAGCCTGTAACCCAATATTGCTTTTTAAATGCTGCAAGTGTGTGTGTGTTTGTTTTTCTATATGTGTGTCAATGATCAAATCAAGTCCATTCTCTGTGTCCCTGATGAGTTTTTGCTCCTAACTAGTTTTTGTTGGACGGGTACATTGTGTGCCTGTTTAAAACAGTAATGCTCCATTTCACTCAGCACCATCGGCAACGGATGAACCTCAGGGACTCGGTGTAATGACAGAGTTACAAACACTAGCACACATAACGGCAAATTAAAACGCACACACACAAACTCACACACAGCAGACATACGGAAAGCTCTGGGATTCGCTATAATGCCAGTGTGACACAAGCACAAACAAACAAAACGCACACATGGAAGAACATATGCATGCACACACTCTCTCTCACACACACACACATATATACACACACACAGAAGGAAATACAGATGGCCTATTTGTGCCAGATCTGATTATGGTCTGATTGCTGGCTTCAAGACTAGCTGGTGTTAGTTTTGTGCCCGGCAGCGCTCAGGAAAACGATCAGAGGATCTGCTTGTGGTAATTGCTCTCCAAGTTACCCTGAAGACACACTTTCTGCAGGTACAGACAAAACGTGAGTGTTAAAGGACTGTTAAGACAAAGTAATGTCAGCCTTAGCAGATGGCTGTCAATTTTTGTGTAGCATTATATCCCACAAGAAGGTGGGAAGTTTGTTTTTGCCACATGGAAACAGATTATTTCAGGTTTGTTGTGTTGAACTTAAGACACACATACACAAAAAAAAACATTACATTTGCCATATAGAACTGATCTCATACCTTTGTCCAATTGTCTATCTGCCTCCTCTCCTTTCCTCTCCTCTCCTAGGTCGAGGCCATGCGTTGGAAGACAGGGGACCCATCTCTCCCACCCTCTGTGTGCAGCATCCCATGCCGTGCGGGGGAAAGGAAGAAAGTGGTCAAAGGTGTGCCGTGTTGCTGGCACTGTGAGCGCTGTGAGGGATACCAGTACCAGGTAAATCTCTGGAGAAACACAGGCCAGCCAAACTAGTCCAAATCTTATTCCAGAGACTTTCTACCAAACTGTATGCCGTCTGAAAACTTGAATTACACGGTTCAGAGTTTGTTGGCAGCAATATACACCTAAAACATAATTCACTTTTGTCACTCAGTCATTGATGATTTATATGGTTTACATTATTTTCAAAACATGTACTGTCAAAACTATCTGTTTCAAAGTATAATCCCAAACAAGCCACACTCCAGTGTGTTACATCCTGGTGTTGCATTTTGGCAGTTGTTGGCAGTGTGATTTTGTAGAATCATAGAAAAAATAGATTTAAAAACATACTAACGTTTCACTCAAAAAATACCTTGGTTGTTGTGTTTTAAAAACTAGGAAAGCCTGCAGAAGCTTTTTGCATAAGTAATTCACATCTGTCAATAAAAATGTGGTACAAATGGAGATTTTGGCTAAATATCTAACCTTAATTGAACTTCCTGCACCTGCTTAACAATTAAAGCCACAATCAGTATCACTTGTTGGAAGGAATCAAATACTAGATTAGATTTGTTTGCAATAAGAGCACTTAGACAATATAAACATGCATCTGTTTTCTGACAGCTATTGTCTGCTTCCTTTTACTGTACACTGGAGTTCTGTCCCCCCGTTTAGTGATCAGGGTTTTTGTTTCAACTAATATCAGGCAATCAAAAAAAAACTGAGCCACTTAGGTGGCCCGTTTTGCATTCATATTATGCAGGAAGAACCCCACAGATGCTATTATAGCAAATGGAAGTACATAATTTGAGGTGAGGGAAAAGGGTGTGATCGCATATTATAAAGATACATCCCCCATGTTAATTATATCACGGTTGGGGACAATTTGGCAGCCCATCATCCGTCTTATTAAGTTAGAAAAATCCATGAACGTGCAAGTATATGTGCAAAGAGCTGCCTCGTTCTGGAAGCAATAAAGGGAAAAGAAAATATCAGCCATAACCGCAGCAGGCGATGCTTGTCAAAGCAAGCAATCAATACTCATTTTGCAGATACATGCATTTGCTGTAAAATCAATAATCTGTTGACACATTTATTATAGATTTGGGGTTTTAGTAGAATGAAAAATGATATAGCAGCATGACAAAAATAAACAAATGAACTGAAGTGCAATTGTACAAAAGTGTGTAAAATAAGTTTTTTTCTCATTAACCAGTCAGTTTACAGAGGTAGATACCACACAGTTCAGCCTCAGCTGCTTGGTAAATGAATCAGCTGTTGAGATATGTTTAGATGAAAGCACTGGACATTTACAGTATATTGGCATACATGTAGGAGCTATTTACAGATTTACAATATTTGTGTGAGAGTTTTGTTTGGATGAAAGAAGATTTACACATCTGTACAGGTCCAGCCAGGTTTGCCTATAGCCGGAACTGGCTAGATTTGACTTGACTTTTTTAGTTGGCTCCATCTGTCTCAGAATGTTCAGAGATGTTTCAAACAGCTGAAAGAATGATGAGTTATCAAAAGATAATTAATATGCCTATTGGAAAAGTCTTAGGCCAAAGACACTTTTCAAGAAAATTGACAACATCACTCAATGCACGACCAGTACAGTTCATGGTTTATACTCTCTACTCGATTTGATGAGGGAGGAGGAAATGAGCTTGATCCATGTATAACTAAAAGTTCTTCTTCAAGTCAAATCTAAGCAATGACAAAATGTTAACGCTCCTTCTTATGTATAAAAGGATTTTGTTTTAATTAGCATATTGGACTTAACATCTTTTTAAAGAAAAGGTGTGTAGATTGTCAAATCTGTTTGTCCCCAGGCGTCAGAGTTCACTTGTGAGCTGTGTCCATATGAGATGCGACCTGATGCCAACCGCACTGGCTGTGTTCCCATCCCCATCGTCAAGCTGGAGTGGCACTCCCCCTGGGCCATCTTCCCTGTCTTCATCTCCATGCTTGGGATCATTGCCACCTCTTTCGTCATCGTCACGTTTGTCCGGTACAATGACACGCCCATCGTACGAGCGTCGGGACGGGAGATGAGCTACGTGCTGCTGACAGGAATCTTTCTGTGTTACGCCATAACGTTCCTGATGATTGCGACGCCGGATGTGGGAGTGTGTTCACTCAGGAGGATTTTCTTGGGCTTGGGGATGTGTTTCAGCTATGCCGCGCTACTCACCAAGACCAACAGGATACACCGCATCTTTGAACAAGGGAAGAAGTCTGTAACAGCACCTAGGTGAACACTACACTTGTCTGTCATTATACACACTCTCTGTTTGCCCTCTGTGTGGATGTGTGCTCAGCAGACGTAGATTTCGACCAGTGTAGTGGCACTGAAGGTCGCTGTTAGTGTGGGGTTTTTTTGTGCACTCCACTGTGTATTCACATGAAGACATAACCTCCAGTTCTTCTTACTAAGCTGCTTGCAATCATTATTCATCATTTATTTTTCATCCATTATTTATGAGAGTCATGAACTCACACTCACCTATTGTACTGTTTGCACTCAGTGTGAGTGACTCTGGGAGAGAGCATCAACTAAGTGGCTAAAATGTTAATGCAGTATTTAATAGTGCTTGGGTTCATGTCCCTGCTACCCAGATGGTCATGTGTTTTTCCTTCAGCACCAACCAGCTGTAGGACTTATTGTGTTATTTTGCTGATATTACTCATACCTATAAAGATTCTTTTTAATGATAATTAGAGTGTTCCAAATGGCTTGCTCATTTTCCAGTGAAGGCTGGACAAATTTAGTTGTTTATAGTTTTTTTAGACTGTTGCTCTTACTGTTAAATTAAAGAAAACAACTCACATTAAATACATACATTGAACAAAAACTGCAACGCAATTCAGGCAGGGCACTGAGACACAGAATGAGGCATTTAACATACAATGATTTTCTGCAGAGAGGATTTTGAGGCTGTTTTCAGGCTCCAGTGTGGGTTGTGCCTCCAGGTAATACGACATTGAACATCCTTTGAGTCTTGCAGCTTGAAGGAGAAGGTTGTTTCTTCACTCAGGGTGTGAGTGGATATGTAGCTTATGTTTTTGGGGCATTATTTGCCTCCATTTTTGTCCCTCTGGCATCCTAGATATTCAGCACTTTTCCTCTATCCAGTGCTATGTGTTTACTATAACTGCTTCTCACTTGCCCGTGTTATTCATTCTTGCCTTAAATCTCATTACCTTTTCCTTGATCTCCCTCGACAGCAACAAACTGTGGGTTTGTGGGAGTGTGTATGGCTGCATGTATAGGAAGATAATGTATTGCTGCTGTCGAATAGAAGACTTGAAACAGCCCTTTAGATTCGATAACAATAGTCTTGTTTACAGGTAGATTGTAAAGGATTTTTGAGTTTTGAGCCAAAATTTGAATATTTGTCATGTATCATTTTGTGTGCAAACGTTCCAGCATGGGTTGCCCCATTGGAAATTAAACCTGTAACTCGGGCCGCATTATTCCCTTGCTGCAATACCTCCTCATATCAGTAATATTCTCCTTCCCAGGTTCATCTCTCCTGCCTCCCAGCTCGTCATCACCTTCTCGCTCATCTCAGTTCAGTTGCTGGGTGTCTTCATCTGGTTCGCGGTGGACCCTCCCCACACGGTCGTGGACTACGGCGAGCAGCGGACCCAGGATCCCATGGCGGCACGCGGCGTCCTCAAGTGTGACATCTCGGACCTGTCCCTTATCTGCTCCCTGGGTTTCTCCATCCTGCTGATGGTGACGTGCACAGTTTACGCCATCAAGACGCGGGGCGTGCCCGAAACCTTCAACGAGGCCAAGCCCATCGGATTTACCATGTACACCACCTGCATCATCTGGCTGGCATTTATACCCATCTTCTTTGGCACGTCACAGTCTGCAGAGAGGGTGAGTGTGTGCATCTTTTATGTAGTTTTTTATGTACTATATACTTAACCTGCCTACTTTAACTGCTGTTTTTAATTTTTTTGTGAACTACAGTCTACAGAGAGTGTGAGTATATAATAGCGGATGTGTGCACTTCATCCTCATCATATTTAGGATTACTGAGTCTGCCGAGAGGATGATACCATGGTGTGTCTGCTAGTCTGCTCATCTATCTGTTGGATTACCCTGTATATGACCTGTTTCAAGCAATTTTCAACACATCACAGACTATAGGGAAGATGACTACAGGGTGTATATGTGTGTTTCACTAGTCTATGTGTGTGTATTTGTGCATGATATAACTTCATAGAGAAGGGTGCAGTTTAGATGATTTTGGGGTGATGTATATTTGTGGAAAATACCTTTTATAAGATAACAATTCACTGACAAGTGGGTTATGATGGTGTGGTTTATGGGCTTTCTGTGAGCATGACTAAACTCTCCTGAGCCCATTTTGCAGCATTATTAAATTTTGGAATCACTTTTTTGAGTCATAAATTTGCATGTATTGTTATGGCAACAAAAGTCTGCTTTTTGTCCTCCCCTGACCGCTTTTTTGAGATCTAAACTGCATCTCTTGGCACTGAAAGATAGATATGCTTTTCAATTGTAGCTGTACTAATGGTTTAGAGTCCAGAATCCCCCGTGAGTACAAGAGGATTTTCTGTCTGGCTGATTGACTGGATCCATGCCTTGGTCCAGGGTTTTAGAGGATTGTACTGTAGAGCTTATTCTTCCTACCTTTAGTCAGTTATTGATGGCTATATGATGTGAGCAAGAGGTAATTTTCACAAGGTGAATGTGAGTGTTGGTTCACTTTACAGCATTCAGGCTTTAACCTGAGGAATGATGGTTTCATTGTGGAGGCACATTACGTTATCTACATGTATATTGCATTGAGACATACAGACAGAGACAGTGAGACAGAGTATCCCTTAGGGCAGTGCTTCCTAACCTGGGGTGCGAGACCCCCCCAAGGAGTCCCAAGATAAGTCGTAGAGTCATAACCTGTGATGATGTATCATATTTTATGGGGCTGTAAGTATAAAAGGTTGGTAACTACTGCCTCAGGGAATAGATAATCAGGTATGTAAGTGATTGACTGATTGTGTGACAGCCTATAAGAGTTGTCCTTTCGCTTTATGAGTTTAGAATCAGAGGTTTCAGGAGGCATGAACAGTTTTAACAGTAAAACATTTCACATACACTCATTGAGATTCAAGGCAGCTCCTTGATTGCAGATGTCACAGGTTGTACATTTCCATGCCAAACCTTTTGTACACTGTAAATGTACACATGTGGTAGACAGATAAGCTGTAAACAGACACATAGGCAAGGTGGTGAACAGGGAGATAGCACTGGATCATTCACTGGTTGAAGTGTAACATAACACGTAAACACACACATCCACAGGAAAGATCACAAAACCTGCTGTACAGGAAAGAAATAAATCAAATCAGTGTACAACGCCAACACGAAGTGTGTCCTAGAAATGGCCTGTGAGTCCATCTGCACAAACTCAAATTTCAATAATCTCTCCTGTTGTGTCATCGTCTTCTACTTAAACACTGAATATTTATGTGTCCACAGAAGGTTCAGGTCTTCCTCTGCCTCAATAAAAGTGTAGACTCTTATAGTCTGTCCCTATTTTGTAGTGTCTGTCGGGCAATTTTCATTTCTCCCTTTCCTCGCATCTCAGCCCATTTTCTTTCAAGGCTTGTACTGCCTCTGTCGCATGGCAAAAAGCTGACACCAAAGTGATCCAGTCTAATCACACATCAGGGAAATCATACTCTTGCTGGATGTTCCATAGTGTTTTTAACATACACTGCATTCATTGCATTTCACCACATTCATGCAAATAGGATCTGCTGAGTATACTTACTATTAAAACCTGATAATGGGAAACATAACTTTCTGTCATGTGGTTCAAACCAGGTGCCCTAAGACTGCTGGCAGCTTTTCTAACCTTTAAGCTACTGTGTGTGAGTGCCAGTGAACCTGCTAATGTTGTGTGAGTCCAAGAGTTTGTTTCTGACCACTGGTAGGTGCTGATGTGTCATGGCACCTTTGGGGTGTGTGGCTGCAGAAGTCATTTGTGTGTGTTTGTATGGATTTTTAAAGGTATATCTGTGTGTGCATGCATGTATGTTATCTGACGTACTGAAGCGTCCTGTCTTACTGGTTGGGCTGAGCAGCATCCATGCCATGTTTGTTCAGCTAATTAGAATGTCTACCAGCGACTTCTTGTGTATTTGTGTTTGAGTGTTTGTCTGGTGTGTTGTATTTTTAATTGGAATATCCACCAGTGCACAATTCTCTGTGTGTGTGTGTGTGTGTGTGTGTGTGTGTAGTTTCTAATTGGAATATCCTCTGGAGTGTGTGGCAGCTGGCTGGCTAAAAGAGAGAGCAGAAGAGAGGGAGGAGAGAGACGAGTGAAAGGAATAAACAGGTAATGATGTGACTTGCTGATAGGGCTTTAATGAGGAGTGCTCCACCAAGGGCATAGGTTTGGTTTCCGGCGGGCTGAGGGGGATAGGGGCTACAATGAAGTTAGTTAGAGGTTAGATGACAACACAACTTATTATGATTAACTTTGTCATCGAATGGCCATGAGCATTCTTCAGAATAGTCAGTAGCCTTATATAAGTATTAAAACTGTTACATTTGTTTGCATAGACTCAACTATACTGCAACACAACTACTGATAATCATCTCTCTATGGCGCTTACCCATTGCTGCTACCAGCTCGCCTCGCCTATTCTTGACTGGTTATTGGTGCCCTGTCCTCTGTGTTCTGTTGCAGATATAATGTAGCTGCCCATCACAGTGTTGTGGTTCCTAGCCGGTACCCCCTCCAAGCAAGGATATTTTACTTGAAGATGGCTGACTGATGCCCTATGACCTAGGTATCAGATGGGTTTCTATAATATAAACACAGTTAAACATTATGTTTGAGCCTGCTTAAGAAACCTAAGCGAATTGGTGATAACCAGCTTGGTTGCATCACTTCTCTCTGACCCAAAATGTCTTAGTAAATGCTCAGAGACAGGCTGGATAGCAACCGAGTGTGTGTGTGTTGCAGTTTGTAGGGAATCTGGTGGTACGTCAGACAGCCTGAGAAGGGCTGCCTGAGGGAGACGCGAGACTGGGTTCAAGAGCCTCATTCGGGTAAATGATGCATTGTCAAGCCTCCTAAGCATGTACAATTAAACCAAAGCTCCAATTCACTTAAGAGCAATAAATCAACAAAACCCCTGCACTTCTATTAAGCGATTAATCTCTAACTTTTAGTCTTGTAACAACCAATTTAATATGATTCAGTGCCTAATGCAAATTCATCAAAGTCCAATCAATAATTTTAGCAACATATCAAATACCTCTTATTGTGCTCATATATATATATATATATACACAAACATTATTACAACTATCCAATAGTTATGTGCAGTAATCTCTAAAATAAGTTAACAGAATCAACAAAATGATGATGCAGTGAAGAGTGACGATTATCTCTTACTAGTGTTTTCTGTACCTTATGATATAGCCTCAGCTCACTTGGACCAAAAAACAAACCAGGTATTAGATTTGCCTAGTGGAAAACTGAAAAAGGCAAGCAGAGTCGAGGTGAGTTGAGCTGGTACCATCGGGTGGAAAAGGGATGTTTAGATACTCTGGGCATACCCATACGTGAAATTTACAGCTACTTAAGATGCTCACAGCAAGTGCATTTGGGCATGGCATCTGGGCTTGTGATGAGGCGGCTACTGACAGTGGCTTGCATAATGAAATTTCAAATGCCCATTGTTTGTGGGCTTGGATCTTCTAGGCATCATTCTATCAGATTCCACCAGGTGTGCTTCAGTGTGTCACTCATTGTACTCAATGTCAGAGGCTGCCTAGTAAAAACAGGATATTAGCAGAGCAGCAGCAGCAGCTTTGGTCCTCCATCACTGACTTCACAGGATGTATTCAGACACTCCTTGTGAATTACCTTTTACCCTGGCACTGACTGGCCATGACCAGTTTTGTTCTGGTGTTTACAGACAGCTGATGTTGTCTGTTTGTGGAATTCTTTCAGTCTGGGGCTGGGGCCATTTCACCAGTGTAGTATTCCTCAGAGTTGTGGCATGTGAGACAGCTTCAGTTTTCCTCACTGGGCGGTCCTGTCCTTAGAGTGTACCAGCAGAGATCTGAAGGTGGTCAGTGAACTGTGAAGTGGTTAAAAGCTCTGGAGAATGCACGTGAGTTGACCTTTTTGTCAAGCTACTGTTTACAAGGTCAAAAATTAACAAATTTTCTCCTTCTCCGCCTCACTATCAGCTTCTACCTCTTAGATGTTTTGGGAACCTTCTTGAGGTCCATTCTGTATTTTGTCAGATATGCAATTTTCCTATTTCCTGTTCATGGGCACCCTGGGTGCATATTCATTAGACCACTGTGGGTTTAGGGTACTCTAATACCTCACCTCTGAGGAGTTGAAATGGCATCCCCTTGCCTCTCTCTGGGTCTGTTTTTGCAAGTCGTAAACACCTGCATTGACTCTGAGAAATACTGGATTTGTTTGTGTAGTATAGCGAGATCAGCAGAATAGAGAGGTAAACCCTAAAGAGGTCCAGTTAGGGAAAACTTCACCCGGAACATCATAATGACTTATTTGGGTTGTATCAACATATGTTTTTAGTCAACAACTGACTGTCAAATCAAATAATATTTCAACAATATTTATGCTACTGTCAGTTTTCACATCACACTGGAGGGATAATAAATAATAATTTCTTTAATAATAAATTCAAAATTAAAGTAAATTTAAGCAAACTAAAGGCTGCATTTAAAAATACATAAGAGTTTTTTAAATGTGCATCTTAAAATAAAGTGCTGAATTTCAGAAAAAAATATGTAGTTTGAATTGTTGTCTCAACCAATTTTATAATCAACACTGAACACATCTTAACAAATGAACAGCTCTAATACCTCCTCTTTCATTCACTCACTCATGCTGCTAGACACCTGTTGACTACTCAAGTCAGATCTTATTATACATTTATTATAAGGACCTTATTTTATATTTCTTATTGAACTGTACTACCTTTTTTGTCAAATTCTAATCCACCAAACAAACTCAGAGGCGGTATTGTGCTGAGTTCTGCATGCCTGCCGAGAATTGCATGTACCTCGCGGGTGGTAACGCTCCTTAATGCTGAGCAAAGAGGTGGATGCAAATCTCAGCAGGTAGCCTACAAAATCTGTTCTGCCGAATTATGCATCCACCTCCTAAGGACACTTTGCTGTGCACATTGATCAAACGCGGTTATCACCACAAATATTTGCTGAAAGTTAAGGAATGGCACTTCTCTTTAAATGTATTAAAATATTACTGACTGTAAATGTTCATAAAATATATACTTGGAATGATTTATCATCATTGATGAACCCCACAAAGAATATTATAGCGTTTAAAAGCAGTATTTGAAGTGGATGCAATTCTCGGCATAACAATTGCTCTCCTTGGCGAGCAGGCAGAACTCTGCAGCCGCTCAGATCTCTGCCTTTAAACCCTTCGTGTCTTTAAACCCTTCGTATCCCTCGGGTTCAGGTGCAGCCACTTATAATAGTATCTGACTAGTATTTAACTGTTACAGTATGTAGCTAAATCTAACATTGCCTGATTGTAAAGTTAACAAAGTTAACATAACGTCAGCTACCTGAGAGCTGAGCCATGGACGTTTGGCTGAGCCTTTTCTTTACAACTTCACACACGCCTTTTCTTCAAAGCATTATCACCCTGATGTCTAACACTAAGGTTAATCTATGAAATTTGGGCTTCTCTCTTCTTGCTGACTTGTCTTTGACTCCTTAAAAGCTGCGGTTAGAACACACTAACTCCCGTTAACTTAGCATTGTTAGCAGCTTGGGGCTCCTTGTGTCTGGCTAATTGTATCTGGCTGCTTGTATCTGGCTAACGAGCTAAGCTAACAAGCTATACGCCGACAGCGATACCTGTTAAATATTGTTAACACATAAATAAAATAAAGGAATTTCACTTCATCCGGTATCTGTAGAAATGTCCTAAAGGCTGCAACAGGCTGAGGCTCAGAGCTCTGTGTATTGTAGCTGAGTGAGGCTAACAGACGGCAGTCACTCAGCTAGCAGTGACAGTGGCGATTTACCTGTCAATCAAAGCTTCCAGGCCCCTAATAATGCAGAACTTTAATGCTTAAAGGCCCGTAGCCCTGTAGCCTACGCTGTCACCTACGCCGTCGATTTGACGCAGAAGTATAAATTGCTGTTAATATAATTTAAACAGGTGAGTTATAAAAAAAAAAAAGTCACCCCCTCACAGTTGTCACTAAGGGCAAAATTAGCGATACACACTAAAAACATTTTTGAACCAGACTGTAAACATGTTTTATTCTGCTGTAAAGTTGGGCATTTTAACCTGGGGGTCAATGGAGATTGACTACAATCTGCAGCCAGCCTCAAGTAGCCAATCTATGCATTTCAGTTTAAGTTACTTCCGTATTGAATTCACTAATGAAACCGGAAGTTTGCCGCTTGGTTATAATGCACAACCCTGACATTTCTTCATAGTTTCTCGAATTACTTAATGCAGACACTCCACGCCACTCATCGTCACTTGCTTAATTTTCCTTCACTTCTTCCTCTCATTCCCCCCCCCCCGAAGCATTCAAAAAGAGAGAGATCGAAATTTGAAAGGGAACGTTACAGCGAGAGATAGGGACATGCAGGGAAACATTGAGACACAGAATACCAATGTGAGAGATGAATCAAGAAAAAGGGAGAGAGGGATTCTTAACCATCACCAACGAGGGAAGTATTGTTTTGAAATAGGTCATGCTACCACGCAGAGGCTGCTGGCTCCAAACAGCTTCTGCTGCACCCTGCAGAAATGGGAAAGGTTGTGTGTGTGTGTTTGTGTGCTTTTCCTTCCTCTGCCTCTCTCTGCTTGTTGCAAAGTCCTAACCACAGGGTTCGTCCTCTCTCCAGCCATCTCTCCCTGTGTCTGGCTCATCATTCCTTTGTCTGACACTATGGACAGAAGACCATCTTTCTTTTTTCTTCCTTTCTCTTTTCTCTGTCTCTTTATCTATATCTCCCTTTCTTTCTCTCCATGAGCCACCTCTCCTGTTCTCCAGATGTCTTAAACATGGTCAGCTTGTTATCTCCTGCTTCCAACAGAGGGAGGATCAACCACCCCGCTGCTTCCCACAAACCCACTCACTGTGTATATGTATGTGTGTGTGTGTGTGTGTGTGTGTCTGTTTTTCACAGCATGTGAAGCGTGTTTCTTGTATGTTTTCTCGTGTCATGTGTGCACCAGTTCCTTGCAAAGAGACATATTTGCGTTTGAGTTTTGTTGCTTTTTAGTTATGCTTGTGAGAGATCTTTGTATCTTGCACCTTTTTAAAATCTCTGATTTGCAAGTACAAGACAAGCCGTTTTTGTTCATAAAAAAACCCCCCAAAAACAATCTTAATCTAAAATATGACTTTGTTATGCATGTTTTTTCAGTTCCTAGACATGGACGCGAACACCTTGGTGTACATTAGTATACAACCCAATACAACCCAGCTTGGTAACAGACTGAATTCTGCAGTTTCATAATGGAAGGACACAGCTGCATGTTCTGAAGAGTGAGAATCCTGAGATTCAGTCACTGAAGCTGATATTCATTCACACCTATGCAATGTGTCTCGCAAGGCCTTCCGATCTCTTATTTCTCTGACACATTTCCCACCTCTCTCTCCCATTCACTCACTCACACACGCACTACTGTCTAACCTTAAACAAAAGCAAGACCCAAGTGCCCTGACTTAAAAATATTCCCTTTAAGAAGTGAAGAATGGCAAAATGGCCTCACTTTGAGTAATATTCCTCATTTTTTTCACTTCTTATGATTGCACTTGGTCCTCAGGAGTATATACCAAACACACAATCTATATACCTGCCTCACAAGTATAATTCTCTCCCTCTCTCTCTCTCTCACACACACACACACACACACACAGTGTCATGGCTCACTGTCTTCAGACAGATTTATGACCATGACTGCGGTCCCGGTGGAGGACCAGTGACCACCCAGATCCTTACCGGGAGCAACCACTGGTCATCAATCTACAGTAATCTGAAGAGGTTGGGAGAAAAAGAGGAGGAGAGAGACAGGGAGGCAGAATAAAAGCGATACGCTGAGAGAAAGAGGGGCTGAGAGGGTGGGAACAACAACGTGGAAGGGAAGGAGAAAGACAGGGAGTTAGATGAAAACAAAAGGAGGCAAAAATGCAGCAAAGACAGAATGAATCAGAGAGTGTGGGAGTGCAGAGTGAGAGTGACGTCAACCACAAGCAGACAGAGTCAGGGGAGGGTTGGATTTACACTACCATCAAATGCTTAATATGGAGGATGATAACCAAGCAAATATTAGAGAGAGAGAAAGATAGAATAAAGAAGTGTAGATTAAAGATGAAGAAGAGTATAATTGAAACAAGGACATACAAACAGAAAGTGTAATGAAGAGGAAGAAGGGGAAACAGAAAAACGTCGGAATTGTTTAAGAATCGGACAGATGGCTGAAGCTGTGGGTCATGAGCATTTAAATATTGCAGCTGATTCTCTGTCACACACACATACACACACAGCTGTGTCAAACACAATCCTACTCAAGTGCCTTGAGAAGATCGCATTGCAGGGTTTGCTGTAACAATTTATTTCCATTTGTACTTTGGCTGAGCAGTGAATTATTCAGCTGCAGCTTATGTCAGGGTCTATAAAATCTATAAAACTATAAAATCCCATATTATGCTCATTTTCAGGTTTACACTTTTATTTTAGGGGTCTACTAGAAAATGTTTAAATGCTTTAATGTTGAAAAAAACCCATTCTTTTTCTGATAGGTTATCCATTGTTGCAGCATCTCTAATCACCCTCTTTCTGAAAGCCCTCCTCCCTAAAAGTCCACTTTCTTAAATCACTGATTTTGGTGAAACTGGATCATATTTTATGGAGAAAATATTTTCTGATTTTCCTTCTGATGTCCTCCGGATGCTCTGCCTCAACTTTTGGTGATTTATGGAGTTTCCTGATGGACAGATAGCTTTACTTTAGCCGCTAACTACTGCTAACTGTTGCTGTCATTAGCTCAGCCTTGCAGCTAGCCATATTATTAGCTGACACGTCTCAGACTGGGAGCTTGGAGCAGTGGGGGTGTGTTGGTTTTTAGCCCAAGTTGTAGCTTGTTTTCTAACAGTCTATAACCATGGTATCTACTACAGACAGGGGACGAAAAAGAGTGGAGAAACACTCAAATGCAGACACGTCTGTGCACTAGGGCTCTCTGAATTTTCTGGTGAGTATAAAATTAATAAAATTTTAGTCACCAGATCTCAACCTAGTTGAACACCTATGGAATATGTTGGACATTTGTGTAACACATTGCTCTCCACCACCATCTCTGTAAGACCACGTTATAAATAAACGTTCATCTTCAAACCTATTTAGTAATGTATGTGACTGTCTCTTATGCTATGTCCTTTTATTATGTCCTCATGTTCAGCTGTACTCAGGTCTTGATCTCCAATGAAATTACCTGATCAAACAGGGGTTGTATCTGTAAATTCATCCCTAGAATAGTGTTCCACAGACTTAAGGAGCACTGAAGCTGTTCTGGAGGCTTGTGGTGTCTTGACTCCATACTATAACACTTCATGTTGGTTTTTCCTTTTATTTGTCACCTAAGATTCATCTGAGATTCAGTAAGAGTATTAAATTAAATTAAATTAAAAAACCTGAGCAGTGGCTGTTATATTGGTTAAATGTTAGGATGTAGGGATTTATGCATCCTGGAGGGGCAAATTGCTCTGAATAAAACACATCAGGTTGTGTGTATTCTCCATGGCTGAGTACCTCTCCCAAAGCAGTTAAACCATGGTTTGGGAAAACTTGGGAATTCTAGAAAATTGCAAGCTGCCGAAAATTATGAGATTGCTTTGTGCATAGGACATGGCTTCTAGTGCAACAAACCCCATATGTAGTAGCATTGAAATCAGTGTGAGCAATTCAATGGGAACAAAGAGTATGCATGGGGTGGTTAAGGCGAGACATTGTTTTATCATGCACTGGTCAGTTTTGAGATTTTTGGGCTACTTTGCTTCCTTAACATTTCTTCTTTCAGACTGGTGGGGGGAAAAAAGCCCAAAATATATATTTTGTAGTTTATTTTACTAAAGTTTGTCTCTGTGCGTCTGTAGATTTTGCCTAAAAGTGGGGCTGGACGATACGGCCAAAAATGTTATCACAATAAACAGTTTCATATCTTTCGATATCGATAATTATCACGATAAGATTTTTTCTTTCAAGTTTAAAGGCTGATTTTTGCTCCTGTGTGAAAGTTGAAGAAATCTGATGGTTAATTGTGGTTTAAACTTTTCTTTATGGTCAACACTTGATGCCAAACAGTGGATCACATCACAAATCTGAGATAGAACATTCAAAATATTTATGTTAATTAATTAATTTATCTTTGTCAACAAATATTTTAAAGTAAAATTAAGTAAAACCTTTTTCAGTCCTTTTTCCTCAACAGAATAAACATCTTAATGAGAAAAATTAAGTCCTAATTTGTGTATGATTCAATTGAATAAAATCAAACATTTAATGAATATTTATTGAACATTTGTTATATTGTTATTGAAAAAAATTATATTTGCGATAATTATTGTTATTGTTTTATTGTCCAGCCCTACCTAAAAGTAAACATTCTAACGCAAAAGTTTCAGTAGAAACTGTCTCATTTGCATATTTAAACATAATATTTCAGAAAACTCATAATACAAAAAATTGTCTTAGTTTAAGTAATCAACTTGGAAAGTTGGTTCTATTATGTGAAATTGCTCATATGATAAACTGGTTTTAAAAAATGCAATTATGCAATTTGTAGAATAAAGCTGAACTCCAAATTAAAACTACCTTCAAAAAGCAAACTTCCTTGGAATAATTTGACATTAAAGATCATACTAAGCTTTATTTTTACAGGCAAGGTAACACACCAGGGAACATTCTGATTTTAGCACATGTAAGCTAATAACTCTGAGGGCGATGCACAGGGATCAACAGAACGCAGATCACTCCTGACCAATGTTTCTTCCCTCTGCTGGATTTAGACGTCATGTTGTCTTTATTCTGACAGAATTTATCATTCCTTGGGGTGATTATCTTCAACAGGCTGTGTAGGGTGGGGGTGGGGGATAAAAATATTTCATTCATTTTTACGGGAATGGGTTTTGCAATCGTTTGCAGGGTTCTGGTGGGATTTGATCGTTTGGCTGAAAATTCGGAGAGACAGACAGCAAGTGTCAGATCCTGACATCAAACTGTGAGATGTTGAAGGATGAGGGGACGCCCAAGGGGGACCTCACACAGAGACGCTCGCAGTCACACACACACACACACACACACACACACACACATACACACACTCTCACATTCTCTCTACGTTCACAAATACATACGTTTAAGTACACTTACTTGCACACACACATTTAGAAACTCTTCTCAAGGGAGCAATAGATACAGCAAAAGAACAGTTTAAATCCAAACTTCTGCACAAAATTCACTTTTAAGGCTGAATGCAACAGTCATCTTCATTACCTTTACTCCTCTACCAACACTAAGATAACAAACATCATATATGGTGCTGTTTATTCTTTTTATCTTCCACCTTCGCCGTAGCTGTTATTTCTTCATTCCTGCATACATCAGACTGTAGAGACAGACTGCATGACAAAGCAAAACATCATGAATAGATGATGAAAGGCCTCAACACGGGCACTGCAGCTGATTAACTAGCAGTGTTGGCAGTCATTTTTGTGACTGTTAACTTGAATTGAGTTTTTTAATTCTGATTATTTTTTTGTCTAACAACAGAACAAATTGTAACGTATGTGAAGCAAATGCACAACATTTTAAAGAAATTGAGCTGTATTAATTAGTCACAATGATGATCATTTTGACAAAATTAAACGAAGAGAAATTTATAAATTAAGCCATTGTAGATGCCCCAATTTAATTAGTGATGTACTGCTGATCCCAAGAGAAATTCAAAGTTTGTTGCCTTTTATGCTGTCACTGTGCAGATGCAATAACCTGGCATCTAGTTGTTGGCAATGGTGAGGAGATACTTGGCTTGGGGATTTTGGAGTGCTGTCAGACTCAAAGCGCCAGGAATCATTCAGGTCTGACTCAGGAATAAAAAGTCCAGTCAACAGAGTTGTTTGGTAGTGCCATGAATTTTGAATTCTCATTCCAGTCTGTGCTTCCAAATGAATGAATTACTGTAAACAGATGGGCATCAGTACTAGTTGTGGAGTAAGACCGAAGAGAAGATTGCCAAAGATGCATGACAGAATAAGCCAAGACAAATGTCAGCCTTTTGCTTACCTGTTGTATTAAACATTTTCATCTATCTTAACTTCAGTTCTGTGCAAATAAAATTACTATTGTAACCAGCCTAACTTGTCAGATAGCTGATGGCTGAGTTTTACTGCAGAGCACATTTGAAGTCCCCACTGCCCCAATACACTATAACAAATTAAAAAAGCTTTAGTTTTGCTGTAAAAGCTACTAATGAAACCTTAAACTACATCTCCGGTCAAGGAAAGGTGGCCCATAGTGGATTTGTGTTTCATACATAGCTGGCTTCGGATTAAATCGAGCTAAGTGTTAGTTCAGGTAGGCAACGGAGTCAAGCTCAGCTCACAATCCCAGCACATCAGCTGATAGCAGCCCATCTCAAAACTGCTCAGCTGATTCCCCTTTTAGAATTCATTGGCAAATTCATCTGCAAGCGTCTTGTAACCCGCTGCCACCCTAGCTCCTCCTTTCAGGCTGTGTCTCATAATTATGTCATTTCGTTTATTGATACATGCTCTGTTCTGTTCATCCATGTATGCACACAGATGGACAAAAACTTTTGCTCTCCCTGCCTTAAGGTTTCACACGTAGGCACATGGAAGGGTAGAGAGATCCCGGAATAGAGCCATCTCGCCACTTCAGAGCAAATACCAGTTTCTCTGTACTGACTGAATTATTAACATTGTCTGAATTGTCCCTTCCATGTCATTTTCTCCACACTTTTAGCATTGCAATGTGGCTACACACATAGAGTATTTCTCGGAATGCCGATATCTGCATCATTAAGGCAAGGGGAAGTGGTGACTTTCTTCACGAGGAGATGAAATTTCAAAACAAGGTTGAATTAGAGGAGTTACTGGACTATTCTGAATAAAAACATAATTAAAAGAAGTGGAGAAATATGAGACCACTGATGTGTTTCCTAAGGTAAAGTCACCAAATAGATTTGTATGTATTTATTATTTATTTATAAATGTATTTGTCTTTGTTGTAATAATTTAATTTGAATTACAAAAGAGGGCTGGCACTATGTAGTGCAGCTCACTGTTACTATGGGGAAGTGTAGAAATTCCAGTCCATTTTCTGATTGCTGACTGATGATGCTCTATGTAAGTCCTTGCTTGGTATTTTAATTGGCTGGAGCTGTGCACAGTGGGACCACAATCATGTCAGTTAGGGGAGAGAGAGAGAGAGAGAGAGAGAGAGAGAGAGCGAGCAAGCTATTCACAACAGGCCCACCCTCACAGTATGCATTACTATGAAACCTTTATGCTCAAAATGTGTTTGACTTGAGACTTCTGGCTAAACATCATACAGATCTGCAAGTCAATAAGAGCTACACTAACAAGCTGTGGCAGAGCAAACACAGATGTAACCTTATTGTATGAAATACCTCGTGCGCTCTTTTATGACACACACAGACCTTAGACCAGTATGGATTAGATGAAGGAAAAAATGTCTCTAAGTGCTGTTTTGTAGAAGATAACGAGGCACTTGTGGACAACAGTGTCCAAGCTTGGGCCCAATTAAGCTGCACTGACACAAAGTTACAATATCATGGTGGAGAGTCCTGTGTCAGAGCTTTTTTAGAAAGAGTTTTTCATCACAGCACCATGTTGGAAAGATTTGTGATGGGCGTGTGGAGAAGTCCGACTTGGGGATTTAACAAGCTCTGAAGAAAGAGCATCTTGAGAAAGAGAGACTAAAAAGCTGCAATCTTTTTCATGCATAAAAATAAAAAAACACCTACTCCTCTCACCTTTAGGTCTTTTTTTTTTAGCAAAAGATGGGTATCTAAATGATATCCTTCTTAACTGCTGCAGTTGGTGAAATTAAACACTTAGAGTAATTGGTGTAACTTTTGTCCAGATAATACTTTCCACTATGGCCACAAACTGATGGTTTTGAGATTATTTTAAGACAAATATTTTTCTACCGGTTTTTAGTGTGGTTGTGTGTAAATCTATTTAAAAGGGTAATATGCAGTTTCAGTGGCCACTAGCAGTGCAGTTTTAAGATTACAGCCAGGTGTGTACATGTACACGTGCTCGGCTCGAACTCATGAGCAAGCATAATCCGAAACACAACCGCTTTTATACAGAGATCCCACAATAAACGCTCACTGTTTCTAAACGGGGCCGTTCAGAGGACGACAGGCACTGGAAGCAACATTTTGGAAAGGGGGGCGTTGAGGTGTCACCAAAGATTCACAACAATACAAGAGTTTAACTGGGACTGGATGAGACGATGTGTATCATAACTCTTCTCTTCAGTGTTTCTGTCAGCTACTTTTGGCACAGCTTTGTGCTGCCTTCAGGAGAACAGGAAGTCAGAGTGTCATCTGTAAAATTTAACCAAATGGACTCTTTCTTGGTATTATCGTGGAAAAGTGCTTATTTCTCTGAGGAATACACTGTGAACACCTTGTTATCTCCGTGGTTACACATTTACAAGAGGGATATTCTGCTGTCAGACTTCCCCTGAAAGCAGCTTCGTCCAGCATCCAGCACCTGATGCGACACCAACAAGGACCCACCATTCGCTGTGAGTCGCAACCAGTTTGTGCCCAAGCAGACATATAGAGTTTCAGTAGGCTATAAAAATGTAATGTTAAAAACTGAGGCGCAAACTTGCTTTGTTTGGGGCTGTGAGGTGCACTTTATCTGAGCTGCTGAAGTTAACGTGTGGATTTGTGGTGATATTTCTGCCTAATCACAGGTGCTGTCAGTTAGTTTTGTTTTCCCCCGGCATGAGCACCTTGGTTGTGGGGACTAACAACGAAGCCAAATTCTCATTAAATGGTGACTAAGTGGTGGCTTTTTTTCTTTACGTCACAGACCACAGATATGTGGGAGAGATTCGGAATGTGCAGAAAGTTTTGAACATGAGCAGATAACCTGTTAAAACAGATGAGCAATTAAAGTCCAGTCAATAACGAAACTAAAATGAATTAATTTATCACTGAAGTGAAAAGGTGCCACAATGACATTTAAAGAAGTTACTTCCCCAAAGAAAAGACACAAAAGAGGAGGGAGACTCATTAGGGATGATATTAAATAAGTTGGGGGAACCTCACCACTTTATATTCTATTATCTATATTTTGAATTGTCACCTGCCATCTCAATTTGGTTTTCCTACATCCTTTTGATGGGGGGGCAGTAAGGGACATGGATAAAGGATAGGGGGGCGCTGGCCCACAAAAGGTTTGAGAACCACTGCTCTAGCTGTTCTGTTACTACCAATGTTCCCGGATCAGAGGCAGATCAAATCAAACCCCCTTTTCGGCTTCATAACGTTACCTTTCAGACATCGCAGCTAGCCACATACACAATCCTCCTGGGAAAAAAGGCAGTCTTAAAATGGCTGTTGTGAGACAGCCTCACACAACAGTGGGAGTTTACCTGAGTTTCCCAGTTTTGGAAACTCAGGTAAACTCCCACTGCACCAGTACAGTAATATTTTATCAGCTTGAGGTTAAAGTAATCTATGCTCGTTACATGGTAACGTTACACTGACTGCATTTAGCCGACGTGATACATCAACGTTAAATAGCCTGCCTGCTTTTCAGTAGGCTAACTAACATTACTCTTTGTATATGTTTAACTGGAGGCTCCGCAATGTGAGCACAGCTAAATGTAGGCTACTGGATGATAACGAAATGGTTAGACTGAATATTATGAATTATATTATGGCTACACTTGTTAGGCTGCAGTAAGTAACATTACTGTTGTGAATGGGTCGATGGTGTTCTGCACTGTTATGTTGCATCATTGTATATTAAGCTGAGTATCAGTAAAACCACAATAAATCTAAATTGAACGCTAGGAAGCAAACAGTGTCAGATCTGTGTGTATGTTTCATTAGCTGCCCCTGCCTTGCATTACTATAGGCTAGTATAAACTAACCGCTCCACGTTTTACATTGTATCGTTACATCATTTCTTGCAGGCTAAAATCAACACTTTAACATAATACCAAAGGTACACAGGATAGTAATATGGATCATGTTAGATGGGGAAGTCATGTAGAAAGCCATAACATTACAACTATAGTATTTTGCCCCGGATAACTTTAGCAACTGACCAGCGTTAGCCAGTGAGCTAACATCAGCCTTTCTAATGTTGGCAATGTTTTCACTCGACATCTGACTCTGTGTGGCCTGATGGGCTTCAGCACATAAAACTTTGTTGTTGGTTTTTATCCTTACGTGGAGTTTATGTTGGAGTTTGTGTTTTGCTGTTGAGCCAGTTGTTTTGTGTTGTTAGTCGACTGCATTTCATTAGCTGCATTGTCGCTGTAGTAGAGAGTAGAGAGAGGCTCGGGGGCGGGTATGCATCTACATCCAGTCCTCATAACTTAACACATAACAAGCAGATTAGTGGCTGTTGCAAGCAACGGAGAAATCAACCATGGGGTTCTTTCTAAGTAAGGTTCTTTTTTGGATTTGCTGAGTAAGTCCTTTGTAAGAAGTATATTCTGCTGTTACATGGTATAATCTCAGAGCGGTGTCCGCGTCAAGGTGAACCGCTCCTCCGGCCACCCTGTATTAATTTATCGGTGTCCAATAACTGTCAGTTAGCATCCTATTCTTAGGCTAATGCGTTACGGCGAGTCAAATAGGTTTTTAGTTAACATTAATTTGTTAACTGGGCAGTGTAACGTTACCCGGAGCACAGCTAACGTGTCACGACGAGTGGTCTCCTACGTTACCTGCTTAGCACGGGCAAAAACCCAGTGTGCTAGCTTAACGGCGGATAGGTGCGCCTAGCAAAGCTAACGTTACAGCTACTTATCAGGCTGTGGTGTTTTTTCTTGTGCCATGTCCTCGGCTGCTGCCCCCACCAAAGGGTCCGAAACGAAGGCCAAGGAGACTGCATCCCACCTGTGCATGGCGTCATGCGGGGTGTCCATCTCGGGCAGGGACCCTCATCCCATGAGTACTAAACATGCCCAGGCATTGCTGGCTGACCCTTAGTCATGCCCTCACTGTATGTGAATGCCAGAAAAGATCCTGGAAAGGAGACTCAGTGACAGTGGCTAACAGCCAGGATCCATGCCTGTCGACAGCCCCTCCAAAAGCCACATCCAGCTCCCATCAGCCACGAGCCACCACGAGCTGGGCGGACATGATGGAGGCTGAGGCCCTAGACATGCTTCCACTTTTCGAGGAACTCGAAGTGGAACCGGGCTGTGAGGACGCAGAGGGCGATGCCAACTCTGAACACCTCGACATGGATGAGATGGAGGACAAGGAGGATAACTCCACGTTCCCTGCTCAACTGTCTAGACCCCCAAGTGCATCCAACGTCGTCCCCCCCGTGGACAGCAGCTTATATGAGGTCTCGAAACGGGCCGCTTCTAAATTGGGAATATTGTGGCTGGCAGCCCAGGATGCCGAAGGAGAAGTGTGAGACCTGTATGATGGTAAGAGGCTCTCACCAGCCCAGCCACCATCTAAGCAACTCCTGACAGCTGTGTCTGCCTGCATGAAAGAGATGAGCCGGTACTGGTCCAGCTCTTTTAAGAGTAAGCTCCCCAACAAAGGCTGGGAATCCAGAGGATGGCCGAACTGGGGCTGGCCGAACCCCCAGTGGTGGAGCTGTCAGTGGCTTATCACCTCCCCCCTAACCGCCGCTCTCTTTCTGCATCCCAAAACATCTCTCTGCCTAGCAAAATGGAACGCCTTACCGCTTCCATTTTACAGAGGATGTATAAGTATGCAGTGCAGTCTGTGTGCTCTCTGAATGCAATGACGCTGCTGTTGGCTTACCAAGCAGAAATATTGGAGGAGTTGGGCCAGCAGCTGGACACTGGGTCACCTAACCCAGCCCTGAGGGATGAGATCTGTGTGGTGAACGACCTCATCCTGCGCTCCTCACGCGGAGCAGTCCAAGGCTGTGGCCGTGTGATGTGGGCTTGCTGTCGCAGGGAAGAAGGCTTTGTGGCTGAACCTCTCAGGTCTTAGAAAACACTTCTTTGCGGCTGTGGCTCCCATCCCGGGGAGGGGAAGAAGAAGCGTGCAACCTAACAGTGCAAGCTTCACTCCTCCCCCCTCCCAGAAAGAAAAGGAAGAAAATGGAAGTGTTACAGAACTCCACAGTTCATTGCTCAGAGGCCTTGGCAGTTTCCAGTTCTCCAGGCGTCCTTCTCCAGGTTCTCTGGATTCTCTGAAATTCAGGAGCAGACAACACATTGTCCCAAAGCACTTCCACCATGTGCAGAAATAACACAGTGTCACCAAGCAACTGTAACGTGTTCAGAAATAAAGCTGGCATCCTCGCAGCCAGGCTCAGTGCCAAGGGCAAGACGCTGCAAAGAACAAAACAAAACAAAAACGTGTTGTGCCCCTTTAATCCCAACAGGGGGCGCTCACGCTCCTCCGGGGGGAGAGCGCGTCTACAGGGGCCCGCTCACCGTCAGAGCGGACCGGTGGTGTGCATGCGCAGTTCACCCCTGGTTTCTGTCCACTATTTCTCAGGGGTACAGACTACAGTTCATTATGAAACCACCGAGATTCAACAGTGTGTTAGTGTCAGTGGCCAGGGGGGATGCAGCGCCCTACAGGACGAAATAGCATTGTTAAAAAGGCCAGCAACATATGGAACCTTCTACCCCCTATCTTCAAGTGGTAATTTCCGACCCCCTCTGAGAGTGGTATGTTCCGTCTGCCCAGTGCAGTTCACACAATCATTGAGAGATCTGAGAGTTCCAATTAAGTTACAAAAGGAGTTTTAATGCCTTTGTTTCCGACTATTGTGTGCGTCCATTGAACTGTAAGTACATTAAGTCTCATATTATTATAGTTTGGGTAGAGTCTTCCCCTTTTCTTGGATAAATCTTGCTCTAGCTAATTTTAGCTACTGTCAATGTCAATTAGGCCCATTTATTAGCAAGTGAGTATCTACAGTGCTAGTTCCATATGTGTAGAGCCTATGCTTAATGTGATTACATTCAATGCACCCTTTTTATTATTAATAGCTGCCTAGCTGTCAACTGTTTTCTGTAGTGGGATAATTTAGTGTGCAAAAGGTGGTTAGCTGGCACCACAGTGGTCTGTTGGTGCCACCTTGTGACCGTTCTAAGTAACATTGTTATTTATTTATTTTTCTTGTTTAGTTCTTTATTATGACTGGTTTAATGGGTTGTAATATGTTGCCTTATTTTGTATGTTATTCCTCATTTCAGAACCACACACACACACATCTACCACAATTTGGCAATAAAGCAGTCTTAACTGGAAATTCTGGACTATTTTGTGACTTGACTCACTTCAGTAGTGGGTGGTGATTTCCTGAATCCAAGTATTGTGAGAAGCCACCGTCAGCTCATCTCTTTCTTTCAAGCATCCCTGCTAGACAAACAAGCGATCAGAGCCATATCAGAGGAGGAGCAACAAGGGTTTTACTCCCGTTACTTCCTCATTCCAAAGAGAGGAAGCTCATCGCTTCACCCATTTCAGATCTCTGTGTGTCAAACAAACACCTACGAAAATACACGTTCAGGATGCTAACACACAAAATGCTCTGCCGTTCTATCCGTCCGGGAGATTGGTTTGTAACGATCGATCTCTCAGATGCGTATTTTCACATCGCCATTTATCCAGCACACAGAAAATTTCTCAGGTTTGCTCATCAGTGCAGATCTTACGAATACCAAGCCATCCCATTCGGGCTGTTATTAGCACCGAGGGTGTTCAGCAAGTATGTGGAGGCAAGGAACAGCGGAATCAGAATATTCTCGTACATAGACGATTATGTGATATGTTCATGTTCATGTCGTCTCGTTCAGACTGTGCCTGTGCCTGCGCCTGTGGACGCCTCCCTGTCGGGTTGGGGGTGCGACCATGCCCGGCAGGGCTGTGAATGGTGTTTGGGGCCCGAAGCTGGCTCGGGCTCACATAAATGTATTGGAACTGTGGGCAGTATTCCTTGCATTGAAACATTTTCTGTACTTTTTCCAGGATTGCCATGTCCTGGTGAAAACAGACAACTCCACTGTGGTGTTGTACATCTGTCAGGGCGGCACGCGCTCACTACAGTTACACAGGTTAGCCCGAAAGGTGATTATGGAGCAGCACCAGACTCCTGTCCCTTTGAGCAACACGTGTTTGAACAGGGGGGCAGATCTCCTGTCGCGGGGGAACCCGTTGTATGGAGAATGGACTCTCCACACGCAAGCGGTGGATCAAATTTTGTAGAGATTCGGCCGGGCAGCCGTAGATCTTTTCGCCTCGTGAGAAAACACTCGAGTGTCCAAATTGGAGGAGATCAAAAACCTATAGATAAATCTCACATTAAAAATATGGTAGAGGGTGGTTAAGTCATGTGGAATACACAACATGTTAAAACCTTTTAGATGGTGTGCCTACGATACAGAAATTGTTCCCAACAGAGGAGATAAAAGATTTGAATCCTCGATAAGGAAAGGACTTCCAACCTATCTCTTCATTTACACACAAAAGTGCACTACAGAGTTCTCAGTCTCTGCAGGGCAAAAGTGGCCTGAAGCAGAATTACTTTTTCACATACCACCGAGTACGACATTATATTAATCAAAAGTGCAGACTTACAGACTTATCAACAGCTGCAACAAATTAGTTCATCTCTATATTGTACAATGCTCTCTTTTATGCTAAAAATGAAAACACCTTGTACATTAAAGAAAAATGGGAAAAAGAACCAGGTATGGGGCTTTCTAAAGAGGCTTGGAAAAACAAAATATACAAGAATACGAGTTTGACGTGTTTGACACAATGTGGCTTAATAGAGGCAAATCATTTCCATATATTCTGTGACTGTACCAAACTGAGTTTATAATGGAATGGAATTCACAAAACATTAAACACTGTATTCAAGACTCAAATAACCCTGAACTTGGAGAATCTGGCCCGCATTTTATTTTTGAAACAAATGAGGGATAAAAAAACTGCTGCAGGCCCTTTTGGCGGCAAGTAAAAAACCTGTCCACCTATATTGGATAATTGTTATGGAATTATTTTGGAAATATTTTAAATGGAAATGTTGACTCAGTCTTTGAGGATCCAAAAAGACAAATTCTACCAAAGTTGGAA
Organism: Micropterus salmoides; assembly: GCF_014851395.1. NCBI lineage: Eukaryota > Metazoa > Chordata > Actinopteri > Centrarchiformes > Centrarchidae > Micropterus > Micropterus salmoides. The sequence continues at coordinate 13,085,536 of NW_024041484.1, forward strand.
TAAATGGATCAAGTTTATATCCCCAATGCGAGCAGACTTTGTATGACTCAACTAACGTTTCATGTTCCTGTCTTGATGGGAATAGTAGAAATGTAAGGTCTCTTGACATGTTTTATGCTTTTTCCTCTCAGTGCAATAGAAGTGTTTATGTTGAGTTTCATCTACCTCAAGAACTTCATCTTGATTTTTTTGGGAGTAAGGAGCTGTGGATCAAAAACTAAAGAAAACTGGAAGGTGAAACACAGCTAATAAGCTACCTCCATTTTGGTCTCTGCTCTCTCAAATGTAACTCACTGTTAAGATGGCTTGCTATCGATCAACACACAGTTCACCAACGTTGGGGGGGAAAAATCAGATTTATCCTGCCACTGCAAGCAAATCCACTGATTATATTTAATTTGTCTATTAACAACTACTTTAAACTTAAGACTGACTCGAAAAGATCATAATCCTTCATATTCAGAAGTCATGCTCCCGCTTTTTAGATAAATAAATAAAAATAAAAACTACTCTCCCTCCCATGGCACAGGTGACTAAAATGATGAGTGGTCCCATGGTGTGAGTTGAAAGAAACAGGAGGTGGCAGTTAGACACACAGAGAGACAAATACACACACACCCAGGAGGGTGTGACACTTAATGGCAGTGTGAAGTTATTTTAGGACACTCAGTCTTCACCTCGCTCGGACAGGTAACTATCAAGAACACCTAAACTCATTATTAATGCACAGACGGTAGCATGTTAAATGAGCAGAGCTGAAATGGAGAGCAAAAAATAATAATGGTGAGATAGTAGACAAACAGAGAAAGAATTCAGAAAGACTTACGGCTAAATAACACCTGCTACGGCGCGTTACGGTGCCGCCAAATCGACCACATCTATACATGTCAGCAAAATCAGGAAGGCAAAATGCTCTGATTCTGAAATGCTCCTTGTGGGAAATGCAGCCTGAAGTTGACGGAATGAAACGGGGTCACATAGAGCTGTGAAGAAGGTAGTAGTTAGCATAAAAAGGACAAATTAATGACAAGTAAATAATGTGGGGCAGGCTGCACGCTCCGATGCTCTGACTCTTCCAGTGGACTTGATGCCTGGCTATGGACGCATCAAAACCGTGGCGCAGCCGTAATGTGCTGTAGCCAGAGTCAGTGGAAACCTGGCGTAAGAGCCAGATGTAGAGAGCGACTGAAAAACCAGGGGTGAGCAGAGAGGAAAACATTTCACAGACACTAGGTAGGTTGGAGTGCAGTGCAGAATGCCAGCCACTCATTAGAGATAGTGTGGGCAGAGATGAGGAGATGACAAGTAAAGGATGGATAGATGAAAAGATTCAAGATGTCTTTGGGATTGAAAGATGTCGTGCACATTGCTTTTTCACTCCTCTATTTTTCTTATTCCCACTCTGTCTTTCTCTGTGACTCTTTCTCTGTTTGCTGACTCGGGACATGAAACAAAGCAGCCAGTAATCACTTATTTCAAACGAGAGCTGGGAGACAAGGCTGCGTGGCGTCTGGGGAGAGATCTCAGTGACTCCGTGACAGCAAGGAGTTGAACTCGAGTTCAAATTGTATGCAAACGCACAGCAGTGTCCAAGTGAAGGGCAGATGTTTTTCCAATGTGAAAATTATTATTAAAATTATTAATTATCAACAATGCCACTCTCTACACAGCAACGCACAACAAATGACAACAGGCAACCCTTCCGCCTCTTGGCAACACACAACAAAAAAACGGTTACTGGGTTGAACACAGAGAATTTGTGGCATTATTAATTTGAACACTTACCTATACTTTAAATGAAAGGATGTATCCACACAGTCTGTCTCTCTCTTTCTGTCTCCCCTTTTCTCTGAAGGAGGCTATGTTGGCCATGTTGCTCGCCAGAGCTCTTTGATTTCGCCACCCTTTTCTCGCTCTGTGGTACATATGAAAGGAGATGCAATAATCAGAGAAGCAGTGTAATGACTGAGAATGTTTTGTGTCTTGGTTCATCAAGCGTAAGAAACCGTGATGTATGTGTTCTTATAACTAGTGCATAATCTGATACGTACAGTATTTGTGAGGACGTACTTGTCTGAATAGTTGTATACGTTCGCACGGACTGCTTCAAGTGTGTTAGTCGGACTCAATAAATTCCTTACAGCTGGGTTTCAAAGGCAGTGATTTAAACTACGTCTTTACACCACTGTAATTTTTTTGGCAGTAACTGTGGATCCTCTAAGGAAAGCTAAGTAGTGCTGGTGAAAGGCACATAGCGCCCTTTTATTTCAGAAGATGAGGAACCCACATATTTTGCAGAGAAACAATGCCATTCTCCACTTATACAACATATATTTTAGGTCATAACTTAATGTGTACATGTCATATGTCGCTCCCTTCTGTGTATATCAGTGGGTGGAAATTGCAGTGTTTGCATTAGATCAGCCTAATTTTGTTAATTTCCTTCTGATGTAGGGTTTAAAGCTGTGCATTCTATTTTAGTGAATCATTTATAGTACGGCCCAGCCAACCTAGAATAGGCGTCACATGTTAGCTGTCATTCTTCATTGATGAACTATCAAGCTGCCTGTCTCTCGGGATAAGCCGTGTCTCCCAGGAATAACATTCTCATATAGTTATTCTGCGTTATCGACTTACACTAAATGGCAGTGTTCACTGCCTGAACAGATGGAGCTCATATAGCCCTGAGAACAGATGCAAGTCTTTTTCCATGCTGCTGCATTTACAAAACTGACCTCTCACATCCACCCCCACCTGCATCATAAGGTTCATCAAACATACTCTTCTGACTCTGGTCAGATACACTCTTTCCCTCCAAACGTTACTCCTGTCAGGAAATGATTTGTGATACGAATGGCATAATTTTATATGTCAGATTAGCATACCAATTAATCACATCTAACCAAATATACCCTGATTTTAATAACAATATCTGATAATGTCAAAACCCAATACCATTGGCTGCTCCTCTGTTCCACCCAAAACTGTAACTGCTTTGGTCATTCTGCAGCTCAGAGGGGTTGAGGAATTAAACAGCCAAATGGTTTCAGAAAACAAGATGTCTGAAGAAGTTGCATAGTACATACATCCTCTTCAGTCCAAGCATTAACCTGACATATGTTCAGCTCATCCTCCATGTGCTGCTTTTGCCCTGGCAACCAACCAAAACAGCCACCTCTGTCTGAATGGTGTGGGATCATCAAAGTGGCTTCAACTATGCCATAAACACTGTGGCTCAATCTAGATCCACATTAAAAGCAAACTCTTTCACAGACACTCACTGACTGAGAAGATCCGGCTGTTTGTGGCCTACTGGGTCCGAGGGGAACAACAATCTTTGTGATCGTTGTGATTCAATATGTTCCGAATAAGAACATCCTAAGAACTAATTTAAAAATAACAAGGTGTCCAGTAAACACAAATCTTTAGATGAGCAGTTTTTAAAATGAGGACCCAGGAGAGGACAATCGAAACTATCATGCTCAATCAGCACAGCACTGTCACTGACCAGCAGTTTAGGTAAAGCAAAACTATTTTAACATTAGGACTAAAAGTAAACACAACCCTAAACCAAGTACTGGTCCAAAGAATCTAGCTTACATTTTTCTCCTCTTTCTATTTGTTTCCAGTCCTCTTTCTTCTTTTCTCTCCCCAGTTGTCAGTCATCGCTCTACACCTGTGTTTCTCTTTCTAAATCTCTTCCTATCGCGGACCAGAGAGTCTCAGTCTGTAAATGTTTTAAACCTTAAGGGAACGCATTATATGCAAGCATCCGTACCTAATCGTCTACCTTCTGAGTTTGACTTTTGGGATAATAGAGCACTCTTCTGATGCACACAATTTTATCCATTATCAGCTGTGGACAGCAGGGTGGAGGAGGACATTTTCAGTCGTCTGTGCGTGTGTGTTTGTGTGTCTTTGTGTAAATAACAGCTGGAAGCCACAACTTTGGACCAAAGGCTAGATGTAATGGAAGCGGCTATCAGCAGACTTGCTGCTGTCTGATAAGAGCAAGTTCACTGCTTAAGGGATTCCGTCTTTTCCTCTTACTTTCACCGCTATTCTGCCTTTTATTCTGTAGGTTCCATTTTCACTTTTTTCTTCACAAACTCGCTTTCAATCTGTTTTCTCTATCTCAATTTCATTCTCGTCTCTCTCCTACTGAAAACAGTCTCCATCTGTTCCTCTCAGATACAGCCACTCACTGATCCCTGTATCAGTATAATTCAATTGAGTGCAATTTGTTGGCAGGAAACATGAGAAAGAAACAATATGTATAAGTACGAATGAATCCACAAATTCTCTCCTGCATCTCTCTCTCGCAGTCTTTTTCCTTTTGCTTAATTGGTGATCCATCTCAAACAACTGCACAATCCAGTACAGTGCTTTGTTTTGTGTGTGCGTGTGTGTTTGTGTGTGATCTTGTGGTTGAGGTGAATGTCAGCAGAAGCGTGTGGAGTGTAAACTGCTATCAGAGCCTGCAGGGGAGCTGCCGGCAGAGCTCTTTTCCCCTGGCCAACCCTCTCTGTGATGCTACCATAGGAATGTCATCCAGAAAAAAGAAATTAAAGTGACGCTTTGTGAGTATTTTCCATGTAAAGCTTTTATACATACTGTTTGTGTGAACTAAGGTTCCATCCTGCATGTATGTTAAACTGAAAGGTCTATATTTACTAAATGCTGCAGACCTAAATACTTAAATAATTTATCTGTCTGTGTGTGTGTGTGTGTGTGTGTGTGTGTGTTGATTTGCCTCCAGTTTATTGGCTGTGCACTCTCCTTTCCCTTTGGCTACTGTCAATGTTATCAACTTACACCTTTAGGCCAGGTGTGTGTGTTCTTCTTCCTCTATATTTGTGAGGACCAATATGACACTTTGAGAATGAGTAGATTTTTGGAAAGTGGTGACATTTTGGCTTGTTCAAAAGCCTTGGGTTTAGGTCCAGGAAATAGGAAGGGTTGGGGTTAGTATAGAAGTACAAACATGTATGTTCCCACCATTACACAGTCATCTTTGTTGAATACTTAAATCCCCTTTGCCATTGCTCTTTTTGAGTTTAGAGTCAAGAGAGGTTCTGAGAAATTAGATACCTTCTTCTAAAGGAAGTGTTGCTGTAGACAGACTTTTCAAGTAATACTTTCTTTCTTATCATTAAACGTAAGTAAAACCAAAAATCATGTTATTTGGTAATTGTGATAGTAGTAGTAAGTAAGTAAGTAGTAAGTAAACTTTATTTATATAGCACCTTTCACAGATTAGGGGTCACAAAGTAAAATAACAGTACATATACCATAAAATACAAAACCTTAGTGCTACATAAAAGCTCAAGTACAGAGACAGGTAGATGTTGTAGACCTTGAAAGAATTGATGATGAATGAGTTGAATGAGATTCTTGGTGTGATAACAGATGACAAAATAAGCTGGAAATCTCACATAAAACATGTACACAATGATCTTTCAAGAAGCATTTCCATACTGAGTAAGGCAATACACATTCTGGACCAAAAATCATTCCACCCTCCATATTATATATATATTTAAATTACTGTGCGGCAGTCTGGGGCAATACGTATAAATGTATACAATCATCACTACCTTGATTCTTAGTATCAAAAACATTGAAATTCACTGATCTCAGCACAAATAATAATAATACTAATAATAATAATTTTTTTAATAGCGGTGGGGGATATAATTTTTTTTGGGGGGGGGGGGGGGGGGGGGGCAATTTAAAACATCTGTGTACAACAATAAAATGTTTTTGTCTCTAAATGTGGAGTGAAGCTGTGTGTAGAACGGATTGAGTAGAGAGCATGACCCAGTTCAAAAAGTGGTACAGAAATATGTTTTTCAATAGTTTTCACAAGGTACAGGGGAGGAAGAAGGGCTTTGATCAGGTGTTCTTATAGATTTATTTATTTATTTATTTGCTTATTTATATAATTTTTTCTGTAGTGGATATATACATACTGTATATAAATATGTATGTTTTGGTGTAAATACATGTACTAGCAAAGTGTAAATAATGTGTTAAGGCAAGGCCAATTTGATGATTATTAATGAGTAGTGGTGAAAGGGTAGGATTAAATAAGTTTATGCTTCTTCCTATTCCTTTTCAGACATGTTAAGTTGATATTGTGTATATATATATATATATATTCTGTTAGCTTTTACTGTATTATTATTATTTATTATTATTATTGTTATTATTAGGGATTTTTTACTTTACATTTCCAAAATAAAGCCTTCATTCATTCATTCATTCATTCATTCTTTTTATTGAGCAATGGGTAACACTTTCTATGAAGGTCATCGCTATAATGACTTATGCATATATTTATAACACGATATAATGTGTCCATAAGACATTATAACAATTGTTATAATCACTTACAAACATGCATAAGTTCATAACGTATTATCACCTTTTGATTTAATGTTTTATAACTGATAGTAATACCAGTTTATATCAATGTGCGGCAAGAATCTCCGACCATGTTCAATAACACATTATAACCACAGACTCTGCCTCGTTATGAATACACTTTAGTCACAATTTAGAATTAGTGATATAAAATGGAATAATAGCTTATAGTAATGTTTAAAGTTATATAGCATGTCTTTGTTTGCTTTAAGTAAAGTGTTAAATTATCTATCCCTGTATAATATATTACAGGTGGACATACCAGTAATACCATATGAACTAATTATAAGACCTTATAACACGTAATTGTTTGCTTTAAGTAAAGTGACACATTTTGCGCAGGAAAACAACTTTTATTTATGTTTCTTCACTTTATGAACAATCTGTATGAATTTTGAACATTTTGCAGTTTAGCAACATAATTACATCAAGGACACCCATTCTCAGGGTGGTGAAAGATCGCTCAAGAGAAGACCGGTTGCACACTGCACATGTCTGCCAGACTGACAACTTACTAAGTTACTTTATGTATATAATATAAATATATATAATATTAATATAATTAGTTCATATGGTATTACTGGTATGTCCACCTGTAATATATTATACAGGGATAGATAATTTAACACTTTACTTAAAGCAAACAAAGACATGCTATATAACTTTAAAACATTACTATAAGCTATTATTCCATTTTATATCACTAATTCTAAATTGTGACTAAAGTGTATTCATAACGAGGCAGAGTCTGTGGTTATAATGTGTTATTGAACATGGTCGGAGATTCTTGCCGCACATTCATATAAACTGGTATTACTATCAGTTATAAAACATTAAATCAAAAGTTCATAATACGTTATAAACTTTGCTATAGCACCTACTGCATGTTTGTAAGTGATTATAACAACTGTTATAATGTCTTATGGACGCATTATATCGTGTTATAAATATATGCATAAGTCATTATAGCGATGACCTTCATAGAAAGTGTTACCGAGCAATGTAATATAAAGGAAGTTACTCTGGCTGTCCAAGGTGTGCATCCACTGCAGCATTACTTTCTCTGTTTTACTTTCTCCTCCTTGTCAAGGCTGTAGTTACCAGCACTGCCTCAATCAGTGTGTCTGTCCCATGTAGTTTGTCACTGTTTCTCTTTCATTTGAGTCACATTCCTCTTCATTTTTGCTCACTTGCCCCGTCCCATAACATGAATTTTTGTTCCATTTTTCTTCCCTCCCTTCCTTCTCTCGTCCATGCCTCTCTATGAAATTCCCTTCCAGGCTCTCCATTCCTGCTTTTCTTTTCCATATTTTCATCCATCACACCCCCCCTTCCTCTGTCTGTCTCTTTCTATATACCGAAGACAGTGCTCTGCCTGATAAGCACCATGTCTTGAGAGCTTGTCAGCTGTGTCAGGTCTGTCCTCCTCCAAACTACACTCTGAAACTCACTAAGGACCTGAGGACTAGTGCTCAGTCCACTGTAGTGTGTATATGTGACTCTGCCTGACCGTTTCATTATAGCTGTCCTCCAACTTGGCAGCATCAGTGTGGTCTAATAAAATAGTATAATTAAGTAGGGTGCACATAACAACAATGACTGTCTGCTTCTAGTGCATGTCATCATATCTGTACTTCAGTCCACTGACTATATACCCTTTCACTAGTGCCTGCCATCTTCCATCCAATGTACAGGACAGTATCTGTCTGCCTGTCTGTCTGTTTGACAATGCAGATCCAGTCATGTAACTCACTCTCAATAGCATAAATACAGAAATGCACAGATTTTTGGGGGGGAGAGAAACTGTACTTCACCTACAGCTCAATCTCTGTAAAATACTTTTTTTCTATTGCTAAAGGGTGTCAAGTCCGCCAAACTTCATCCGAACTCTTAGAAAAACCCATCTGAAAGTCAGTTTAGTGTAACTTCTGTCACTATCAACCTGCCTGATGCAATAAACCACACCCAGCTGGTGTTTCACATTGCCAAAAAATGGTAAGAATCATTTCACATTTGTCGACAAAGAGGCTCTGCAGCACACGGGTAATTATGCAACTTAATTGGTGCGATCATTTCATATACCATTTGATCTACCTGCCTGCATGTCACTGTAGCTGTCACTACACAAATTGTCTGCAAAATTTGCTCTTGTTAGACCATCTTGTACTTCCTGTCATCCCATTCTTCCCATCTGTCCTTCCTCTCTTTATGTAATCAGACATATTCTGTAGTTGGACAATTGCACAGACTATCTCTGACAACTTGAAATGTGATAAATGACTGTCTCTCTCTCTCTCTTTCTCTCTGTGTGTCTCTCTCCTAGATGTACATCCAAACTACCACCCTGACCATCTCTCTCAGCCTGTCTGCCTCCGTGTCTCTGGGGATGCTCTACATGCCCAAGGTCTACATCATCCTCTTCCACCCCGAGCAGAACGTACCTAAACGAAAACGCAGCTTCAAGGTGAGGTGGATGTGCAGTGAAACATTTGAGTCCCACGCGTTCGATTTTCATAACATTTTTCATATCTTAATTAGTTTGATTTGATGCTTTGCCTGATGTTAATTATGATGTATGCTGATGAAATGAGGATATTAAATCTGACAATACAATATGCGGAATTACATTAAACTAAAGAAGGAAACCAGACATTGCGTAGATTCATACGATGCTAAAAGCACTCATTTCCAATCAACTGTGTGCAAATGTAAACGTATGATGATACAGGCAATCGTGACGGCTGCTGCCATGTCGGGAAAACTGAGCCAGAAGGGAGGAGACCGGCCCAACGGAGAGGTGAAGACTGAACTATGTGAGAGCATGGAGACCAACAGTGAGTAAGAGAACACAAAGTTTTATAATTATACATATAATAAACCATGTAAAACGATATCATCAGACCCTTTCTATTATAGAAATCCACAAAGATCAAGGCTAAAGTGTGCAAGAGCTATCAGGCCAATGATGAGTAAGACATGTTTAATTAAAGTTTAATAATGGGTTTTGAAAATTAATTAAAAAAATACACGTGCGCTATGTTATATACAATAATGTATATAATTAACAGTACATGGACAATTAGAGCATGCTCTATATAAAGCTGGGGTAGACCCTGTGACTCACTGGAGTGCTCACTTTAAGAGGAGGGAAACAGTCATTAGTTTGAACGCAGCAACGATAGATAAAAACAGATATAATAGCAACAATACATAAAAGCATATATAATATACATGCACAATAATACACACAAACATACACACTAAAACTGAGTAAAGAATAGGAAACACTTCTTATGGTGCACTCTAATAGCTGTCATGTGAAGTTATTTAGTCTTTCAATAAAGTAGTTTATCTTATCCTCCTAGGAATTGGGTAACATTTGTATATTCACGTTAATTGCATGATGGAATAGCACCATACAAACAAAAACAAACCGTGGTGCACATTTATGCTTAAATATACATTTTGCATGAAGTTTTTTGTTTTGCTTAAACAAAGTAAAACTATCATTTCAACATAGCTGCAACAGTGACAGTTTGGTGAATGTTTTCTGAGCTCTGACAGTGAAGCACCGGTACATACACACAGCTCTATTTTGTGTTGAGCTGCTTCTCCTGTGTCAGCAATCTGCAGATGAAATGACAGGAGTGTGAACTTGCATGTGTGCCTCAGTGTGTGTGTGATTAGCCGTGAGTGTGTATGTGTGCCGGCATGTTTTTGTAGGAGGTTCTATCAATCTATAAATGTCACTGGATTCATTTTAAATGTAAGTGGATTTGTGTGTCCTTTGGGGTGTGTGTGTGTGTGTCAGTGGTGTTTGTACACAGGACGTAATCTGTGCATGTGTTTCTGAACAGTCTGTGAATACTGTATGCAGCAGTATAATAGATTTCAGACCTGTGAAGGCAAACCATGTTATCCTGTCAGCACTTTATTAGCATCAGTGAAGGAAGCAGGTCACAGTTCATTAATTTAGCCAATAGTTAAAGTGCTTAGTACATCACTTTGGGAAAAGTTTGCAAATGAATAAGTTCCATGGCAACAATTTATTTATACATAATTTTAACAGTGACAGGCAGATGGCAGGTTTAAGGGACTGACAGTTTGTTCAAGAGTGCTCTTCAGAAAAGGTCAATAAAAAGCTTAGGACATTTGTCTTTTCTTTTCATATTTTCTTTGAGATACATATATACAGTATGTATATATAGATATAATAAAAATATATAGACATTTTTCAATTTTCTAGCAGTGTGTTGCTCAAAGACAGAAATAATAAAAGGGCTGTATGAAAGCATCAGAGTATAACAATGGTGTAGTTAGAGGCCTGTGGTTGCTGCAAAAACATTGACATTTACCATGAAACGCTCGAGGGGACACAAGACATAATGGGTTTGACAAAAAGCCCCAACAACACAGGTGGACTGTGGATGTGACACTGTTACGTGACCATCTGTAGCCTAATCTGTTCTCAACTGCTCTTCTGTTTCTTTGCCTTCCCCTTCCATTTCTCCATTCTGTCTCTTCTGTTTAATTTCTTTTTCTTTTCCTCCCACCTCACACCATCTTCTTTACTTCTTTCCATCTTCCAACCCCTTCATATTCACGCAGCTTCATCAACTAAGACGACATATGTCAGCTACAGCAATCATGCCATTTAAAGGGACCACAGAAGATGAAGAAAGGGGATTGGACAGGAGAGGGGGGCGTGGCTTGGGGCAGCGCCAATTGAAAGAAGGAGCCGTTCTTGGCCTATTGGCCGAAGAACTGGCGGACAGGCGAGAGCGCCCAATGGAATCCAAGCATGAGACATTTTGTATTGTTCCACATCAAACCACAGAGAGGTGGGACCACATAAACAGCCAGTCAGTGTGCCTGCTTTCCCGCTGCTCACAGCTCATTGGTCCTACCATGAACTTACCTGTTTTAAAAAAGAGACAACATGAAAAAAGTGACATACCATTGGACACTGCGGTGGACCGAGTAACTATTAAAACCTAAAAAAAATTAAAAAAATAAAAACTACAAAAAAAAAATCATGAAAATGAAAAGAAAAAGAAAATAACTCAGAACCCATGTAGACATTATATCTAAAAGGGCAGAGGTGGGGCTGGGAAAGAGATTTAACAGATTACATTTTAAAAGATATTTAAAAAGAGAAATGTAAGAGAAAATCTATGAGACTCAAACATGTTTGTTGTTATTCTCTACTTGTAAGTATTTTTGTGGTTGTGACGATTTTTTCATTCTTGTCTCACCGTTGTCTGATGGATCGCCCTTGCTTAATGAGATGAGTGTGTTTCCTCCTGCTGTCTTGGCTAACCGGGTTGTAGCCTTGGGTTGTGAACCTGTAAAATGCCATGGTTGAAGCATGCCAATTTTTATACAAAAAGAAGATTTATTTATAATAAAGGAATGTTTTGCAAATGTGTAGATTGGTGGTTGTTTGTAAGTCTGTAGTTTTGAGGGTGATCACTTTACAAAAACATTTTTAGGTCCAGTCCTAAATTATCTGTAGATAAATGGACGGATAACAGAGGGATTATAGCAATGCGTCATCCATTCAAATGTCAGCATTACATCACATACAAATGAATGCTGTATCATGCTTAAAACATATAGATGTAGACACAGAATTGATTAGTGATCATGCTTTCAGCATATTACTGTGTGGTTTTTCCATTCCCCCCCACTTTTATCCAGACAGAGAAATATCTCAACTATTGGATTGATTTCCATGAATATTCATAAAGACATTCATGGTTACCAAAGAACTGGTCTTAATGACTTTGGTGATCCCCTGAGTTTTCCTTTAGTGCTACCATGAGGTTGACATTTGAGTGCAATGGCTCGACAACTATTAGATATATTGCCATAAAATGTAACCAATACAACCAATATTTATGTCCCTGTCAGGATTAATTTTAATAACTTGATCCCCTGATTTTTAATCTAGCACCATCATCAGATCAAAAGCCAGTCAGGTAATTTGCCCAATACTTGAGTTTATGACCAAATACTAGCAAAACTGACATTCCCATCAGCCTCAGCTGTACTTTAGTGAATGTCAGCCTGCTAACAATCTAAAATAAGATGATAAATGGTACACTTGCATTGTCATTTTCAGCACCATTTTGCTCAAAGCACCACTGTTTGACCTCTGCATGTCTGGAGATCAAATCAAAGCACAGTAAAGCATTAACAGTCGAGGTCAAATCAATGCTTTGGAACCTAATCTTTACATTACTTAAATTTAGTGTTGGGCAACAATTAAAATTTTTAATTGCGATTAATCACATGATTTTCTTGGGATTAATCGCGATTAATCACATTGTTACGTGTAAAATTCTAAAGTAGTGTATTGCACACTTTTAATTTAAATGTACTGCTATATACACAAGTGTAATAACATGTGGTTTGCAAACACTTTAAACAAATAAGGTGCTTTTTACCAATAGTATTCCCTTTACACAGTAGCAATAAAATATTTCTTGTAAATCTCAACTTAAACATTAATGTATTCAAATCAAATATTAAACCAAAGCTATTTGACACTGCCAGGGCATTACCTTTTATCTAGCTTGTTAAAACAAGTTACCATCAGAGTCCAATTATCTTTTTTTTTCTCAACAGGTATCAGCATCAGGTATCTTTTATCAGGGCGCAGCAGAAACAGTGTTCAGTAGGGTTGGGATGATGGGGGTGTGTTCACTCGCACAGACTTCACTCGGTTAAAAACTTGAAATGATGTTACAAGTAGCGGTGGATATTTTACAAGCACAGACCAGGTAACGTAAAGCACCATTGAACACAGGGTGCAGATGTTGGTTTGGGTTGTTTGAGTTGTTTGATAGGCTGCGTCATTAACAAGCAAGCAGCTCACCTGCTGTCGTGATAACGAGCAAGGGACTTTCAAACTAATAATAATAAAAAAATAAAAACTGCGTTAACGTGCGATAAAATTATTGTCGGTGTAAATTAATTATTGCCTTAACACGATAATAATGCGTTAACGTGCCCAGCCCGTATATACATATACTACTCTGACAGAACAGCAAGACTGTTCCTTTCTCTGCTCCAACATTTTTTAAAAATCTCATTAATACTATATTTTAGCAAATCCCTTGGTTACATCTGTCAGAAAAAAATCTCTTTCCAAGTTTGATTTTAGCACAATTTGTTCTTATATATTATTTATTTCCATTAAATGCTCTTGGGTCTCTTCTGCCCTCCTCCTCAGCCGTCCCTCGGACTCTCTTGGCCCCAGCAACTGCTGAAATCCCCACAGATGAAATGTTGATGGGAGAAATCTGCCAGACAGAAGGCCTGCAGGGAGCCTATGAGAGTGAATGAGATAGAAAGAGATATATATTAGAGCAGAGTGGACAGAATTCCCCTCTCTGTACACCTGCAACCACCGGCAAGATGTCCAACCTACAAAAATACGTGAGAGCTAAAAAAGAAACAGTCAGCTGCACCAGTGAATACATTCTTGATGGAGAGGAACAATCAATAATGCTGGAGGCAAAGTGAAAGGACAAATCACACCATTTATGGGAGGATGGTGTGCCCTACACCTACAAGTCAGAAGAAAAGGTGTGAATTCTGTAAATGTGTGTTCTTATACTTTTTGTTATATTTTAGCACACTCTCCTGAAATGCTCCCTTGGTGATGAGGTTGGCGTGTAGGCAAAATAGTAAATATAAACCCAGAAGAAATGGCCTTGTTCCATCAGCATAAAATCACAGCAAAGATTTCTGCAGCTGGCCTTTTATGTTTTTTTCTACAGCCAAATCCCATATGTCCTTAATCAAAACACTCCTATCTGCTTATTCACTGGAAGATGCTCAGGAAATATTTGAAGCATGTTTCATGACCCTGATCTCCATGGAACTTGTTCGTAAGCCAAATGCTAACTTTTACAGACAGACATGTTGCCAGCGAACAGTAGTGTTAGTTCTCGTGTGTACGCTTTGTCAACAGAGTACTCGTGCCTATTTTACTGTCAAGTGTATATAATTTGTACAGCTTATAGCAACTTCTGGTACAAAGCTCCATAGCATCCTAGACTTCACATATCACCTAAAACTTTAAATCCACTTTAAGTCCACAGATGATTGTGTATTTTATGGATGTAGCATGTCTACTTATGTTTTTAATAAACTTATGAGAATTAATACAAAATTATTTTAATATTCAGAGAATATTAATTCATAAATCTCTCGTTTCGCGGGGCACCACCGGAGATTTAATTCGCTTTTTAATAATTATATAATTATTCACTAGTGATCAGTTAATGATCAGTTAATAATCGCTCAATTATCTTAATCATCTATCAATCAGTCAGTCTCATATCGAAGGGGTAAATTCTCGTGGCAGGGACTTGGAGTTAAGCAATACACACACACAATTCCTGTGATTATGGTGATATTTATTAACTCTAAGGTGGATGCGGTTAAATATACATCAAAGAAATAAATAATGGCTAAACAATGAGAATGTGGAGTTCTATTGTGGGAAGAATTTGATTCATACGGGCAGCTGATGAACGCAAGCTATGAGTTTTAATGGTTAAAGATACTGGATTAACAGACTATTGGACATCACTGATCACAGAATGTCAAAGTGTTGGGAACAAAGCATTGGTTACAACATAAAATTAAGAAATGTCAGGGATCCTTGCTGAAAATTAAAACACTGCAAAATTTACTTATTTAGATTCTTCTTTTCAACAACAAATATCAACAACAACATGGTAACATAACTACTAACCTAAGAGGTAAACGCCACTACTAACTTAGCAAGGATTATTATTTAAACAGAACAAAACACAGTTTATAATGAAACATTTGTTAGCTCAAGAAGGCAGGAGTTGTTCATGTCACCCCTTTCGCAAACCTGGCTTATCACATTTGCACATCAGCTAAAAGAAGAGAAGGGAGTGGTGTGTTATGGCTCAACCATTCTATTGGACCACCCCCCTTTGCTGTCTCCAGTGAGACCTTTACGGCGAGAGGGGTTCACTAAGGCTCTTTGAATACACAGTCCTTAAGCGATGCATGTCTGATGTGTCTGCAGATCCTTACCACAGACCCCAGGCGATGTCTCTAGTTTTTGCATGTCAAAAGGCCAACTCAAGGGGATGAAAACCCCCACCCCCCACCCCCCTTTTTGGCATTATCTGACCTCACCTCCCTTTTGAGGCTGGTTGGTCCCACTACAACATTTATGTGTAATATCAATAAGATGTAAAGACATAATGTCCATTGTAATAAAAGAATTGGAGCCGGGGAGAGGGGGAAAGAATATTCAAGATTACTGTGGGAGACTTACGGGAAACTAACAATCATAAATCTACAGGTTAAAAAATTATATAAGACTTTACAATCGGATTTAGCGGTGAGGAAATAGGTGAGTTTAGCCCACAATCACCATATTATCATGCACCTAAGAGATTTTGCCGTGGGTTGGGCGTATTCAGAAGAAAACACCAGAGTGATTTAGATTTTTGTGACTTTAATTTAAGGGAATTTACGATTTTTGTTCTTGTAAATTTGACACTTTCATCTAGGATTTTTTTTCTCGATTTATTAACCCCTACCCTGGCTCCCTACTTTTGGACATGTAAAATAGTCAATCCAAATATGTGAATATGGGCTGAAAGGATTCATCGAGTAAATCGATTAATTTGATTACTAAAAAGCATTGACGCAAATTCTTTGCACCAATGCTTCCATACTTCCAATAGATATTTAATTTGTAGCACACTGTCTCAGATCGCGCTTATGCTGTGTGAACACAATGTGATTATGATGGTGCTGTTTGCAAAGTGGAGGAAGAGAGACAAAATAGTGAGGGACAAAGAAGAAAGTATGGGATTATTTCAAGCTAAAAAGAAAACAATTCTGTAATGTTATAGTCCGTCCACCGTAAAACAAAACTTATATGGCCTACTGCAACAACACAAAGGCGTAATGTTACAGTCTGGCCCAATAACGTCCGGCTGCAGACTGTAGCTGCGCTTACACCACACCCCTCGCTCATGCAGCGCCCCTCACGGTACAGTCTGTAATGTATGGTCTGTACTGCACATGCGCATACTTATTCCCGCCCAATTTGTACCACGCATGTGTGGACATTGTAGTTGACAGAAGCCCGTGATTTAAAGAAAAAAATTACTTACAACACAATATTATAAAACTACACAGGGAATTATAGTATTAGCACAAAGACTGAAATTAAAAAGTCTCTTGCTCAATTTGTTCTTGTTTCCGCAAGCTAAATGTTAAAGTGATCTGGGAAAGTATAATAAGTGATTCAAACATAGCCTAAGTAGTGCAATATGAATTATTTTGTCTTGTCAATAGGCCTACTACTATTGACATGAAAAAATATATTAACTACCATTAATACCACATAAACATTTTGGTAACACTTTCTATGAAGGTCATCGCTATAATGACTTATGCATATATTTATAACGCGATATAATGCGTCCATAAGACATTATAACATTGTTATAATCACTTACAAACATGCATTAGGCGCTATAGCAAAGTTCATAACGTATTATGAACTTTTGATTTAGTTTTTTATAACTAATAGTAATACCAGTTTATATCAATGTGCGGCAAGAATCTCCGACCATGTTCCATAACACATTAGAACCACAGACTCTGCCTCCTTATGAATACACTTTAGTCACCATTTACAATTAGTGATATAAAATGGAATAATAGCTTATAGTAATGTTTAAAGTTATATAGCACGTCTTTGTTTGCTTTAAGTAAAGTGTTAAATTATCTATCCCTGTATAATATATTACAGGTGGACATAATACCATATGAACTAATTATAAGACCTTGATGTTCCACTTAAAACCACAAATGGCTGTGCAACATTTCATAGTAATACATCAAAGACAGACAGATATTGCTTGCTACCATGACTTAAATAAACGATAAGCTTGTGTGATACATCTTAAATGTATTTCTCTTATTGTTGCAGTTAATTGGCCAAACGTAGATGGTATAGCTTAATAGAAATACAAAATCCAGCATAAAGATAAACTGTAGCAGCAATAGATCAGCATGCAGCCAGATGTTGCATTTGGATTAAGCAACTCTAATCTTTTCATGCGTGGAGAAAGTATCTTGCTTGCTTGTGCTATCACTGTGGCACTCTATTCTTTACTTGAAGTTATCATTTCACTCATCTAAAGTCACTCTGGGAATTGTAGGAAATCCCTATCCGAAGCAGATGTCGGAAACTCCAGTTTGCAGTTGATTCATGTAAACAAAGGCTGGATTAGCTGTCTTAACAAATGTGATGAAATGGATCAAGGGCTGCGTCCTTTGACACGTTTGTCATCACACATGTAAATCTGACTGAGAGTCAATCAGTGTTTCCAGAAAGAAACCAGATGGTGGATGTTTTGACCTCATTGTCACTTAGTCAGTGAGTGATACAGCTGGCTCTTGGACAGGGTAGACTTGGTGTGATTAATTGGCAGTGAATCAGACAAAAGTGACAGAACACAGGTGTGGAAGATTCATAATAAGCCAAACATAACCCATTTAAAAACAGTTGATTTGATTAAACTTTATGTAATTACATTTAATTGAAGAGGCCATTAGAGTCTTGAGAGAATTATGACATGCTGCTGTATAGTGAAAGGTAATACTTTATGTGACAACTTTGATGATAGGGCCTGACAAAGGTGCTGGCCAACATGACATTTCAAGGGTTCTTATGTATAAAATCTCCTGTGACCAAAGTTAATTTTAAGAATCATGTAGTAATTTTAAAACACCCACCGTGACATGCAAATAATTTTATCTCTATGGTCATTTTTGACTAGATGTAAGTGAAATTTCTGCTGGTAATTTTAGGTCAGGTTGCATCAGGTGTGAGTGCACATCCTCCTGAGCCCAAACTCAGCTGTGAAGCACAGCTTGCCACGGGTGTAGGACCGCACACAGAGCACCCCGACCGTGTGCGCACTGTGCAGGAAACACAGTTGTGGCCAGTGTTGGGCAAGTTACTCACAAATTGCAATATATTACTAGTTACTTATTACTCCTTAAAAAAGTAATATTATTACTTTACTTATTACAGGGTGATAAAAGTAACTAGTTACGTTACTCGTTACATTGCTATATGAGCCTACTTTCCAGTGCTCTTTGGGCAGGTTTGTGCAACGGTGTTCACGAGAGAGAGAGAGGGAAAGATGGAGCAAGTGAGCGCGAGAAGGTGCTGCACAAATATATGCTCCTCTGTACAGCTCTTCAATCAAATATGATTTTAAATACGTCGTCAGCGTTGATAATTAAATGGGGGCTAATTATGGGAAACACTGCTTTCACTACCATCCCCTTCACCCCTCCAAACAAAGCAGTGTCCCCTAACTTTTTAACTCATAATTATCATATTCATAACAGCAGCAAGGAATATGGTTTTTACAAAACATATAATGTTTCATAACGCATCCGGCTGAAATAAAAAAATAAACCAAGTAAATCCCGACTTTTGAACTACTGTTTTTCTGCACATGTAGCCTGTTTATAAGCGGTATTCAGTAGTTACAAAACGTTATGTTAATGCCACTCTCTCCTGACGAGTCCAAGCATCAGTGACAGCAGCTGCCGGAGTTTCTTTCTGTAAGTTTCATGTTGCTGTTCCTCTTCAGCAGATCAGATGTAGAATTGTTCGCAGTTGAAAGCTTTTTGCTGTTTACAATAGATGACAATGTCCTTTGCATCTTATACTGTGACACAATAATGGCAGTTCATTATGTAAGGTTTTTATACACCACTGAAAACATAGTTATTTATATTATATTACATTTCTGTCAATAGATCCTCCTAAATATTACACACTGATCCTTTAATTGTAAGCCAGATGTACAACATTTATTAGTGTGAATTTGTCCCTGTTTTGAAGGGGACAATCCACTACAAACCTTTGTGTGCACTCAAACTTAAGTTCATTTGGGTTTTGTAGTTCAAGGTTGCTGAAGAAACATTTAAAATTCTAAAAAAGTTTTCGTTTTGTAATCATGCTATTTAAAATAGACACGACTATTCAGACTAATATTAATCAAAAAAAAATATTAACATTACATTTAATCAGGCACACTTGATCATAATGGTCACATAAATGATCCTAGGTCAACCCATTTTCAAGGCATTATGGGGCACAGAGGAAAAGAAACATGGGTCTTTCTTCCATTTTCCCTAAGCTTTGAGTTTTGGGCTTTTTAAGGTGACCTGATTAGGCATTGGTCCTGTGGGACCTTGTTAGGTAAAAGAGAAGAGCACCTAATGACCATCTTGTTAAGGGAAAGCAATGGCTCACTGCTAGGCTGTAATGATGGACATCAGGCAGTTTCAACGGTAAAAACACTATTGCTGCATTTTTCTCAGTAAATTTTGTTTTGCTACAACGTGTAGACACTATTCGCTCATTTCGACTGCAAACTGTGGTGTAGGCAGTCTGCAGGACATCCTTTCCAACAGAGGCAGTAATCCACGTTGTCTCCAGCCCACTAATTCAATTAACAATCTCAGACTGTTGCCAGTATGGCCAATGAAACAGAAAACAGTGGGTGGCTGAAGAAAACTGCTCTTTTTGTGAAATCACACCTATTTCAAATTAAGTGTGTTTATGTTTGTGAGTGTGTGTTGCAAGAAAAAAGAGTCAGTTAGACGATCCTGATCTGGGTTGTATTTATCAAGCATCTCAAAATCACTGTTTGGAATCACAGTTAAACTAGGATTGAAATACTTAATACTACCATAGAATTGTATTTATTAAGCTTCCTCATTTAAAGTCTCCTTTAAGGTTCATCGACACTACAGTTTACAGAACCAGTATTGTTCTTGTTTTGCAGTGTAGAGCTAGATAGTCCTAGTGTTAAGTGCTTTAGAAAGCTAGTTAGCTTGATGTGTTACGCCTATATTTGAGTTATTAGTTGATATTGAGTTTGACCATTCCCAATACTTTTACTCATGGTTTGTTTTGTTTTTTGTGTTTTTTTTGGAAAGACTGAAAAGACACCACTCTCCAACCTCTGCAGAGTATTGCTTTACTAGTGCCTCATGCACAACAATGCAAGGAAATCCAGAGCTTGACAGCCCTGCTGTTCTCAGTTACGGTGTATATGTCTGACAGTTGTTGTTCGGGTGAGGGGGGCTAGCGAACGCCGATTGAATAGTATTTTATTTGTCTGTGCAGTTATCCCAACCTGTTTTTTTCTGCATATTCTTCTACAAACATTAATGTTCCATGACAGTGTACATCTAAAAACAGCTATACATCTATCTATATCTTTGAAGGAAGCCAAAGTTATCAGTTTGCCACTAATTTTACTACAGCACAGCAATAATTCTGGGTCCTCAAGATGACCTGTGGTTGGGTTTAATCAAAGTTTAAATTACTTTACTTGTTCTCTTTTCAGACACTTTATAATAGAATCGTATGGCTCCATGCAGATTTACTGTATAACTGTCTTCTATATCCTAAACCCTGAGCAGATAACCATGTAATCTGGAGTTTAGAGGAAGATTGTTTTGTATTGAATTTATTCATTTATTCAAATATAGTTTTTACTCAATTTGGCCCAAGGGGAAGCGTTTTTCATTGTATTTTTGTTTTGTTTTCTTCTCTATCTCCTTGCTAACAGGATTTACTGGCACTGGAGAATCAAAAATAGTTTCTCCAGAGAATGACAACTCTGATTTTTTATTTTCTTATTTCAAGTTTCAATAGTATATTTAGTACAACACACTGTGTGCATGCGGGTGCGTGTATGTCGGTGTGCACAATCATCTGAATTAAAGGAGTGGGGGAACAACAAGTTTAATTTCCAAGCTTCCAGGTTCTACGGTGGAAAGTGTAAACTTTCTCCTCACTACTCAACAGACACTCTGGCATCCCACACACACACAAATTGTCTACATAAACACAGAAGTATTTGCAGATAGTCAGTCTATCCCTGAAGACTCAGAGCTCCAAGACATCACATATTCAGAAACATCAGCAAGTAGACAAATGCAGAATTTAAATTACATAGAGAATAATTGATATGCTTCGTTCTGGTTATTTGTGGCGATGACAGCGACAATCTCTGCCAATATCACAAACCCTCTGCCTTATTATTTTTTTAGTGTCCCATCATTTCACAGTTCCCAATTTTCGCAGGTCGTTTTATTGGACACGTAAATGCATCAATAGCTCTGTGGCGCTGTGTGTGGTGTTATGCACACTTCCAGTTATTCCTATATGTGAGAATGTGTGCACTGTTGTATCTGTCAGTCCTCTCTGCATGTGTGTATGCGCATGTATAAACATACCCTGGTGAGGAGACGGGACACCTGGGAGAGACACCGGCGACAGAAATGTCTCACCTGTCAATCAAGCTTCCAACAGTGTCGTGTTGAAGAGGAGGAATCGGAAGAGGAGGAGGAAGAGGAATCTAAAATGCTTCCATCCCCTTAATGAGGAAGGCCTCCGTTTGGGAGTTAAGAGTGCTTAAGGAACGGAACAGTGATTTGAGAGGAGAAACAAAGAATGAAAAACAGCCTGTTTCTCTGTGTTTAAGGTTTCTCAGGCAGCATGCAAAACCTCCCAGTCGAGACTTTATCGTAATTAGCTCTGTCAGATGGCCTGTGCCAGGGGAAGCTATTACCTTAAATAGACTCACCAGTGATATGGATCCTGGTTCTTACAGATGTTTGCATGCCTGTTGAAGATACAGCTGGCTGGTGCCGGAGTGGGCACTTTTCCCAGTTTTGTGAGTCCGATCACTGATGCAGAATTTAAATAGATAAATTGGGAGTTTTCAGCGAAACCAAGTATTGAACATAGAGCTCATGTTGTCACAAACTATAAACGAGCTGCATTAGAAATGAAAAAAATACATATACATATTTATAGAGGACATTGTTGCAAAGTAATCTAAACAATCAATGAAGAGTTCTGTAAGGATTTAACTGTGGATCACCTGTGTTGCTAACACACACCCTTTCGATCTCTTAGATCTATCTATTAGAAGACTAAATACTGTGTACCTGTGAGCCTTACACCTCATAGATTTCTATTAACCCCAGTTAATTACGCAGAATTGCAATGTACCGACTGGATTCTAACACCAAACAGTTAGGTTTAATGCTCATTTGTCCGGCATGTACAAAAATACAACCTTAAAGAGATTAAGTGCCCTGCAATGAGTTGTTCTCAGGATTGACTTGGTTAGTTAGAATAAGATAAGGTGTGGGGAATATGGTGTCGGTGTGTGACTGTCAGAGTAAGTGTCGTAAGAGTATACTGTCCCCGCAGGAACATATGCTGTTCCAAACTGTTTTCTGTGGCATGAGAAAGTGCAGTAAAAATAAGATGATTCAGGTCTGCCAGCTTTGAAACCTGACTCGCAGGATGTGCGACTCATCCAAATGGCTTTTACAGCCAATTGCGTTTTCTCCCTCACAGAGATGAGTCAAGCCAAAGCTAAGCAGTTTCCTTCATTTGCAAATTTTCTGCCAATTCCAGCTCAAAAAAGTAGTCTGCAGTAGTTTTCCAGATGTTTTTGAACTCTAGAAATATTGCTGATTAATTTTACAGACATGTTTTTTTAGCTAGTCCTTTACATCGAGTCAGTTTTCTGGTAGAGTGTCATAAAATTAATTCAAGCTGTTTTGTTTTTTGTGGTACTCTATTCACTTTATTTCAAACTGTTTAGTTATGTTTAACCAGGAATTGTGTATGGAACAATGGTTTGAAATGTATGACATAATCAGGACATTGTTTGTACTACTACATCCAGCAACTTTCAGCTTGAAGAGTTTTTTGTTGTTGTTGTTTTTTGGTTAATAGGTCACGATTTCACTGCATTAATAATGTTTCTTTGGTTCAGAATACAGTTTGGTTTCCAGTGCATTTTATTCAATTCCTAAATGCTGAGTCTTTTCAAAACACCATCTGCTAACAGCACATAGGTTAGGACCCCTCCTGATCTCTCTTCTTAATATTCATGGGGAGATGTTCATGAATAAAGAATGCTAAAAGCCTTATTTATATGCAGAGGGAAATAAATAAGACCAAATTTGTGCTGCTCTCTGAGATTGTAGCTCCATGTGACAGGATTGGGCATTTATAGCTCACTTTGCTCTACTTTCAACAAAAGAGAAGAAAACATTTATCCTGATTTTCCAAAATTTTACCTGTTTTTATATTGCTAAATAGTATGCCACATGTTCATGGATGTCAGACCTCAGTCAAACTCCATCCACATCCAGTGATGTGCTTTCTTTTAAATAAAGCCAAAACTGCATGTGACTAATAGAGTAGCATGAGCTAACACTGTAATTCCATGTCCTTCTCTTCTTGTATCATAACAGGACATCTGTTGCTGGGGGCAGATTATCTACACGACTCGAAGGTCACATGTTGTCAAGATTATGAGGTGCAAGGGTGAAGAGTCTGTGGCTAACACCTATAGGAGCTGCTGCCATGTTGACTCACAGCTGTGAATAGCTACTGTGCAGCCTGCGTGGTGTTAGCATCTGGCATATGGCTTGATAGAAGATAGCTGCCCTAAATCTTGTGAAGGGAGGCAGAGAAGAGGGAACTATAATTTTAGGAGTAAGAGAGGGAGGGAAGGTAGAGGAGGGTGTGGAGAAGAGGAGGAGAATAACTGGAAAGAGGATAAAAGGTAGAGAAAAGCAGGATAAAAGCTTAAACATTAAAAGGATTTCTGGCTGCAAAGATACATACCAAAACCTTACATCTGTTACTTTGACGCCCCTGTGTTTATTGCTGTCTACATGTGGCTTAATGCTTCCTGAAAGAGGATGAAAACGAGGTGATGGTAGAGGGAGGGAAAGGAGGAGAGAACTCCTCCCGGTTGAAAGAGGATGAAAACGAGGTGATGGTAGAGGGAGGGAAAGGAGGAGAGAACTCCTCCCGGTTATAGCTCCCTACATGGTAGCACTCTTAGCTTCTGATTAGAGCTTGCTACATGTGGTTAACATCTGCTGTAGCATGTGGCTGTATAAATATTAGTTGGCAAGCTAAGCTGCGAAGAGGGAACAGTACAGGAGGAGCAGGTGCTTTAAGAGGCCTGTTCTGTATCAGGTTTTAACACACGGTTTCAGTTCACATCCTTCTTTTGTGCAAATCTGATTTAGCTGGATTATATTTTTGAAAGGTGCCTCCAGTACACACTTTGAAAATGGTTCTCTTATCCTCACAAAACACACATGACTCTCTCACAGAATAATTATAAGCTTTAGAATTTACATTAAAAATGGGCCTCTTTCATGAAAATTGTCTCTTAAATGAATCAGTATTGTTCACCTGATTCACAAGATGTGGCGTTCTACGCAATGTCATTTGCATACACACTCAAAGTAAGGGCAACAATCCTGAATACCATCTGTAAAAATAAAAAACACTTTAGAATTTTGCTTTATCTTTAATTTATTTCTATCTATACTGTACTTCCACTTTGGCTGAGTGTAATTAAAGCTTTGTGTTACATGCTGTTTTTATGACTTAGACATTATCTCTGACACTTCAGTATCTGAGATTTTGTGATCACTCCTCTGACAGGTGGCAACAAAACCAGTGACTGTTGCCAATTATATGTGACAGTAAAACAGGTAGTCAGACAGGCTGGACCTCTAACACTAGTCTAAACTTATTATAGTAAGTAAGTAAGCCGCCATTCGACCCCATGGGTAGCTAAGGTTTTTTCCAATCCATGACAGACTTTTTTTTAATAAGTCCTGTTCTAGTGAGATCAGTTTAATTTATATATGGAGTTTATTAAATCCCACTAGAATGGGAGATTATATTGTTGATCCTTTGAGAGATTAACTAAATAGATAGATGGACAGATAAGATAGACTACAACATACAGTATACAAAAACTATAAATAACGTCTACTGAGTACACATGTGGATCCTCTTAGTAGTTGCTATAAATAGCTTCATCTTACTAACACATTACATCTTGTGGTGGGACGGCTGGCCAATAGAAGGTAATGGGGGCTGCCCTCCTAAAAAAAAAATAATGATACGCTATTAGTACTAGTGCAGTGCCCGTTCACAAGGGCCGATGTGACGCCTTCCCGTGCTTTTTAGATGCAGTGCTTGTTCAGTTGGTTCAACACTGACACGGCACAACAATGGCGGAGATACTGCTAGATATTCAGCAAGAACTTTATTAAACTCTTACAACTCCATTGCAACACATTAGTTTCTAATGTATATCAAACCTGTGTGATGACTTTAACTCTGTTTCAACCGTTCAGTACCACATCAGAGTATGTGCATGCATACCCCACCCACTGTTGCAGAGCTGCTTGTGCTGTACTGTAGTTTATTCAGACTTTAGTAATTCTGAACGCGTCACGTGTTCAAATTGCACCAAATGCGACACTGCAGATTCCTGCCTTTGTTAGATATATTATTAGTATTATTTTTATATAATTTATTAAATTACACAGAGTTTGAAGTTTGCCTCTAAATTTCAATGTCCGATCAGCCGCAGTGTCAGTTGTGTGCCGTGGAGTATCGGCCCATTCAGCCGATTTCAATCTGGTTGATATTCGCTCAGCTCACTCTGATAGTGTCATATGGCCATGAGTGCCATGACTGAAATAACAGGGTTTTAGGACCCAAACACAGGACACTACTGAGCACCGATTCAGTTTATTGCACCAAATAAAGTATGCACAGGTGTGACACATCAGGTAATCAACGGGGAGACACAAACAGGAAAACCAAGCTAGAAACAAATACCAGACACTAATAACTACCAAATAACCCTGGAAGAAAAGCATAGGAAAACATCAAATCTCACCAAGTAAAACAGAAAACACGGGGCAAATGCAATATAACAAGATCAACCTTAATCAAGAACACAGAGCATGGAGGTGATAAAAACACAGACATGAACTAGAATACAACAGGAAAATGCTAAAACCCAAACCATGACAAAAAACCCACAACCACAACAGATATACTGTGACCAAGTTGAAATGTAATATAAAATCTTTGTTGATGTCACAAAGGTGACAATAAGGATGGATGACAAGAGGGGATAATTATACGGGAGAACTTCATAAAAAAAATGACTTATTTCACTGTCTGCAGACTTTGTATCTCAATGAGCCAATCCCACAGGGAAATAAATATTTTCCCCCATTTGCTTGACAATAGGAATTAATTTCAAATCACGCGTATGTCTCCCTGATGAACATAATTGGTTTTCAGACTGTCCTTTGCCAGAGAGAGCCTTGACAGTGGAAATGAAGCTGACACACAATCTTGTACTCCATTGTACTTGGGAGTGCAATACACACAAGGTTTTGTCAGTGATTTGCCGCAGCTATTTGTCTCGCAACAATGGGTTACTTGGCTGTTGTTACTGGAGCTGACCTGAACTTTCTCCATACAGACATAGAAGAACTTGAAGAAGAAAAAACTGAACAGCAGAGGAGAGAACTAAGGAGGAGAATAAAGAGACAGACAGAGAGAAACAATTAGCCAGTGTTTTGTAAACACTGACATGTCCCTTTCAGGATGAATTGAATCTGACTTTTCATTTAGCACCATCATCCAGTGAAATGTTTTATTTATACAATTCTTTGTTTGGTTTATGAAGTACCTGCAAAACTGCTGACATTTCCATCAGCCTCAGTTGTACTTTGTGTTGAGTGCAAATTGTGTGCTAACATGCTCAAGTAAGATGGTAAACACAACCTGCTGTTAGCCTTGATAGCACGTTAATATTATCATTATGAGTATGTTAGCCTGCCGACTTTAGCAGTAAGCACTATTGCACTATTGTACTCTAAACCCAGCCTCAGAGATGCTCTAGGTATGATTTATATGTGTCATTTAAAAAACAATTTAATGGTTTGAAATGATCAGGGTAGCTCAGATTAGTTTTCCAGTATTTCAAAAAACTAGCATTTTGTCAACTGCTCATTACCAGATATTCTGTGTTATCAACAGTGATTGTCAGGAGGGTGGAATAAAAGTGTGAAACCCCCCTGAAATCTGAGTCTGGCCTTTTGAATGCTGTTTGATCAATGAGAAATTCAATAGTACTTATTTTCATTGGAGACTGTTATTCCATGATCTCCATGCTGCTTCAAAGGCATTTCCACCTGGCCAACGGTCAAATTCCTGGAAAAACCTGGGATTCTTTTGGGTTTAGAAACAGTCCAAATCGAAGACCTGCTTTATTGCAAAAAATGTCAATATTGGCCTTTAAAAACTCCACATCGGCTGAGCCCTAGTTCAGGTTTAGATTTTTCATGTACTGTGTAATAGGGAACACAAGGAAGTGGAAAAGATTTACAGAAACGACGAATAAAACTGCTTCCCAGCTCATCTCACCAAATGAAAAAGAAGTCAAGACAGCAAACACAACTGAGCTGGATGACAAAGTGACTTAAATGTGTCTGCTGTATGTGGTGGAATGAGGTAGAATATTAAACCAACTCGTCTTGATGATTTTATTAAATATGCCAGAACAGGAGAAAGAGTAAATACAAATTACAAAATCATGTCATGTAAGTGCAGACATTTTGTTTTTGTTTTTCTCCCATCTTTGTCACTTACTAGAACTCTCTAATAAAGCAAAAGTTCTTGGTGAATTTATTCAAAGCATCTTACTTTGTCAGATTTACAGAAATGTAGCTGTCTGAAATAAATTAATCTGTGGATCCTAAGAAGGCCTTCAAAAGATGGGAAGAGAATTTGTGGTGTCCAAAAGAGAAGCCTTCTTTTAGTTAGTTTGGCCATCAGGACAGATGATTTCAGTGCACTGAAATCCATTCAAATCCATTCAATGTATAGGGATTATGTATGTAATTGATTCAGTTCAAAGCACCTTTGACTTGTACCCATACTTGGGGATACATTAATACAACATTGATTGATTGACAAGAAAGTAAGAAAAAGCTCTTCTCCTGGATGGAGTTTTAACAAAGACATATGATCACATTGAGCAGATTTCCAGCTTGGCTGAGGCATTTGTGTTACTCATGAGCGTGCCTTGATGTATGATTTAAAAGAAAGACATTTGTTTAGTGCCTGAATCAGTTCACACAGCCAAGATTCTTGGAAATCTTTTTTAAATAAAGTATCCCCACGCAGGTCTGAAGCAGGGTGGAACCCTACTGAGTGTAAAACAATTTTCTCAGCTTGTGGCTCGGATCCTGGAGGAAGAATAGCACATGCTGTACTGTTTGAAGATTCACTACTAGTGTGACTGCCAATGACAAAAATGAGAATAAAAGCACGGTGGGCATGATTTATAGAATGTTATCAGAGAAGCAAATAGACCTTTTGTTTCTAATAGACCTTCAATACAACCAATTTAAAATAATTATGGACTATTCAAACACAGCGTGAGCACAGAGCTGGAGTAAAACCAAATTCTTCCACTCCATTAGAAAATCAAGGCATTGGATGTTACTGATGCCTTGAAGTTAATAATGCCATTATTAAGATAAACTTTTGTAGTGTCTGATCTTGGTATTTTTAGGATTTAGCATTTTGGCATCTTATGATGGGCATTATCTCCCATTTGGAGCACCAACTCTTTGTATAATGAATGTATTGCAATAGCACTTTTTGTCAATGACATCATACTCTGTATTGTCTTAGTAAGAGATTAGAATCTACAAATTGTTTCAGACTTCTCAAAGGCAAATTAAATCACTTCATCAAGAATAAATTGCATTTAGGCAACGCTTTCTACTTTTATACTGTGATGCTTCACACACTGTTCCAGTGATCATTATTTCTTCTATCTTGGAGTTTTGTATGTATTCATCACAAAAGATGAGCAATCTGTTGTAACTTGCAAATTCATTTTTTCTTAATTACCCTTTGTGTACTCCTGCAACAAAGAAGAGGTTTCATGTTTGGCTTTTCACATAAATTAGTATTAGCTGAAGTGAGGCCTATCTCAAAAATGAAATGAATATGGGTGCTTTTGTGCCAGTGCGTATTTTGGTAACCATAGAAAAACTATATGGTGACCTTCTTGTGATATTCAGAGCTATTGATCTTAAACCTGTTCCACAACTTTAAGGGTTTAAGGGAAAGCCAAGCTTTTTAACTGCCAGACCAAAGGGAGAGAGGAATGGTCACTGACAAAAGCGTGGTGTCTCTTTGTATTTCACAGCTATCAATTGGACCTATGTGGTTTCCCCCTTTTTCTAATGCACCTTGGTTGCTCAAAGTCGAAAAGAACAGCAGTGACATGGACACATGTATCGTCAGTGTCTTCACCTGCATCTTAAATCCCTTTTATCCTCCTACACACACCCTCAAGGTTGGAGAATGGGTCAAAAAGAGGAAGGAAATACCAGAAACATTTTAGCCATCAAATGGGTTGTACCTTTAAAAGTCCCGACCCATTATCGTAATGGCGTTTGATTCTGAAAAATGGATGCCGCTGAAGAATTGCCCATTGTGGGGCCACAATTTTATACATACAAGCCCCTTCCTCTGCGCCTGCCCTGTCAAGGCATTTCATCTAATGACTGAAATGGCGCTCTTCCACTCTCCTTTTCAGGGGAACCATTCAGAAAGTGCCAAAAGGCATCTCACTGCAGTACTGGTGATTGGTCATGTCATGCCATGCCCGTTGGGTGTGTCATTGCGTTGGCTATTGAATGTGTGAGTACGAGCACACAAGAACACAATAGGGTTGTGCTTGCTGTGCGTGTGCTTGTGTGTACATGTGTCAAAGCATAAAGTTCTGCAGGGGCAGGCTGAACTACGTCTTGCTTTGTGAGAGGAAACTCAAGGAAAATGACATTGCTTTAATTCATTACGAGTGAATGAAAAAGATATGAATAGTTAAATGCTACATTAGCAATAATAGGATTTTAAAAAAGAGAAAACCGTAAGAATGCACAGATTAAGTCTGGGCGACAAAAAGAAAATATGGCTGCTCAGAGAACAGTATGAAGACAGTATGCAAATATCGTCAATTAGGACACACCGAGGATAAGCAGCATTTCTTTTACCCCACTACTTAAAATATGAAAATAGGAATATATTTTTTAATTGGCTGAGAAAAATACCAAAACTAAATGAATCAAGCTGTCCAGAGGAGGTCTGTATCCTGCTGGGTGAAAATACAGAAATATCGCAGATATCGGCAGAATACAGTCACATCTGTCTTGAGCTTTCTTAACCCCACACAGTATACTGTCTAAAGTAAATACTAAGTATATTCTTTGATATATTCATACATACACTTATTTTGTATAACCATACATATTTGACTTATTGATTATGTATTGTTACCTTGTAATTTTTTCACTACTTCATTTATCATTTACTCCACTACGGTTTGCAACAGTAGCTAATGTGGATATGTGTTAATAAAGAATGAAGCTTGAGTTTGAAGTTTTAATGAAGGCGGTGCTCTTGGGTTTTTTAGTTATGAGAACCTGTGAAGGGTTGTTGCCCTGAAGCCACGTTGTGTCAAGGCAGGGACCAGTCAAGTCTCGCCTCCCCTGTTGCTTTGTGGCGATTATGATATTGTGTGTGCGCATTCAAGACCTGGATAGATGACAGGACCCATTGTCCCACACACTCTACACCCCTCATCAATGAGCAATTGCTATTCTATTTGTGGCGTAAAATCCATACACTTAAAACTAAAAAGATTTTCATTTATTACTTACTTTCAAGTATAATATTTAGTGCGTAAATATGTGCTGTTCACACAACTTTAGGGTTCTTAGTGTAATATATTTGCCATAATGTAATATCTGATCGCTCGCTCAGAGGGAGGGGCTTTATTATGTGTGTATCATATTTTTGATACATTATACACACTGCTCTGGTGTTATCAATGGCAGATGTTATATGAAATGTTTTTTGTATACTACAGAAAAATGTCAGTGAACAGTTGCAAAAGAAGAAAAAAAGTCTAAATTATACCTCGCAGATTTGCCGTGACACCAATAATTTCTTCAGAGCAGATCTTCATAGCCATGCATCGCACCTCAGGGCATTGCAAAGCATTTTGATGTTATTTTACAGGCGTCACTGCATTTGAACCAGGCTGAGAGAGGGGAATATGTCAACTCCTATTTCTTCACAACTATCATCACAGATGTTGTGAGAGCAGCTTGCAAATGAAGAATTTCTGTGGGAACTTTCTAAGTCAAGATATTTGGTTAATAGATATTTTAAACATTTTTGTGTTTTTTAATTAGTTTTTTTTTTTTCACAAGGTACAGCTTTATGCTTCACGATTCTTACTTTGAACATTATTTTGCTGTGCTTCATCCAAATTAGGTTTTAATGAGTATTTGCGTGATGAGTAGCGTCCAGCCCCAAAAATCTAATTATTTGTGGTATTACAGCCACCATCTTGTACATAACTGAAATGATCCTAAAAGATATTTTTCTGCTTTTCAGCTTTCCCCAGGTTGTAAAGTGAAAGTGAGATTGTAACTCCCTTCTGCTACATAGTAGACAATATACAGTTATATAAAAGCTATTATAAAAATGGTAAACAGAAATAAACTATATTCAGTGGAAAAGTGCTGAGGATGAATTTGAGTTTAAAATACGAAGTGACAACCAGCAGCCAATTAGCTTAGCTTAGCTTAGAATAAAGACTGAAAACATCTAGTTACCAGCACCCCCAAATGCTTTCCCACTTTAGTTTTTGTACAGATTAAACAAATGAGATATAAGATTATAATAATGACCTTTTTTCACCTTTGGGCAGAGCCAGGCTGTTTCCCTGCTACAAACCCATTCCTCTACCGCTTGACGCCTCTCCTGTCCTGAACCCGCCATGTCATCGTCTAAGCCACTGTAAATCACTTCTGTGCTGTATTCCCTGACGTCGAACTGGCCTCTATCGGTCACGGTGGCTTCCCAGTCCGTGTTCACTGAGAGTATGCTGAGCCCGGCCCGTTGCCTGCTTGCTCTGCTCCAGTTCTGATGCTCATTCCAATGCTGCTCCCCGGCAGCATTCCCTGCTGGGCCCCGAGTGTGAAAACATCTTCCTCCTGACATTCCAAAGCCGGAGGAAGAGGTTTTCACAAACAACAACCTCACACTCAAGAGAAGGTTGTTGGTGGGTTTTTTTGCGACTAACTGACCAATGAAAACTTGGTTGACTAAGACTTTTCTCACTGACTAATGGTTTAGTCAACTATTAGGGGGCAGTCCTAGTCCAGTCTGTATGCTAAGGTAAACTAAGCTCCTCCCGACTATTTAGCGTCCCGACATGAGCGGTCTCCTCTAACTCTCAACAAGAAGGAAAATAAGTGTGTTTCCAAAATGTTGAATTATTCCTTTAAAAACTATTTGGGACCAGTGTCTTTTTTTATAGTAAGCCATGCTTTTGTAGTAAATGTGTTTTTAAAAAAAGCAGGAAATGTCACACACAATTTAGCACCATTTCATCTCTTTGAGCCTACACAGACACACATGGGAACCAACAATGATATTGTAAGCCCTGTGTGTGTGGTGGGCGTACAAAAACAAGCAGCATGTATTATTTAAGGTATATGAAATCATGAAATGTATGCTTAATATTGGCATTCAGCAATTCATTAGCTGTCTGTCATTTTGTAACTTTGAAGGTTGTAACCACATAGGTAGATTTGTGTTATGTTATCTGTCCGGCTCAGAGTTTCTCTGAGTCGCTCAGCCTTTTTCTGTGGTTGTTTCCTCCCCCTCGTTTTTTTTTTTTTTGGGGGGGGGGTTGCTCTCTCTACTCTCATCTCCTAAAATTGCTTTACTTTCTCTGGTCCATCCTCTTATACTGTTACTCCCTTGCATTTCTTTCACTCCCTCCCATCTCACTTCTCTGCTCTTAAACCTTCTCCGAGGCGCTCTTTGTGTCCATCTTTGTGGGGACTCATCTTTGACATAATGCATTCCCCAGCCCCTGCCTAACCTCATTCTAACCTGAACCCTAAAACCAACTCCCTCAAAAAGCCCTATAAAGTTGTGGGGTCCAGCATTTTGGTCCTCACAAATATAGTAAAACAAGTCCCCCCCCCACACCCCCCAACACACACAGGCAAACTCTCCTCCTATCCTCTCTAATCAATGGATAGAGCCATATAGTGATAGGGCTTCTCTCCTCCTTTTGACCAACTCAGATTCTGGTGTGAGAGGGCAACATCTATCAAGACTGTTATACTGCCAACCTCTGCTGCTGTTGCCACATGATTAGAAGGTCTGAGTCTAGAAGTGTGTGTGTGAGCGTGTATGTGTGCAGGTTTGCAAAAGGGCAGGAGGAGCAATTTGATAACACCATGTTAGGCTGGGTGCTTTCCATTTCTATTCATAAACCCTCTGGGAGACACCACTCATGCACAATATGCCGCTACACACCCGCACTGCATTACAAAATCTGAGTAAATGCTACAGTGATTATGGTGAGTGAAATCATTATGCTTACCCCACAGCAGGTGGTGAGGCAGGACTAAGACCCAAGCTAATCCTCATATCGCTATCTCTGCCCAGAAAGAGGAACAGAATACAATTAGGCACTCCCACTTTTAATTACAGGTAGTCTTGGTTCAACCTTCTGTCTAAGGCCACTGTCATGCACACAATGAAAAAAAGGTATAAATAGCATAAAATAATTTATACTGTATATATTTTTAAATTTTTAACAGAAAACGACTTATATATAGCGCTGCACAACAAAACAGAAGTTGTAAGTTTGATACAGATGTATTTGTGTATGCTTTGGTTCATGTGGAAAGCTGTGTTATGTTGCTGTGCTATGTTAATTGTCCTGTCTAGCCTTGTTTCTTACCTTCCTGTACTTTCTGCTGTCATGGCAGAGATGCCATTAAATGCCCTGTGTTACATGTTAAATATTTCATCGTGTGTCATGCGTATCTAAATTCCTCTTTTCTTTATCTAAAAAATTTAAAAATAAATATGATGACTCATCATGAAAGAATCCAATCCAATGTGATTAGGCGTGATTAGCTAACTCCAGCCTTTCATCATATGAAACTGTACCTGACTGTTAGCCAGTGGGTAGCTAGCAGAGCAGTATCAGGAGGTGTAGGACATGTGTTTGGGTGTCAGTTGGCAAAAACTTTATGTTTCCAAAGAATGTGGTCTGGGTCTCCAATTTAATTAAAACAGGTTGTAGATAAAAATGAAATGAAATGCTTCATAATGCTACCAAAATGATGTATGTGTATCTTTGTGCATACAGCATGTGTGTAATTGCAGACTTTACAATGTTTTGTGCTTTTAATTCTGTGAATGATCACCATCCAAAGAGGATAAGGCTTTACAAAAGATTTGGACAAGCATCTTTAAAATCTGTTTTTGTATTTCTTTCATGGATTTTTGTTTTTTTTGCATCGCTGCCTGCATGGATCCACTTACCTTTACTTCAACTCCCTGATTTCCCCTGAAGTATATAAACTAGTTTTGTTTTGTTGTTTGTTTTTTTACTGTATGCAAATGTGTCTTTGTGAATGTCTGTTTCAGTGTCTTTTCGGGTTAGTTCCGTGTGTGTGTATGACTGTGTATGTGAGTGTGTGTGTGTGTGTTAGGGCTACGAAGCCACCAGTGGCAGGTAGACGAGGTGTTTCCCACTGGGAGCCAGTGTAGTTAGCTTTGTCCTTTTCGTGCTGTGTGGTCCATGACAGCACTCTACCTGAGGCCATGATTAGCTGATACCCAGAAGACGAAGAGTGTGGCATGGAGGGATGCAGAGTAGGTTTAGGACAACCAAAATAGAGCTGAGGAAAGAGGAAAAAAAGAGATAAAGATATGAGAACAGGATGCGAGGGGTAGTATAAAAGTGAGACCATATTACAAAATATATCATAGCCAGGAGGGGAGAAATAAGGTCAAATGTAGAAAAAGGATACAGAGAAGGGAAAGAAAGAAAGTTTTTTTAAGGGAGAGAACAAAGAAGCAAAAGCAGCAAAAAATAAGGTAAAGCAAGCAAGAAGGAAAGTAGAGTAAGAGGCAGACAGTGACAGACAGAGCCATGACAGAAAATAAAGATGTGAAGTGAGGAGTGACAGAGAAAAGGGGGATATGGATAGAATAGAGCAACTGACAGAGAAAAAAAAGAAATAATTGAATATGGATGGCATCATGTCAAAAAAGAAATCCACATTTAGAGTCTAACTTTTAGTATGTAGCCGACTCCATGCCCTACCAATGAAGAGCAATCAGATGAAGCAGCCAGGAGAATCCTTTTGAAGGGAGCTCTTTGATGCATCCCATCTCATGTTTTCTTTTTCTCTGTATCATCTGCAATCATTCAGCACAATCTCTGCCCCAATGACTGAACAGTTCCAGCATGGGGGGGGCATGCGTGACGTGTGACAGTGAGACCGGCAGAAAGAATATTTCACATAGTTTAGGTTGTATGGTCGTACCCCATGGCTGCAGAAATCATGTGTCTATGTGTGAGAGGGAAAGAGAAACCCCTTGAGATCTATAGCTGTGTTGCAGGCATGCTTGTCTGCATTGTTGAATCATGCAGTTAGTATGAAGATGAAGCAGGGGAATGATGAAAAAATGGATGGGGTCATGAAAAAAACAAAGGAGAAATACTTTTTTTTTTAGAAAAAGGGAAGGAGGAGATTGTGGTTGAATGCGAGAAGCAGAAGAGCAAGAGTAGCATAGTGAATACAAACAAACGGTAAACAGCATAGTTACAGAATAAGTACAGAGTAGTGAATTTCAGTTCCAGCAGTTTCTCCTTGTGTTATGTTGTGAGAGGTGATGATTCAGAGACAAATTGGTGGCATACATCACACCATTCAGTCTGTTCCTGTTCATGGGTCCACTGCAGATGGGAAATGACACCCAAACCCCCGCTGACAGTACGAGCAGGTGATGCTGCATGAGAATTGTCAGGTGATGGCGGTTTCTTTCTCCCATGTGGTGCATGTACAGTAAATGCGGGAAACACATAGCACAACTCAATTCCCCCAAGATTAAAGTTTTTCTTTGAAGGTTAAACAAAAAACAATAATTCCTTCTGATGTGAAAGATTGAGCTTGTTGAGAAGAGAAAATAGGAAGGTAGATGGGGCTTGAAGAGTAGTCACTTTCAGAATGCACACTATTTCTCTGATGCAGGAAAAACTATCCAACAAAGCCTCACCCTGGTCTGTTAAATTATGCAAAAAGAATTACATTTATTTTGATGCTTACTTTTTGAAGCATTCAGACAGCATGCCATCATAAAAAGTCAGCACACCATCACTCAGGCATCAGGCTTGGCCTCTGGTTATACTAGTGCTACTAATGGTTAAAAAGTGTCTAGCTAGTGTCCAGGTTTGCTTGGAGCTTAAAAAGCCAACCATGAGCTTTCTCATTTTGGCTAGATTAGACGAGTATTGAAATTGATCACGGACATCCTCAGTAATCAATGAGATGTGAAAATACTATTTATGTTGCTGGTACACACCTTGGCATTGCTTTTTTACCTTCGTAGATACCCCTTTAGTTTTTCAAGTTTCAAGTTAGCAAATATGCAACGTCTGGTTACACTTAAAAGTACGTTGTGAAACGTCGCAATTTGGAATCGGCAAGTGGTTAATGTTTGTTTAGGTTTGGGCACCAAAACTACTTGGTTTGGTTTAAAAATACAAACTGACGCCAATCGGTCTCGACCATAGGTCTATATGTGGCGACGTGGGAGTGAGAACATGTTAGTACATCACCAAATACAAGGTTACACAGCCACCCAGAGCAGCCAGCTCAGTTTACTGGATGTCTACAGTATTCATCAAAGG
Source organism: Micropterus salmoides (assembly GCF_014851395.1). Lineage (NCBI taxonomy): Eukaryota > Metazoa > Chordata > Actinopteri > Centrarchiformes > Centrarchidae > Micropterus > Micropterus salmoides. The sequence continues at coordinate 13,122,762 of NW_024041484.1, forward strand.
CTCTGAATATTTCCTGCCATGTTGTTTCAGTTAGCAGCAATAAAGCAAAAAGTGAATTCCCCTGGAAGTCATCTTGATAGATGTATCACTCACTGACAAGTAAAATCGCCTGGTTTTCTGTATCTATGGACTCATCCACTTGAATGGCATGCCATTGGGACTTACTAAGCCTCAAACAATTGCCTCTCAACAACCTCTGCAATTTTGTCTATTTTCCTCAATTGTGTTAGCAGAGAGGGCAACATGCCCAGCCTTGTTAGCTGCCATTTCCCCAAAACGTTTCAAGCATTCGTCCTTTGCTGGTGGAAGAATCAGCTTCTTCTGCACCACTGAATGAGGATGTATTTCAACATTTGCCTTTTTAAAATAATTTTTTCCCCATCTTTTTTCCCTTCAAAATATATCACTGGGGTGTCTTTAAGCAGAATGTTTTGTCTCTAAGCCCCATGAAGCAAGTTACAGAGGAAATGTGAGTGGAAGAAAGAGACAGAAGACCTATCGTGAGAAGGCAGAAAAAGAGATATAACATTTCTTCATGTGTTAAGCAGAGGACACAAGGAAAAGAATGTGAAAGAAGGAAGAATATGAGATAGATTGCAGTTACTATGTGCTGATAGTTGAATCAATTCCATGTTTTTCTCAGGACTCTTCACATGTACATGTATTTTATGTGTGTACGACCCAGTCAGAGATACATAGATGGAATCTTGAATATTATGTTGGCGCGGTCACAAACACAGTGTCAAGTAACTCAAGCAAAAGGCATATTTCCATGAGGTACTGTATCCAATGTCTTCTAATAATCATAGAGGTCTACCATGTTACCAAGTCAATACATAATCTAAATGAGTCACACCCTCCTACATCTGCTATTGTACATCTTGTTTTAGTTCATATCATCTGGACATATCAAGCATCTCATTGTTTTCATTAAAGGTCTTTTCAGGGACCAAAGATAGTCTGCAGATATTGTGTGTTATTCTGCTGCATGGCTTTTGTCTAAAACAATCATATTGGTCAGACTTTACAATGATTGAACTCTGTTGATGCTTTATTGTGACTTTTTTTCTAGAGGGCCCAACTGCAGACCTCCACCGTCAGGCCATTCAGGACAGGAAATACACGCAAAAACTACAAAATAAAAGTGTGCGATTTGACATGAAACGCATTAAAAAATAAGTTTAATCACATAGACATAGGGGGAGGGTTTTTGTCATTGATTTATATTTAATTATTTAGTCAACATTGTAACGGGAAACTAGCAGGCTAATTTCTTAAATATAGCATATTGATTTGAGCCTATTCTATTTAGCACTTAACGTGCCAATGTAGCAACAAAGCCCACTGTATATCGCTTCAATCATTCATTCAATCATTCATTTTTTTACAGGCACTATTTATTTATTCTGTCAAAATATGACGTTAATTCCGTCCATACAGCTAGCCACATCCATTCACAGAAAAACATGTTGTTGATTAAGAGTGTTACTTAGCCTCTCTTCCAGTCATCCTAAAAGAAACACACACACACTTCTCATTCATAATTTACCTTTGAAGAGTAATATACTATGGCATTTTACTGCAATCAGCTGAATTTAATAGGAAAAACAGACAACTGTGGAAAATGGACTACAATTTGAGCTTCGTGGGAGTCTGTAGCATAACGGACGTTACCGGCAGGATTAATAAATAAATAATAGAAGCCTAGACAGAGACTTCATTGCTCATTACGTGGTCAAAACTTTCTATCACACACAGCAGCCCACTACTTGCCCCAGGTGTGTGTGATACTGCAACAAAGTTTATGTTTTAAAATCCAGAAATAAACCAACAAAGACTACTGCTCCAGGAGAGACCGCAAATCCGCCCTTTATGGTATCATATTATTATTAATCATGTCATAATGACATTCATGCGGTGCGCAGTATAGTTCATTTGGGAAATGTGTTTATTTTAGTGTGTTTATCTTATTAATATAATGTACAATGTCATTAAAAATAATAGTTGTTGGTAAATGAATTACTGACCCCCACAGATGCATGATTTTACTGCTTCAATAAGAGCTCAGACCCTCCTTATGGGCCGTAACTAGAACCCTGCTGGACTATGTGGACTATCAAACTGTACACTCCGTAAAAATGAACACACATGCAATACAACATACCTGCATCGATAATTTTGTAAATATACACTTTTTAAAAATGAATGGAGACAATAGCCAACTGTAATAATACTTTTACTTTATTCACTGTACGTTACACACACAGATTATACAGTTAGAAAAGGAGTTGGCAGCAGTGACTGATTTGCATTACCCAAAACATAAAAAAAAAGTCTGAATGCATGGGTCTTGGCATGTTCCATCAAAATATCTACCACTATCAAGATTTGTACATCTAAATCACGCAAATTAGGATATGCCAACAGTGACTGTGGTGAGGAGTAGTATCTTTATGTGGATGTTTAAATAACCATGTGTGTTAAATATCTCACTGCTCCAAAACAGCTGATTCAAACTATCAACTTGTTATGAATCCTGAAGCTGCTTCAGTCAGCTGTGTTGAAGCAGGGAGAGATTAAATCATGCAGGACAGGGGGTAACTTTCTTCAGGAAAGGGTTAGGAAACACTGTCGTACATGAACTTGAATTCAACTACGATCAATTCGTACAGCTAGCAAAGTCTTTGCACACTGTTTAATGTTAAATGTGAAAAGCTACACACTTGTTTTATCTTATTTTGGACAAATAACTAACCTGAGCGTTGTCAACATGTTAAGACAAATGCAAACCTATGCCCTTGCAAAATGATTTACAAAAACGAACACACAGTAGCTTCATACAGTATGAATAGCTAACGTTATCCAAAGGCAAAAAAGCAAATCCCGCTACTTCAGGAGCTAATGCTAGCCATTGTTACCTATGTAAAACGACAAATAACCTAACTTACACACGTGTAACATTCTGTAATTTGTGTGATTTAGATGTACAATACTGACAGCGGTAGCTATTGATGGCGAACATATACCAAGAGCAATGCATTCAGACTTTACTCAATGTATTGGATAATGCTAACCAGTCACCTACCGCTGTCGTGATGTGTAGAGTAGCGAAACAACCGAGAATGCATCATGATACGTCCTGTGGGGACGTCAAAAACTGACCGGCCTGACAGTGGAGGTGGCCTGACAGTGGAGGTCTGCAGTTGGACCCCTCTCCTTTTTTTTGCAGAGTATTCAAGCCTGCTGAAGTCTCCTTGAGCAATGCAGTGAATGGTTACATAGGCCACTACAGAATTATGTGATTGTGTTATCATTTCAAATGTTGTAATACTTTTGTTACATGTTTTGTACATCAGTTTATCTAGAAGTGGCATGAAGGTGCTGTGATCATGAGGTACCATTGTTTTTTTTTTCTTTAAGGAAAACCCTGTTAAACCAACATTGCTGTTCTGTATGCTGTAGCTCTAGCCTCATCTCCTGACAATTTTGTAATGAGGAATAATACAGACTCCCACTGTAACTGTCTAAATACATCAGCTGTTATCATGCAAATTGTTTGAATACTCCCACTTCCATGTCATGCTTTCCTTGTGTTTGATGCTAATTCTGTTTAGTCAGTGTAAATGATCATTATCAATCAGTAATTAAATTCAAATGATGCACTCCTAATGTCCCAATAAATGTTAGTAAGTCACAGATGAATTGTGAAAAATCAGCATAAAATACAAAAGAAGGCGATGAGCCGAACTTGCATGCTTGCTGAGCTCAGCAGCAAGCATTTACACACAATTAATTGTTTGTGTGCCTGCATATTTGCATCTCCATGTGCTTAGTATGTGTGTGTATGTGTGTGTGTGTTACGGGTGAATCTAGATGGCTGTCTCAAGTGGTAATAGCTAATAGCCTATTTCACAGTTAGATATTTTAAAGACACAACTATAATCGTTCAATTGATGGCAATTTAAGGTGATGACTGTAGAAACACTGACAACATCATGCCAAAACAGTAAAAGAGAAAAGCTAATTGACAATTAAATGCTAGCTATAGCCTATAACGTATGGGCTCTTAATTAAGGCATATTGTGATGTGTGACAACTCTGATTGACAAATTAAAGTAATTAGTTATTGTGGCAGTGGAAGTCGAGCATTTATTTGTGGATATTATAGAAAGCCATTCATTATCTGATTATTAATTTTTCATTTATAGGAAGGTGTTCCTATGTATCTGACCACTTGCCACTGACATAAGCAATACATGAAATATGTTTTATAAATAAAACTATATTTCACAATAATTACCAAAATCACACAGTGCCAAATAAATAAACCAAATAAATTTTTGGACATCTTCCATCATTGCTGATATGTATTCCTCAGTATTTATGTCTGAATTATCTTTCACAAGGTTTTATTGATTAAATTGTAATACAGATATATCCCCTAAGCCTCAGATTGCTTAAGTGGTGGTCCTCAACCTCCCTTTACTTACTTATAAAACTCAATATTTATTTATTTATGAGCCGTAAAACACTTGACTTCAAAGAGACATGGAAATAAAGGTTAACCTTTATATCAGCTAATAACTCCAATCAAAACAAATTTTAGGACTAAGGAATTTTGTAAGACCACAGGAAATAGCAACCAATGCTGTGTCAATCCACTTGACAACTTTAACCTACGTAGTGAATTGCTATGTTGATCAACCCTTTAGATGATTCATAAGCCGGGTTACTGCTTCCATTGAATAAATTAATTTTCAATGTTCTCATCAAAAACATACCTATTGGCTTGAACCCGGGCAAGACCAGTGCTAAGAGAGAAAATCTTGGTCCATTAAAACTACCATTTGGAAACACAGCTGGAGATTGCAGCTAATGACCTGAGGTAGATTTATTTATTACTTTACAATACAGTGTTGCATTACGAGATGAGGTTGCACTTCCCTTTAAGCTACTCACAAAAAGCAAACGCTCAACAAAAATGACACTATGGGCAGGTTGATGGTAATAGGTATTGATAGTGACAGTGAAACAGTAAATGTGGAAATGATAATTGAGTCTTTGCAAGTCATAATGGATTTGACTGTATTGGATTTTCTGAGATGACACAAGATGGTGGCTGATATAAACCCAGGCTGGTGATAAACACAATGATACAGACCGGCTATGAGGGTTACCCGAAACGAAACTAACCTACATGTTATTATCGTGGGTATTGGTTGGTGTTTGTCGCAGTCTGTTATCATCAACAGCAAATTTACTGTTTGCTGTGACCTTGAAAGGAGGATTTTATCAGTTCAGTCACAGGCTTGGTGCTTTACTGTGGTACTTGTATGTGAACAAAGGAAGGATGCATGTATAGCGATATAACCACCATCCCACAGAGTGCAGAGCAGTTTAATGAAAGATTAAAGGTAACTGTTCACAATATACAGTTAGATATAATATACTGTAAATAGGGGCCATAACAGACATCTACATTTCACCTCAACAAACTCCTTCACCTTCTTGAGACAGAAGCTTTAGCGAGGAAAATGAAAATATTATCAGCATTTTACACCACTAAAGTGTTGATCAGTGGCACGATGTTGTGACAGTAATTCTCTCCAGTGGAGAAATAAACACAACAAGGAAAGACATCATTTGTTGTTCTGTCAGTTGAATGACCTACCATCGTACTGACTGATGCTTGATTCATGCTTCATGCATCCAAGAGAGGTATTTATTTATTCTCACCGCTATTATTAATAATCATAATAATAATAATGTAATAAATGTAAATGTAATTTTTTAGAGCACTTATCAAAACAAAGTACAAAGTGCATCAAAGAGACACAGAGACATGGATGAAAGAAATTAACACAGTGAATGATAAAATACATATGGGCCAAAAATCTAATCAAAATTTTAACTAGAAAATCAAAAAACATTACAATCAACATCATAAAATCAACAGGATAAAGAAGAGATAAAAAAAGGAAGTAGGACATTAAATAAACAGGTGGCTCAAATCAGGATATGCTTTCCTATAAAAGTGTATTTTTGGAAGAGACTTAAAGGAAGACACTCACCCAGACAGCCTTGTTTCATCGGGCAGGTTGTTCTGGAGCCTCGGGGCTCTGACAGCAAAAACTCTGTCCCTTTTTGATTTCAGCCTAGACTCACGGAAGAGACAGGAGACCCTCAACCTGAAGATCTCAAACTATGCAAAGGCTTATAAAGAATGAAAGAATCCAAAATACAATCTGAAGCCAGGTCATGGGGAGCCTAAAGTCAATCCTAAAACAGACCAATGTAAAGAGGAGTGATGTGATCGTACCTGTTGGTTCTGGTTAAAAGCCTAGTAGCTGGGTTCTGTACAGGCTGTAGTCATTTCAAGGTTCTTTGATTAACTCTAGAAAAACAAAACCAAACTTTATAGTTCAAACAGAATATCAGGATAACTTGCACAGAATACAACCAAACACGTTCAAAAACAGAATTTCTAATAAATTTTATAAATATAAGAAGTCATTTTTAAAAATGACAACAAATAAGCCTATAAATAAAAATAAATTAATAAATAAGATGCCTCAGACACTTAATGTAATGTTTGCCGTAGATATTTCAGTGTGGTGCAGACACTCAAACAGTTACTTCCTTTAATTAATCCATGTAAAGAAATAAATGAAACAAAAACTTTGAAATCTCAGGTCACAGACATAAAATGTTTGCCTTATGCTTGTGGAATTTGCCCAATATAGTCAAATCAAATTGTGTTTATATCATGTAAAAGACAACTGCAGGGGAAATGTGGCTGGTTTCTAAATCTGTAATAAGGAAAGTGCAGAAATGCTAAAGAGTGGAGGAGGGAGGAATAATGGTAAGAATGGTAGTGACAAGCATGCATTGTGTTAACTTTTAACATCAGCGGTCCACCGTGCAGACAGACATGAATGTGCAAACAGAAAATGAAGTGTAATTTCACATGGATGAACAAAAGAGTGAAGGTGAATACTGGTGGGTTGGGACAGGTTTGAACTTCTCACTGGTCAAAGGTTCAGTGGGGTTTCTGAGGGACACACACACACACACCTACCTCTGCATGAACTCTACTACTTTGACCCTGACGCAGCTCTGATGGCCAATTTTCAATGTAAATCAGCCTTTTCTACACTAAACATGTCTGAAATGCCATTACTCATGCAGATATTGTGAAATCAGCCATTAGCAGCAGAAACCCCATGAAAGGTTGTTAGGATCTGGCCTGGAATACTAATTATGAAAGAGCGTCAGTGCCGAAGCAAAGGGGCAGGGCCTTCAGTAGCCAGTGGTAACTAACTAGCAATTATAATAAACATCTTGGATCCATTCACTGCATATACTCAACGTGTGCCTGTTCTGTGTGCGCCTTCTGTACAATGAAGTTTACACACCCAGCTTGAATATCTGTTTATTTTCCTTTTCTTCGGAAAAGAAAATTTCGTGGGCCATTTGTTTAGTTTGATACGCTATCGAAGTAACAATAAATAGAAGATGTATAGGAAAGGCAGACAGAAGACCACTTTTAAAGAGTCACCAAGCTAACAGCTGTGCCAATTGGCGTGTGAGTGTAAGGAATCTAGGACACACCGAGAGGCTGTGTTGTGTGATTCTGCTACTACAACTGAACACTGGGGAGATAGTAAAATGGTAACACATTCCTGTTGACTCAAAATGAATTATTAATTTGACACCAGACGTTGCAGTGTTGTGCATGAAGGAAAGTAATTGCAGCAGTATAAAAGGCCTTTTTACATTTTGTTGTCAAACACCTTGGATGCACTTTTTTATGGAGTCCCTGTCAGAATGTCCAGTTGACTGTTATTTGAGTTTTAGATCCCACTGTAGGTGGTTGAAGACTCCATTACCTAAGTGGAAGTACTAATATAACAAGTAATAACACTAGTACATTTTTTGCACAAAAATATTTTACTTAAGTTAAGGTTCTTGAGTATTAGCAGCAAAATGGGAAATGGGAAAGCACTCATCCTGGCATCATAGAATTTAAATGGTTGGACAGTTGTCTGGCATGTGTGTGTGTGGGTGCACATTTGGAGCGCTATGCTAAATATGTCCACTCATCTCTTGTGTCACCAGGAGCCCCGGGCTCACACCATGACGTTAATAGTTTGACAGGCCCCACTGCTCTTCTCGCTTTCCCTCCCTCCATCTGCTCCTCTTTTTCTCCCTTATTCTGGCTCCTCCCCACGTTCTTTCTATCACTTTGAGTTGCTTCCTCTGTCACTGTGGCACTGCTGTCACTTTGTGCCTTCGGACAAATGCACAGGTCGCAGCCAGAATGCGACCTGCATGAAAAAGAAGTAAAAAAAAACATAAGAGTTTAGACTTTCTTTCCTATTTATAGTTTTGAGAAAGTGGAAAAATGTTGGCAAAATATTCCACTGTGTTATGTTCACTGTGTATTTTCCTAGTGTCAAGTTCTTTCTCAGGGTTGGGTCAGTTACTCATGCTTTACTTGTAAAGTGCCTTACTATTCATGTAGACTTTAATTGTTAACACGCTGCATGTGCTATACGGTATTACTAACAACTTTATCCATTTTACGCTGCTTATGTGGGGCTGGGTCGCAATGCTAACAGGTTAAACAAGTTAGTCTAGATATCACTCTTACCAGTAATGCCTTCAAGCTCCTCCTGCAGGATGCCGAAACGTCCCCAAGCCAGATGGTATGTATAATACTTTAACAAGATCTAGTACGCACTGTGTAATATGGTCGTCAGTCCTTGATAGATATTAATCTTTTCCACATGTAGTTGTTAAATTGCATGCATTGCTCATGCATGGCATAGCTCAGTACAGTAGAGCCAAAACTTTGTGTCATATGTTTCACTGAGTCATCACCATTGAGGTTAATTTCCTGCTATGGACCTCTACTGATATTGAGATAGATTGCCCAGTTTACAACAATAAACAGCTGTAAGATAAGTTGATTAGATCATTTAGTGATTAAATTCAGTAATTAAATAAATGTGTCAGTTTCTCCCCATGGTATCAAAATGGTATTGAATATCAATATTTTTCCAGGGATTGTACTGAAGAAAATTCCAGAAATTCTAGAAATTCCAGTATCGTGACAACACTAGTGTGGCTATGGTATACCCTGAAAAGTATAAATGAAGTGGAGCCTGGTGTTTCGCCATATTGCAAATTTAATAATATTACCAATGATTGTTCAGCCCTACTGAGAAGACTTAACCTAAAACGTCACCAGAACACAGTCATACAAGCCCAGCTATGGACCACATTAGCTTCTTGCATATGGCTAACCCCTGGCAGAGGTATGACTGTGTTGTGATTCAGCCTGGGCTGAATGGACACCAGGCTAGGGCCGTCATTCAACCCCAAATGGGACCATAGCTCAACCTCTTATTTAGTCCGCTTCCCTGCCAACGAAAATTTGCCGCTTTTGCACCAAGAAATGTGCTTGGCTGCGGGTCAGGATCCTCGGTGGCTGGTGATTTATGCTGTGGAGAAGTGTGTTTCCTGAGAAGCTCTGATTCCTCTTGGTGAGCTATGATCACACACTTGTACACGTACATCATATAATGGTCAGAGAAGTGAGCTGAGCGACAAGTCAAGAGAAAGTCTGTTCCCCTGGAATGAGCAATGATCAAGAGGCCTATAAACACACTCACATACACACACATTCACACTGATGAATTATAATGATGAGTGAGGGTGTGACAGATTGAGCCTTCATTCCAAGTTTGTCCACAGTGTGAATAATGGCCCTGGAAGTTATCCAAGCTTCCTTTTCCCCCCCTCTTACTCTTCTGATTCTTTCTACTCCACTCTAATCTGTCTCCCAGTTCTCTCTATCTGTGTTTTTGTTCCTCTGCTCTCGTAAAATGAATATCCTAGCTGTCTGTTTTTCATGCCATCTTTTGTTTTTACCTGTTTTCTGTCTTTCTTCTCATCTCATCTCACCCCCCCACCCCCTCCCCCTACTTTTTTTCTGCCAGTCCATTGCAGTAGTGCTGTCCAAACTCTCCTCTTGTGTTCTGTTAGCTGACTTTTCATATTTCTTCTCCTGAGCTAAACTCACCCACTCATCAGTCTGGATTCTGCTGAGTTGAAGTTTCTCAGTTGTCTTCATGCCCAACCCCATACAGTATCTTTATCAATCATGTATTGTTAATTGTGTCTTCACTCTTCGTGTTACTTTGTTCTCTTGTTGTCTCTCGCAAACATTACACATTTAACTGTAAAGTAAAATGACCCTTAAGATGTGTGTCCTTTCCATCACAGATTAGACAAGACAGCCTGTTGTTGTTGCCTTTTTGTCTTTACCTAACCAACCACATGTCCCATTTTGTTTTGTGCGTCAAAATTGGGATCCCTTGAAGTTGTCTTGTTTAAAGCTACTGATGACAATTTTGAAAATAATTAACCTTTATTATCCAATCTCATTTGAATGTTTACACATACACAATGTCCAGTGGAGGGATGTAATTAAGTACATTTATTCAAGCACTGTACTTCTGTACTGGAAAATGCATCCTCACAAAGCTGAGATGCATGAGGACAGCAATGCTACAAATATATGATGATCATATGAAACATGATATATTGCTGTAGATTAAACTACCCAGCATTGAATAAAGTAGTTACAGTTTTTCTCAGTCGCTTTGGTGCATTTCTCAGATCAGAATTGAAATTCTCAAAACTAATTGTTCAACCTCCACATCATCTTGTCACTTGTGCACACCATAAAAGCACTTTCTCATTGTTTTGAACAAATTGCAAATGACTTGACACACTGATGCAAATGATTATATATTATATAATTGTCTGCTGTTTCCTACATTATCAATTGCTTATGTCCTGCTGATCACAATGAATTATACCAGTCTCTGTTGACTAATCTTACCCCCCAAAACATCTAGGCATAAGTTCATTGCATTAGTCACTACATGCAAAATGTTTGAACACGTTATCAAAAATCAAGGTTAAAATACTTTATTCATATCCTTTGCCTACAAGTATATACTCTAGCTAAACGAAATGTTGTTTCTTAAGGACCATAAACAAAGTAAGAATTGACAACAACAACATCACAATATATATATAAAGCAAATGTTGTTTTCCCCTGAGAACGGGATAATTACTTTTCTCGTCATCACAAACCATAGCTGAATACAGGGGCTGGCAGATGCGTTTCTTTAGGATAATTTCAAAGCAATTACCAGTGTCACTGGTTAGTTCAGTTGGTAGAGCACAGGGCTCAGTTTGATTAGTTTGATTCCTCTTCTTGTTGACTTTCTTTTTCTTCTTTTGTGTGTATTATCCTCTTCAGCAAATTTGTTATGAAGAGACTGAGGGGAATCCAATCACATATTTCCCGACGGCTATTTCAAAGGTTCTGAAAGTCGTCAGGAAATGTGTAATATTACATGGATTCCCCTGAATGAGAAGGAATTTCCTCTGCCTGGGAATGATGGGGAAATTAAAAGTCCATAGGAGTCCAGTACGTACTTTACAGTAATGTGAGCATGTGAAACCGTCTTTTCATAAGAACTTTGTTGAAGAGGATTAGGAAAAATATAAAAAAGAAAAATTTAGTCTTCAGTGAGAATTGAGCACACAACCTTAAACCTATAAAGCTCTACCAAGTGAGCTAACCAATGATACAACAAACCACACTATAATTAGCATTATGGTTATCTCAAAATCACGAGAAAATTATGTGTAAAAAAATATTTGATTAGGGCTTCCGTTTATATATATATATATATATGAATTTATATATAGATAGACATTCTATACATGTCTATTAGAATTTTTTTGTAAATGTATCCTGAATTGATGAAGATATCTGTTGTGGTGTGGAAGAGAATCTGTGATACAACAGGCAACAGTCCTGTCTCTTTCTTTTCTTCTTACAATGACATGCTCTGTCAACAAATTACAGTACGAACAGTAAAAGCATAGCTGTGATTCCTGTCCTCTCTCCTGCAATGTATAACTTTGTACTGGTGAAAGTGATATATGCCATACAAAAAAAGTGCAGCCTTCTGCATTTTCAATCATTGTCATCAAAATCTTAGCCAAAATGTACATCAGAAAATACTTTCAGAGTACACTGTTATATTGACAAGATGGCTAAACATTTTGACTTGCTTGTTCATGAACAAGACACAAGGACTTGTCGTTCTGATGGCACTGACAAGTTCAATGAAATAAAGATTTGCTTTTGAGAGATAGACTAAGGATTTTGAGCAAGTTATGGGCTTTTGCAGGTAATCCACTGTGTTGTGCCGTTTGTACTACCTGTTTTGAGAACCACTTACTGTTGCAGATGTTAAGGATGATTCGAGAAATGCACCAAAGCGACTGAGAAAAACTGTAATATGAACTCAACCTTAAACATCCACTGCAGTAAATGCAACATACGCATTAATGCACCCATAATATTAATCCAAAAACATCATGCATGTTATAGTAAAACCATAGGGACCATGATCATCTCGCAGAATGAGTTCTTTTACTTTTGGTACTAAGTACGTTTTGATGATAATACTTTCACTTATATTGTTAAGTTTTTCAATGATGACTTTACTTGGTATGAGTACTTTTACTTTCTTGCTTCACCACTAACAAATGAATAGAAGATAATTGTAGCAAAACCAAAGAGATCCTTAGCTGAATAAATAAAATGAAGAAGAAAATTAAGTAAGACACATTTCTTAGTACCTCCTGAGCACCGACGCCCCCTGTACCGGGGGCAGTATGCAATTTTCGCACAAAATGCAAATGGATATTCATGTCTGAAACAAGTATTGCATTACTCTATCCATGCTACACACCTCTGTGAAGCTAGGAGGCTCAGAAGCTCAAACCAACCATTTTTTATCCACATCAAACACACATCAAGCATCTAAATAAGCCTATATCACAACATAAATCGCTCTGTGAGCACTGTACATGGCTGCAGTTATATATATTATAAGCATCCTGTTATCTCTAATCACAACATATCCTCATATCCAAACTCTCAAACCAAAGCTAATCTTCCCCCGAAATCAGCTGCATAGCTCACATCACTCAAATCACTAAAATTACAGACTAATTAGCTGGATAAAAGTAACAACAAATGCCCCCCCACCCCCAATCACTGTGGGGTGTATCATGTTATACGCCTGTAAAGCATGGGAGTGCTTTTGGTCACAGAAATATTGATGAATATTCATTGTTTTTTATCAATATTTCAATGTTTTGGAAGCTTTATGAAAGATAACTCCCAATAAAAGTCAACATTTAAACAGTATATATGTCCAAAATATGGACATTCGCCTGGTATATTTAAAAAAAATTGTATAACGGTTGTATTTTAGTTTATTTTCATCAAATTTACAGTTACAATTGCATTCTAGGTGTGTTAAAAATATATCCAGTTGCATTATAATCTATTTGATGATGATTTTAATGGTTTATTACATTAAAAATATAGCTTTTTTACCAGGCGAGGATGAAAATAGAAATAGAATAGAAGTGAATTTACACAGACACACTAATCTCACATGAAAGTGTTACAGTTTCAAAGTAACATAATGCATACATCAAACATGAGGTCTTCTATGTGCTGTCATATCACATTTATAATTTATAAGACTTAAAAGTAAATCATCTATAGAGCAAACCCATGTCCCTGAGTGGGACTTTTTTAATAAAAAAATCAATATGAGAAATACAGTCACTTATTACAAACCGAAGAATAAATGAATTTCAACCATATTTGGATTTGCTTCCACTTTTGTCCCTGTAGTTTATCATTACTTACAGGTAATTTTAAATAACTACAAACCTATACTCATAATCTTTCTACAGAATTACAGAATATAATAATAATAACAATAATAACAGTAATAACAATAATCATCATCATCATCATCATCATCCAGTATTTAAACACCAAATATCAAATTCATCAACATAGAAGAAAAAAACACGTCAATAATTCTGTACCAACTAAATTCAGAAAAAACACCAGATCATTACAGAAGAATCTTAGGGGTTATGTTGCCAACTTTCAGCTCCATGATCAGGCATCACATTGATTCTACATTCAAATCTAATCTATCAGCAAAACTTTACAACTATTAACTATTTATTCATGAATACAATTTCCTCCTCACAAAGAAAAGGTAGCTGGAGCCAACAGTTTTCATCCCTCCACCTGTAGTCGTCCTTCTTGTCGTCCTTCTCGATGACACCACAGTGATTAGACAAGGGCATCTCAGGTGGTTTGTTATCCTTCCATTTACTATAGGTCACTGTCCTGTCACTCCAAATCCAGAATCCAAAGACACGGCTCTGCCTCAGACCAATCCAGAATGAACCACCAACATCAGTGTGATTCAGCCATTGTTCAACAGCCCACTGGTCTTCCTCATCCTCAATCCACAGCAGGCCTGTGTGGTGGGCCTTGCAATAGTCAAAGGCCTGTTCCCAAGTTAAAGGTCGGTCAATGACTTTGATTCTCACAGTGCCTGACATAAAACAAGGGAAATACAGAAGTAACATTTAGATTACTAAATATATTCAGCCCCATGCGCATCAGCTAACTGCCTATTCTGTTGGACATCCGGTGTGTTCATCTATTCTTCAGTTGTGTGGATTTTTGTTCGTTTCTATTTCTATATTCCTAAAATTTCTTTTTTGTCTTCTCATCTCATACTCTGCAATTTGCAGTACTGTTTAAAAAACTTTTTTTTTAAATATCTATAAACACATGTCTGTCTCATTAAAAGTTGGGATTGATTATGATTTGGGTGACGCTGCTAGAAGTTGGTCAACTGATGTTGAATTACTGACAGGCTCTGTGGGCTGAATTATTTTTCACATGCACATGTCCCAGCATTATTAACATGGCTACTGTCATGGCATTGTCTAATTATTCAACTGGCATCTCTACAGTGTACTGTATGTACTGTATGTATGAGTCATAGTGTTACATAAATAATGGGACAACATTAGACTCCATTTGATTGTGGAGATTACTTACCTTTGGAGCAAATGATATTTGCTTCATTTTCACATGAGAATGGATACAATGATAGTGGGTCATCATTGTTAGTATAGATGCTTGTGCATTCCACATTAACAGGGTCAGGAGGATACCATTTTCTGAATGAAGAGCAGCTTTTGTCCAACCATTCCCATTCATCGTGCAGGAGTCCAATCCAAAAGCTTGAGTTATTTCCCTCTTTAATCACTTTACTATTTTGCGTGATGTTATGGATGCTGACCAAGTTGGTGAAATGCGTTCTGCAGTATTGCAGAGCCTGACACCAGTTCTTCTCATTTTTAATCAGGGTGTAATCATCACCTGCAAAAAAAACAGAAATAGATAAATAATTAAAACAATCGTATCTCCTTTCACAAACAAAGTTTTCCACATTTCAGAAGAATACCAAGTAGAGGTACGCGTAATTCACATTGGACATTGGAAAAACAACTCAAAGTGCTTCAATTCTGGGAGATTTGAACTCTTAAGCTTTACTGTTTTTTCAGTTTTGGCACATATTTCATTCATTTATTTCATATTTTTGCTAAGCAACATACCATTTTATTCTGCAAATTTAATTCATGTTGAGAATGTGTGAGTTTGTATTTGTGTGTGGTTAAAATAGCTTGCTGCTGCTAACTTTCTTCATAAAACTACATCAGCCATGTATTTTAGTCATCCATGTACAGCATACCGCTAAAAGTGTAAAATGGGTGGAGCAAGACCGCTCCAATCATTTCGACTGTACTTGATTATATGCACACTGAAACAGTCCTGGGAAAGGAACAGTCCTTGTGGACTTGATGACCTTTCACCACTTGACAAGAACATAAAGAACATACGGTATCTCCCAAGTCTTTTAATTGCATTCAAGTTTCTGTCATTTGTGTCTTAATCCCATCCACTAGGAATGCATCAAGAGAAGCAAGGAAACCATGCGAGGAGAGAAGAAAGGAGGGAATATGTTTTTAGAGAAATGAGACATCCTTTCCTCTGAAACATCACATGAAGCAACGTCCATTACTGATGGCAGTAGCAGCTGATGACAGCTGGATCAGCTGTCAGTCGACTTGGACTTTTGATGGCATTTGTGTCTTCTCACATGTACAATGAGACCATCTGAGGAGCACGTGAATGCACTGCGAACCACTGCAATTCACAACCGTCACGACTAGATGCCATTAAAACTTACACACTGAACCTTTAACCACAAAAATAGGAAAACTAAGAATAGAAGAATAAGATGAGCTAGTAAACAATAAATAGACCTTTAAAAAAAAATTTAAACTACATTTATTTATTTTTAAACCCAATTTTTGTAATTGCAACTTAAACATAAGTAAAAATAAATGTTCAAACAAATTTAAAACATAAATTGTTTAGTTAATTATTGTTTGATGATCACCTGAAATCCCAATAATTTGACTTGTATCCATAAATTTGCTTTTCAAAACAGACAACACATTTAATTTACTCCTACTTACTACCACTATGCTTGTTTTGAAAATACACTCTGTTTTAAGCCATGCTAGTAGCACGGCTGTAGGGACAGCAGTATCAGTCTGTCCACCACTTTAAACAAGACTGAAATAGCTCAACAGCTATGGGATGGATTGCCATGACATTTTGTACAGATATCCGTGGTCCCCAAAGGAGAACCCCTGGCTGTTCCTCTAGCATCACCAGCAGGTTGACATCTTTGACTTGTGAAAAATATGTTGACAACTGTTGGATGGATTGCAATTCATCTGGTACAGATATTTGCACCATCTAACTAGGCTGTTCACTCTTATTCTTGTTATGTTTTATGTGGTTTTGCTGTGTTTTGTTTTATTAATGTATTTTTTCAAAGAAAACTATACTACATCTATATAGCACCAAAAGGAAATCAAATATGCACAAACTTACCCTTGGAGCACATGAAATACTTCCTCTCTGAACAGTTAAAACCTCTCCATGTGTTGTTTTTAATAGCTTCACATGTTTGCTCCCCATTTGTTAGATTCACAGATGACTTATTGAATGTGATCGGGGTCCCGTCTGACCAAGTGGTGGTTCGATTGTAATGCAGACCCAGCAAGCTAAGTTTCCCATCACCATGTTTCTCCAAAAACTTGACTATGAAATTGGCATCTTCTTCATCATAGAGAGTTACAAGTGATTCATTTGTGTGGTTGCATGCATTCAATTTAGCATTCCAAGTTACGTATAATTGACTAAGACGGAAATGTCGTAGATGGTTTGATGCAAAAGTAAAGTGAAAAAATCCTGCAAAAGAAAGACAAAATAATATTGTATTCTTCACTTACTTAAAATGATGACTTATAAAAACAACAATCAACATTATGAGTCATTAACAATTGAAATGTAGAGCACAAGGTTAAAGTACAATGTATGTCACACACTAACTACGAAACCATAAAATTGACATGTGTATACACTGGCATGCATTTACTTATGTGCACAAAACAGCCACAGGATATCAGACCTAGACCAAGAAAGTGACCCTTACCGGAACACAGCAAAAACAACACAAGGGTCATCTTCACAGTTGTGGTAGTATTCATGTGGTAGAAAGTCTAAATGAAAAGCAAGTAAAGTAACTGATCGTTTGATTAACAAAGGTAGGAATTCTAATCAGAGAGGAAAAGATGAAGGTGTTGTACTTTAAAAAAGTTTATAAAGAGTGTGTATCAGGAATGAAAAAAAGTTGCTATACCTCTTTGTTAACTCGTGCATATCCATTCATTATTTTACTCATGATTTTAAAAAGTTTCTTACCTCCTCGGGTCAGACGCAGAGTGCTGTCAGTTTGGTGAATGTCTGTCAGTGTTGAGAAGTCACAGGTTGATATATCTGGTGCCAGGGTGATGTAAGCTAGATAAAGGCACCAGGTTTTTTTGTACATGTGTACATAGTAAAAGCAGAGATGGCAAGAGGTTAATGATTAACTAAAGATAGTCAAGCGTGGCTGGATGTCAGTCATGCTGTACTTTAGTAACAGTCATCTCTTATAGCATATTGTACCAACTGAGAAAAACTATACTATACTTTGATTGAGGTTTTAATGCTACACAAAACCCACACCAACAGCAAAAATACAACAGCACTACAAAGACAATACTTTATTGTACACTGTGACAATACTGTACAACTGTGAAAATATCAAGATTGCACTGGTTTTGATGTACTGTATTTGAATTGTTTTGATAATTGCTGGTGATTGGCACCTTATTCAAAGGGACATGATCCATACCATATTTTTGTTACTAACTAATATGTATCAGGTATATACTGTAAACCCACAGACTCAAATGGCAAGGTAACATCCGAAATGGAAAACAGAACATCAGCAGAGTAGAGTTAATTTATCATTGTTGGGACATAGTATACTGTACAAAGTTTATTAAAGCAATCAACACAAAATTCAATACATACATTCAAATATATACATACATATTTAGGACAGAAAGTCATAAAACATTGTCCACTTTAAAAAACCCAAAAACGTTTTATTCGTGCACAACGGTCTACAGGGCCATATCTCGATTTCTACTATGCTTTCATTTCACTAAAACCAAGCTTGTAGACATTTTCTGTCATTATTTCACACACCCGACTGAAGCTGTCTGACTCTCTAAGACTCCCACAACTCCCAAACAAGAGGGACACCTCAGTACTGGCATGCCCCGGTGGCAACCTTTAATGCTTTGATAACACTGTATAGATACGTGGACATTTGGTGGTTCACTCACTGTTCATCTCTGGCCAAGTGTGTGTTTGGTGTGTGTGTGTAAATACAGGAAGAACAGAACAGTTGATACACACACACACATATATGTGTGTGTGTGTGTGTGTGTGTATATCACACATTTTGACCAATGTAAAAGAGCCTTTCCATCTTGTCTGAGTGCTTTTGAGTCTTGTTAAAAGTTAGTTACACATGACCCTGTGTGTAGTTGGAGTGTACCTAACAGTGTCCACTGAGCGTGTATTAATTGGTGAATTTAGGACATTTTCATTTGCTGGGTAGGTCCCAACTTATTTGGAAAAGACATATTACTAGATTGAAAGCTGGACAGTAGTTCTATAGTTCTATTGAATGCATCCATGATTTTGGAACCCATTATGGGGGTAAAGCCAAATTTGGATTTGAACAATCACTGAACAGACTTAACAAGATTCCAGCCATCAAAGGGGAGCACATTAGCCTTGTATGAGCATATTTTCACAGACCAGTACCGCATGGAGCAACCTTCTGGACTTACATATAACATATAATGGCCTTTTTTATATCTATATATTTTTCATAGATATCTTCTATTAACTGACAAATAGAATTACTCAGTTTTATCATGTCATATTTGGCGTTGTTACTCTAAAAATGTAAAAATACAAACGGTATGTTCAGCTCATCAAACCATGCCATGGTGTAGGGTGGTTAAATTGTTATCAGAAATACTGTTTTTAGTAGAGTGATGCATTTGTTTGATATTCAAATCATAGCACCAGGAGTGGAGCCACTAAGCAGATAGGTGTCAATGAAGCCCTGTGTATCAGAAGATGACAAATTCATCCTAAATTTGTTTTTGGTGAATATTTACCTTTTGACTATTTATTTTGTCTTGCTTGGTGATTTTAAAAGGCGATTTCCAACCCCAAACTAATCAATATCCCAACTTTCCTTTCTCTATTCAGACGTATGGTCTACTACAATTTCAGAGTGAAGTTGTGAAAATATGATGAGTGCAACATACTGTGCATCGTGTAATTCTAAATAGGGAACCAACTGTACCTGCAAATCCATTAACAAATCCATAAATATAATAAAGTGTACAGCACATTAAGTGTGATTTACAATGCAAGTAAGATTTATCTTTCTCCTCTGAGTTTAAAAATAACTATGTTCCTCAGTTTATATGTGAATAGCAGCAAGGCCACATAAGCAGGGGTCATGAAAAGAGTTGTTCTTCTGCACGTCTCGCATTTGAATTTCAAATAGGATCACAGTAGACTTGCAAATGTGTGCAGCTCTCTCCAGTTTATGGCAAATAATGACGTTGTTGATGTTTGGGCTGCTCATGAAGGGTGACCGATGGTTGTGGCGGATAGCAGGGTCATTAAAAATATATGTAAGGACACACACTCCAATATTCGAGCTGGTATTAAACAGAGAGACATATTACAGTGTAAGTGATCTCAACGCACCTTAGTTAATATTCAAGAGGTTTGGGCCAGGAGCAGGAAGAAGTGGGACAGCTGCTTTCCAGTAAATTCTATTACATTGCTTATCATCTTTGACCATATTCTTGTCATGTTTGTCACTGTATTAAATTGCACCTCTGTGCTCTATACCCAGATTACAGCATATATACAGACTAAAACAATTTGAGAACCTGAACATGATGGAATCAGTCTTTAATCCCCTCTGTGCCTGCTTGTTGACTTTAAGGCACGAGTATT
This sequence comes from Micropterus salmoides, assembly GCF_014851395.1. Lineage (NCBI taxonomy): Eukaryota > Metazoa > Chordata > Actinopteri > Centrarchiformes > Centrarchidae > Micropterus > Micropterus salmoides. The sequence goes on from NW_024041484.1 coordinate 13,143,274, forward strand.
ATACATCAGGCCACAGAAATATTCCCCCAGCATATTGTGGGCGAAACAGCACGGGGTGTCTTGATGGAAAGGTTACTGTTACCTGAAGTCACATCAGTGCGGTGTCAGTGCTGCAATCTACAGTAAATCATCTTCAAAAGAAAGCCCTTCTCAATGATTCAAGCCCATTCACATTTAATTTCTTGGCACTCACTGTGCATTCTGGTTGTTCTGTCTCATTTTACGGTGCCTTAAATATAGAGTAGACTTGTGTGTCGATAATGTGTGTGAGAAAAAAGGTAAAGGCAGGAAATCCCGTACAAATCAACTTTCAAAATGATATGATTGTCTTATTTAGAACTTAGTGTGCCAATCAACCCTAAACCCACCAAGAAGACATATTGAGTTTTTTTCACCAACCTGATACAATGGCGATGTAAGGAATTGTACAGTGTTTATGGTGCTCGAAGAATGTAAATCAACAAGACATAACAAGAAACTCGCACTCAATGATAAACATTATCCCAGGTGCATGCGGGATAACCCACAGAAAATAGTTTTCATTGGTAACTAAAGAAATAGCTCCGAAGTTTCAGAGGTGGATATATTTAAAATCCCCAAAACGTAAAACTAAAACTATCTGCATAAAACACCCACAGGGATCTCAATGATACTTGTTACAAGTTTGACTTTAATGAATCAGCAATAAGTGTATGTTTGCAGGAAACTGATAATAGTGCAGTTTTAGGCTGCAGAGATAGAGCTCATGAGCGATCATGTTCCCAAGTCAGACACTGCATCATTGCTTGAAGCACACCATGTAAGCAGTGCAGCAGGGAGCAGGCATGGATCAGGCTTTTTGTGAGTACAGATGTGGGTAAGCGTTCATGCTCTCTTCATGTGTGCAGTTTCTGGAAGGAAGCATCAATACACATTTACACTTATGCTCCGCTGCCAACCCCCTTGTGTAAGTGTGAGGCCAGAGTGACTCTGGGTACTGATGCAACAGTGGGGAGAGCTGATAGATAAAAGGAGATGTCAACTGGATTCACCAACAGGTGAAGTCGTTCTGCCCACGTAAGTGCTATGAGACATTTAACCAGGCGTGTAGCCTATCCTGCTGGGGACTTTAACCTGAATGCACACGTACCGTGAGGACAGAAATTTAGGTCCGCATGGGTAGAGACTGCTTTTTGAGGGTTAAGACATGGTTTTAGTGTTCAGATTACAATTAGGTAGCCGTGATGGTTCAGGTTAGGGTAAGGGGCTAGGGAATGCACTATTTCAATGAGATGTCCTCGCAGGGATAGAGGAATAAAAATGTTTGTATTGCTGTGAGAGGTTGCAGTGGCTGAAAGCTGCTGATTGTCATACAGTTTCTTCTGGCACTAGAACATGAGACTCACTGAGGCTTCCACGCACTTTGATTTGAATGTGGAAGTCATGCACTTGATGATTAATCCCCTGTGGGACATTCTGTGATGTCACCAACTGTACACCAAATGCACAAGTGGCTCTGTAGTTGTTGAGAGTAACAACAGCCGTTGAGATAAAAACAAGCTGTTTGTATTTTTCTGAAAGGCAATGTCGGTCTGTCCGATCATTGGTCAGTCAGTAGATCTGGACTATCGTTATACCTAATAAACATCAGCATGTGAGCATTTAGCTGTGCGTCATTGGTCTCATAGAGCCACTATCCTGTCTGTAGACTGTTACGTACATTTTGTTGACATGAGTCTACATATCTAACCCCTAACCTTACTCGTACAAACACAGAATGCTGTACACGATCATGCTCCCAAGAGGAGGAACCCTAGTATTTGAGGAGATCCTCTGACCTTTTCACTAGCTCCATCATCAGGCCAAACATGCCTTAAGGGTAAACTTTAATAATGGTAAGCACTCTTCGTTTGTTGTGATGTACTGCCTCCATTTTAAATACTGCAAGATGTGGGTTCTTCCATTCCATGTCTGGAGCCCTGGACAAGGTGGGACCCCTTCAGACTGAAATTTCTGTTTAGTCTCTGAAGCATAACAATAATCGTATGTTTGACTGCCCTGTTATTTCTTTCTTCTCGCACTTCCTTGACCACAAGTCAGGCAGTAACTCTGTCTCTATGGAAACAGTGTCCTTTTAACCAGGCAGCAAAGAATAGAGGAGTAGAACAAAGCAGTGAGGAAGAGGGGGAGATGGCTTACAGCTTATTCATGCCTCATGCTAAAATTACATAATTTTGAGAAAAATGGTGGGTTGGTGTTTTGCTTTTTGACACACTACACTTACTTTATGGTATGGTCCTTACATTTTCTTGCATCATTGAACACACCACCCAACATATATGTTCAAATGTTGCAATTGTGCAATTTTAAATAATAAGAAGACATACAGGAAAGTGACACAATATTGCCTCTGAAAAGGTTTTGTTTACCTCAAAATAATCTATTACTGGATGTTTCAAGGCACATGCAGATTGAATTATTAAAAATCACAATGTGTTCTGTGTGAAATGCATGCCTAGTTGTTGCCCTTGATGGCTTGATCTCACAAAAAGTTCCCCTGAGGTTTCATAGTAATGGAAAGGCACTTAAGGTGGCAGTGGGTTTTCCCTAAGGAGACATGCCAAGGGGAAGTCAACAAGTGTCAGCGACAACAAGTCTGAGAGATGAGAGGCAACGTGGGAAGGAGAAAGTAACTGAACGACAGAGGCCGAGGGCTTCAGGGAAAGGAAATCAGATTTAGATTTAGAGTAAAAAAAGAGGGAAGCTGTGTGAGAATGAAAAGGGGTGGAGAAAGACGGGGAGATGTGGAGGATCCAGTTCAAAATACTGTATGTAAGAGAGGAAGAGGAAAAGAAGAGAGAGAAGAGAAACTGGCTTTGCACTTCCATCGTTAGAAACAAACCACAGGCACCAATTAACAATGCAAACTAATTCAGATTTTTCATTCTTTGCAATGGTCTTAGGAGTTATATAGAGTCTATAGTCTTTTTTTCGGTGAGGCAAAACATGTTGACTGCCATACTCTGACTCTCTGCACTGCATTAAATCAAAAGGAGAGGAAGATTTGGAAATCAATGAGACCTATTGCCTCCGCAGCAATATTAACATAGATGCATATATTGCATTTTGTCAGAGAGGCGATCACATTTAGAGAAGAAGTAGATAAAGTATAGTTTACTTACAGTATTTCTGTTGCTGCCAAGCTGAGATCCTTCCCTGCACATTACACCGGTGAAAGAAAAAGACTAAACCTTTTCTGGTTTTGACAGGATTTTGCAGGAACACTCACTGAGTCATAGTGAAGTTTATCTTCCAGAACAAGTCCAATATAGCGTGTCCAAAATGTGATTTGCCTTTACCATTACTTTAAAAGCCAATGATAAGGTGAAGGCAATCAACAAAAAAACTAAAGTAGTATTTCGAGCCAGTGATATATTTGTCTCAGCTTAAGTAGAACCAGTAGTTCCAAGACAAGCTTTAAATAGAAGGAAATAATATTGATTTTACAGTAGCACAATTATCTGTACAATATTTTGAACCTCTTAGGGAATAGAGGCACAAATAATGCTGATTTTTTTGTGATTGTTTTGAATGTACGTGTTATTGATTTATTGATAGTCATTCTTTGTGTTCTATATATGTATGGTGTTGGATTAATTTAAATATGTATGGTCTCATATGGTTGTAGTTCTATAAGCGGTCTTGTCTACCTAATTCCCTGCTGCAGGAAGGATTCCAAGGTAGATAGTTTGTTTCTGGGTAAGTTAAATTTTTTTAGATAAAGCATTGGTGTCTCCTGGTGTCTGTATGGAGGACAATAAATGCCACAATTTTGCTTTGCATTTTAGTCAAAAAATATAGTTACAAAATGATTACTGTTGATAACACAACCACTAAACACACCAAGTAATGAGTCACTCAGAACGTTATGCCTCATTTTAAGATATTACTTGCAGCATAGTAATGTTTTAGGCAGACTGGATGATTTTAAAATGTTAAATGATGATCTTTACATGTCCTTTTTCTTTTCTAGCAACTGGTTGAAAATTGAGCTTCTGAAAAGCTGTGATTTCAGAAACTGTGTTTCATACTGCAACTTCCCATCCCATCCTAACCCACTTTCCAATCAAACAAGTCTGCACTTCATTCAGTAATTGGCTTCTGCTGTCAAACCAGCTCACATGACTAATGCAGAGCAACCCTTAACTCAGTTACTTCTCCACAAAAGGTTTGTCAGTCAAAAAGAAATGCCTAGGGACATTAGTCCTACAGATAAGTGAGAAAAATGCTTTTGCTTTATTAAAACACTAATGAATCAGTAGAACATGCTAGTGATAGCTAAAGGAACATGTCATTATAGGTTATGATAAAGGTTCATGCTATTAGATTCTTACACAGCTCCAGCAAATTATGTTAAGTAGCCAAATCAATCTGGCTGTACCGATTTCAGTATTATATAATTTTTGTGTTGTTAGTTTCTTCATTTGTTTCTTTAGTTGTCTTTTGGGCCTTAGTTTATCTGACTGTCTTTGTTTTTTAACACCAATTTTTGGGGGGTTGGCAGCATTTTAATACAAATTGTGTCTTATTTTAGTTTTTTTCCAGTATTCTGGTCTAAAAATACTAAGTCTGCCAGTCTAGAATAAAAGTCTTGCATGTTTTCAGTAACTGAGGAGTATGGGAGGTGGGTTAAAGTGCGGAAAAAATCACAGAAAATAATTTGAGAAGAATTTTGAATATAATCTTAATGGATTCAAGTAAGTAAGAGTTTGGGGTCATATGAAGGGCAACAACATCAGGGCTTGAAACCAAACCTGCTGATACTAATACTAAAAATGTTTGTCTGAGTTTCTCTGTGCTGTAGTTATTACAGTTAGCAGTCCCGTGGGTGTCATCCATCAGTTTCATCACTACTACACCGACTGACAAATTAAAATGGCTTACGTCCAACCTTGAGCCTGCTGTGCGTCACCTCCCTTCCATTCCTTTCACTTCCTCTCAGCCCCTCTCATAGTTGGCATTTCATTTCTGTTTTTCTTTACTATATATTTATCTCTCTCATTCTTTCCCTGTCACCCTTGTGTTTTTCTTTTCTCATGTCATTGCTTTGGGCCTGTCTTCTCTTTTAGTCCCTGGCTTCACTCTTTGTCATGTTCAGTCTGTGTCTGTCTCTCTGACTTTTTATCTTCCATATATATTTTGTTTCTAGAAGGTCACATATGACCTTGTCTTACATCTCCTGCTTACCAGTGCTTTACTTCTGTCTTTGTTTGTTTTTAAATGTTGTAGTTTTTCTGTTTTTCTTTCATGCAGATAGCCAGGGTGCGATTTGTGTAAAAAACAGAGGGGGGGATTTTTTTTTTTCTCATGAAAATACAAATTTTGTTGGGATATTATCCCCGCAAATCACACCCTGCAGTGAAATGTGAATTAGCCATGCTTTATTACCATAAAAGCACATAGCAATGTTTTCTCTGATCCATTTGAAAATACACTGAAATTTCCTTAATCAGTAAATTTGCAAATTTACACAAATTTCCTTAATCAGTAAAATTTCAAATTGGCTGATTTACAAAGGCTGCAGCTCATTTTGCAATCAGCTCCTGACTGCCTTCCAGGCAAGGTAAACGAGAGCTCAGTAGGCACAGTTCAGTGGTGGAATTTCTCTGAAATAATCAAGATAAAAAAATTAAATGGTAATAGTTATTTGGATCAAACACTTAGTTACTAGGATAGATGTAATGCATTACTCACAATTGTGATACACTCCCTGTGAAATAAACCAATATTTAGGCCTCGTTATATTATTAATACAATCATCATTAAACAAAATTGCCCTCTCTAGGGCCATGCCACTAGCATGGCTGAAAAGCCCCTACAAGTGGTGTTGAGAAGCAGGTGGACGATGTATGTGGCCTTGATACAGCTGATGTTTTACTATAACACTGAGGTAAAGTTAGTAGCTGCAACCCTATGATGATTTTACAGTATACACTAAACGTCATTTTTAAATTATTAGTGTCTCCCTGCTCTTTGTTTTCTATCCACACATCTCTTCCGCCATCTCACACATATTTTTTCCCTCTGCTTTCTCTCCAACTCACTACTCTTTCTTTTGTTCCTGCTTGGGGGTTTGGTCTGGTAAAATTAAATGAGATTTGATTTTTTTTAACTTGAATTGATTTACCCTGGCTGAGATGGTCACAGTGAATGGTCTTCCTGAATAACTTGTGTATCGAACACAAATTCTCTCTGGCTGTGAAATCAATGGCTGAGGACTTATTGGAGTAAGTGTTTGCACCAGGACTAAATGGTTGATGTTTTTCTTTTCTTTTTGTTATTCGGTTACACTTCTTGTCTGGTGCATTTTTTATCTGGCCGCGTGTGTTTCCTTCTGCCTGATCATCTCTCTATCTTCCTTCTTAGTTTCTTGCTCTTTTGTCTGTCTTTTAGTCCAAATCTCTGTTTTTTAAGCCAAGGTTAGAAGAGATCAACATACCTGGTATGTTGCTGCTACTATCTATGTTGAGGGTTGGTTTATACTTTTCAAGTCAAAGCAATATTTTTCACCTGCATAGGTCTACTCTCAAAATGAATCTCTTACTCTCAAGTGCAACTCTCTGACTTTATCACTCATTTTTATCACCATCTTCGTTCTATCTTAATCTGTCTTTCCACCTGCCTCTGTGTCTTCCCTCCCCCTCTCTGCCTCTCTCTCTGCTTATAATAATTCAGGTTCTGCTTCCGTGCCTAGCTATTCATAAAAACGCCAGTGATCGAGGAAAAATGCTTCAAAGGGATTGTTGTTCTGGATGTTGAACAGTAGCAGCATGTCTGTTCTGTCAGCCTGGGCTTTGTTTCCTTATCCACAGCTGACTGGGCCAGATCTTTTTTTATTTTTGTGTGTGTAAGCGAGAGATTATGTGTGGCCGCAGTCATTAATTGTGGCGTAATTATCAATGAACCTTGCTGTGGTGCTACCTAGTAGTCCCCAGCTGTTACAGCACCATACTTAGCTCATAATGTGTTGACACAGGATGGAAAATACTGTAAAGCAGTATTGCCATTAGTTTGAGCAGATCAAGTGAAAATGAGTCCCACCATTAAATCACAAGCAAACTTTAAATCTGCACTATTATGCATTCCAACGAAGGTTAAAATCAAGGGCAACTTGGTTGAAGATACTGGTTCCAGTATCTTCAACCAAGTCCAACTTTGTTTACAAAGTCAATAGAGTCAACAAGCGCCCAAGCCAGAGAGAAGGAACAGAACCACCTGAAGGGGACACTTACAGCCTGTGGATACCCTAAATGGACCTTTGTGAAAACAGCCACAAGATCCAAGAAGAACAAAAGAAGGTCAAACGCAACAACATTGTGATTCCATACGTGTCTGGAGTATCAGAGAAACTCAGGAGGATTTTCAACAAACATAACATCCCTGTGTTTTTTAAACCCAAGAACACACTAAGACAGATGCTGGTCCACCCCAAAGACCGCACACCCAAACACAAGAAAAGCAATCTAGTGTATGCGGTCCAATGCAGTGAGGAATGCACAGACCTGTATATTGGGGAGACTAAACATCCACTACACAAACGCATGGCTCAACACAGAAGGGCCAACTCCTCAGGTCAAGACTCTGCAGTCTACTTACATCTGAAGGACAGAGGACACTCGTTTGAGGACCACCAGGTGCACATTTTAGACAGAGAAGATGGATGGTTTGAAAGAGGTGTCAAGGAAGCCATCTACACCAGGGTCGAGAAGCCGTCATTGAACAGGGGAGGGGGTCTACGCCACCACTTATCCCCCACTTACAATGCTGTCCTTTCATCACTTCCCAGGAAACTCAACAAACGTAACCTATTGACCTCAGGTGAAGATACCAACGATGGTCGTTCAGTCTTGGCCACAGGTAGTCTTAACGACTGTCGTCACAGCAATAAGGAACACTAACGAACCAGCGGTATCGATGACCCGGGCCAACGACCGCACTGAGGTTAAATAGCTGAGTTTCCCTGCCAGTCAGTCAGAACTGAAGAAGTCCTTTGGATGAGGGACGAAACGTCTTCCAGTATCTTCAACCAAGTCCAGTTGCCCTTGATTTTAACCTTCGTTGGATAACTATGACCTGGATGACTGAGAATCTTCATAGACACTATTATGCATTATTATATGCACTATTATTTAGATATTTTTATTATGGCAGGTTCAACTTTACAACTTTAAGACAGCAAAAGGGGACCAATACAATACATAAAACCAAAACAATGACATAAAAGAGGCTATTAATGTCTGACTAACTTAATTTATCAGGGTCTATCTACACATAAAATGATTATAAATGACCAGGTGGGTATACACAGGTTTACATGAACATCCTAAATACCCTCAAGCAACAGTAAAGTATAATTCTGCAGTAATTAACAGTTGTGCACACCCAAGGAAAAATTTAATCCACACTGTACATCCACACTGTACATTTGTCATGCTCCCTATGAGCTTTACGTGTTCATCTTTCCTGCGGTGTGGGCGCTTATCTGGCAACCACAAGTTCTGCTCCTCACAAAATTAGATTACGTCGAACCATCCCTGATAGTGGTAAAATAATCTGATATCATATTTGAGATGAGATTTTGAAACAGCTTCCTCATTACAGTTTGCTGTGCAACCCTTCTAACTACTGCTATTTCAATTATCGAGTGATCAGTCTAAGATCATGTTGTGCGGCCTTAACTTGAGTTTAATTTCTGTGACACACACCAAGTAAAGGTCACTTTAGGTGAGGATAAAATGTTGAAAATCTTTTTGCATTTTATACCAGATTAGCATTAAATTTACATTAAGATTAAATACATCTGTGCAGTATGCTTTGTATGTTTAAAGCCTTTCTCTGACAATATGTGTGTGTAAAATGTGTTGCATAATGACCATAAAATGCCAAATCATTTTAAAATATCGTCTTAAATGTCTCACTTATTAGAAAATTCTATACTCATTATTGTTACTTCTTTCCTACTTTTTTTTGGCATTTCACTCCTCTACTAATTTGGGATGGCCAATTCTCCTTACTGACACTCATTATTTTAATGACTGAGGCTCTGCTCGACTCATGAGCAGACAGAAAAAAAGATGACCAGCTGTGTTTGAAACCATTTTGTTAAACCATTTTCATCTTTCCCCTGCGATATGATGGTAGTCGGTGAATGGCGGTGCTTAGTTCGCTTGGCTGACTCACAGGGAGACGGAGACAAAAGTCTTGAGCTTCGTGGGGAGAACAAAGAAAACCAGAGTCTGCTGGAAAACTTTGATGTGTTTTCTTTCTTGTTGAAGCTCCAGACTCCTTGTGGAAGTGTCACAAATAAGACAGAATCCAGAATTTCACTTCAGTCGTTTTCTTGCTCTCTTGTTCGCTTTCCCCAGTATCTCTTTTGCCCTTTCTAACTCATATTGATTCAAATGGAGGAAAATAGATAGAAGTTTGGAATGGAAGCTCCTTTTTGGATAGCAGCTCCCTTTCCTTTCCTCCCAGGATGCCCCATGTTCTGCTGAGTCATTTACTGTTGTGCCGCAGTCAATGCAGCTCAGAATACCACCGACAATGAATGGCAGAGCTGAATTCCTTGTTGGGGAGCACAAGCACCAACCGATTTTCCTTCCCTTTGAAAAATTAAAACCCTAATCTAATCTTGTCCCTTGCTATCAAATTAGCAATTAAAATTGCACACAATAGTGTGGCTGGTTTCGCTGTTTTTTGTACCACCCTGGGGCGAACTGGCCTTGCCTTTCCAAAGATTTTTAAATGTCACAGTCAAAGAAGTTGTAAAAGACCATTACCAGTGACATTTTATTGTGTGTGTGTGGTATTAGAGCATACAAACACACATACATTCAGAGTAAAATGCGTTTTTCCAAATGCAAATACAGGACTAAACCTTGGGTTGTTTGAGATTAGTCCCTGTTCCCTGTAATCCACTTTGCTTTTTGTGCAGTGTTCCTATTCGCTCCCAGTGTCACCCTCGGTGGTCGCCATTCCTTTTCATAAAAAAGGTACCAGATATACCTTTCAGTGTGTCCTTCATAAAACCGAGCTATATAATTATTATTACAGCTGCTTCTGCTGTAACGCATATGTGTGGCTATGGATATCTGGCTGATAATACTCCAAGGATCTCTTTCATTTGAAGACACACTGGTTGCCATGCCACAACTTGTGGAAAAATATGTAAATAATTCAACATTTTCTAGAGCATCTGACTCTTAAGTCAGCATGGCCATAATGTCCTTTTCTGACCCTTCTCCTACTGTCATAAACCTGAAGATTTGATTTGAGGAAGTGATACTATCCCACAGGCACTGGTAGGAATTATAGGGGCCCTTAACAAGATGTGACTCTGGACACATTAAAAAACTCTATCAATCTCAGACTTTATGGGTCCCCAAGTCTAGAGCTCAGGGCTGCCTGACTCATTACCTCTACTCTACTTCCTCCACTTCCTTTATGTGTTGCCTTCAACCAACTGGAGCTCATTGGTTAACGTACTGTATGGTATGAACTGTTGTCTTTAGGGTACAGTATAAAAGTGTTAGGCAATTAAATTCAAACATAAATGTAGATGTTTTACTCTGAACCACATTGAACAACAATCTGCAAGTCCTATCTGAATGATAATACCTGTAGCAGTGGGGCTAATGAAATAACTTGAGACCATGTTTGGATAAAGCAGATCCTGGGGGGATCCTGAGGCTTTCCCAGGCCAGATTGGATGTGTAATCCCTGAGTGTTCTGGTTTTGAACATGCCTAGAATACCTCCAAAGGGAGGTGGCATCCTGATCAGATGCCTGCACAACCTCATTTGGCTTCTTTAATGCCCTACACCCTGAGGAAAATGTATTATGTAATATTTAAAACCTTGTTCTTATGGCCACTACCTTAAGCGTGTGAGGGGTGAGATTTAGATTGACAGTTAATTTGGGATCTTTAACTTCAGGCTGAGTTTACACTTCACACAGCAGTCTGTAAAAATGCCAGAATCAATTTGCAGGTTCATCTCACGCCTCTTCATATTCTGTCTTATAAACTAGATCCTAAAATATCTGAATTTAACACATCACACTCTGGAAACTCCCACAGAGATCACATCCCCAATGAAGTTAGCAGAACATTGTTACCTTTGGCCTCCCAAACTCTTCCTAAACCTGGGTTTTTCCTTCTATGACCTCAGAGAATGGCCTCCCAGTGCTATTCTGCTGCTATACCTTTCATGAATTCAGCTTAAGGGAATTGTTTGACATTACTCACCTTGTGGCTAAGAGTTGGAGGAAGATATACCACAAGCTATAGAACAACAGCCAGAAGGTGAGTAGCCTAAAACAATTTTCTGTTTGTTCAAAAACACTATCCAAACTGTATTTACATGTCAACAGTCTCCAGTAGTTTGAACATAACTCTATAGCAAGAGCGGTCATGATCTTCTGTCAGTCATAGTGAGGATTTACACTACATCCAGTAATAAGCCCACTGACCCACAGAAAGATATGTCAAACCCAAGTAATAAACCTGTAAACCACCAATCATAGGGAGAGAAAAAAACCAAAAAAACAGCAATACTAGGTTGCATCAGCTGTGAGTCAATTTATAGATTTAAAGCAGGAGGCCAAGTGCGACGGTGCACGGTATAAATTCTGCAAATGAAAATGGATAACATGAGGGTGGATATGAAGGGTTGGGCTGGTGTGTGTGTGTGTGTGTGTGTGTGTGTGTGTGTGTGTGTGTGCGTGTGTGTGTGCGCGTGTGTGTAAGCAGTGAATAAGGAAAAGGAGGATCCTTGGATGACAACGGGGCTGCTACGAGTCATCAGTTCCCAATACTGCTATTCATGAATCATTTTAACAAATGGCTAGAAGTGTGTGTTCGTCAGTGTGTACATGAATATGTGTGTGTGCTGGTTCAGGAAATTCCAAAAAGAAAGAGCCCTATACACTGAAGTCTACAGATTATAGGCATAGCTATATGTCAACTTCCTTGAATTATGGATTGGCTTGCCCTGTCTGTCTGCTCATCTGAACGTCTGTCGAACAGACAAAATGACAATTCTCAAAATCTGGCAGAATTTGGTTGGTCTGGGATTATAGAATAATAATAATGTATTTAGATGTTAATGAATCTCAGACATAACTGAAATTAATTCTCTGTCTGGATTCTGATTAGTTCCACTTTTAAAAAGGAAAATTACTGGGGAGAAGAAAGTAATTTTTACTACAGAAAAAACTTAAAATCTATTTAAATAATAAGAAGAGGGAGGATCCTGCAATGTCAAATTAAGACTGGTCTTAATTTGTGGCGAGTCTGCAATCAGTGTTAACTTGTTTCTTTATTGGAATAATTAGGTGGCTCTTTGTTAAATTTGACCTCAAAACATGTCTGAACCCAGTAAAGGTCACTGCCAAATCTCTTGATTACAGATCCAAAGAAATCCCTGAGGACGCCTTAATTGCTGAATTACCAGCAAAAAGACATGAAAGTTGAGATGACATTATGCTTTTAATTGCTACATCATGTCAGCTCTTCAGAGATGTTTTTAAATGTTTGCTCATTTTTACATTACATGTATGTAGTGCGCAAGTCATTTGGCCCACCCAAGGGTATACCAATCTTATTATTAATAGGTTTATATGGGTATAGGAAGGGAGGAAAAATCAATGCAGATATGAAGGGAGATGGATAGATGTCTCAATAACAAAAGTACCAGAAAGATAAAGTACAGATGGGAGAGAGACATACTGAAAGATGTTGAGGGTCTGTCTCAAATACCTTGTGCATCTTAACCATTGCCTATTAATGTAATGTTGTTTTTGCTTACAGTAGTGTGTGCTTGAGACAAAACAAATATGAACACATTGTTACAGATATGTTTGCCATAGAGGCTAAACGTACAGAAATCTGCATTAAAATATGAGAAAAAGGTGCCCTCTTTAACTTCATGTCAGATTCAGATGTTTTCCTAAAATATCAAAAGTAATCCGGGTGGTTGTTGTCCCCAAAGCACGAACAGGAACTGCTAAAATGACTTGACTTTTCATGATAAACGCAAACAGAACAACAAAAGAGGTTTTTCTTTTGTTCACTGTTCAAACACTGAGCCATTTTCATATATTCATAGTCAACTTCTCTTCAGTTTTTTGTGCAGCGCAGGATAAAGCTTGACCATTGTTGTACTGTATTATTGTTTACCTCAAGAGTCAATAGTGAAGCCTTGCACTGCAGAGTTTTGTGATATAACTACCTAGGGCTGCGCAATAAAACAATAATGATAATTATTGCAATATCATTTTCCTCAATAACAATATAACAAATGTTCGATAAATGTTTGATTTAATTCGTTTTAATCACAAACAAATTAGCACTTAATTTTTATATTAGGGTATTTATCTTGTTGAGGAAAAGGGACTGAAAAAAGATTTTACTTAACTACATATTTGTTAAATACATTTCATCATAATTCTTTTAATGTTTTACTTCATATATGTTAAGTGATCCACTGTTTGGCATCAGGTGTTTGTTCTGACCATGAAGAATAGTTTAAAACCACAAATAACCATCTGGTTTCTTCAGTTTTTAAACTGAAATAATAATAAGAAATAATAATTTGAAATTTACCGTGATAATTATTGATGTCACATTTGCCATGTTGAACTTCCAGTGACCAGTATGAGGGAGTGTGAGAGCAATAACACCAAATTTAACACACCTGCTCCCCATTCACACCTGAGACCTTGTAACACTAACGCGTCACATGACACCTGGGAGGGAAAATTTGGGCTTAATGGGCCCAATTTGGACATTTTCACTTAGGGATGTACTCACTTTTGTTGCCAGCAGTTTAGACATTAATGGCTGTGTGATGTGTTATCTTGACGGGACAGCACATTTACACACTGTTACACAAGCTGTACGCTCACTACTTCACATTGTAGCAAAGTGTAATTTCTTCAGTGTTGTCACATGAAAAGATATACTCAAATATTTACAAAAATGTGAGGGGTGTACTCACTTTTGTGAGATACTGTATATGAAGTATATACAGTACGTTAGAAGAAAACAATAACAATAACACAGTAAATGAAGCAGTTTAGATGATTCCAGGCCCACTTCCACTATCAATCTAAAATATAGATACTTTTTGTGAAATAAACAGATACAGATTGCAGCATTGGGTTGCATTTCTATCATATGCAAAATATACAGTATCTTAAGGTGCTTTTTCAACATACAGAGGTGCAAATATATATGTAAAAAACATTCCAGTAAACAAAATATTTCTTACTTCATTTCTGTCGCTCAACTTAATGGGCAATTTTTGGGGTGATTCTTATTTCCAGGTTGTATTTCTCTGGTATCTACTAAATCATACCTTAGTAGAAGGTTAACAATAGCCTGGAGCTTAAAAGCAAGCTTCTGCACAGACGACTGCTGGTTTGAATTCCCGGGTGATTTTGAAAAAACTGGGTGAGCAAAGTTAATGACCTCTCCCTACCACTCAGCAGATATCAGACTCGCAAAGGGGTGAAGTTCCTAACAGCTCCAGCGGACAACACTTTGTGAATTGGTAAAACGCAGCTCTGCTTTGCTAAAAAAGAGCTGGTGCATCACCTGTCCCTGGATAATAATTTAACATCTTAGGCTGAAATGCTGAAACCCGTTGATGCTGTAGAAAATTCGGGCTGCCGCTGTTTTAAAGTCAGTGTCCTGAGACAGCGTACAGATCAGCAGGCAAGTGCTTGCACTCTGAGGAGAGGAGCTCTCCATGGTGCCACTACTGCACACACTGCTGCTCCTTGTAAAATCACTCAGTGCTCTACAGTCAGTTGAGAGTTACTGCTCCACAGCCCTCTTGTAGTTTGGGCTCGAAGCTGTTGACAGCCTTGGTGCTCCCTACTTACATTCAGCTCATACACTGGTGCACTAGCAGCTTAGACACAAACATATTATTTTACCTAAACAGTCCTATTAAACCTGTTTTTGACCTCATCTGAGGCTACAGAGCCAACAACAGATAGTCTGAAAGTTTGCTTATGAGATTTGGGAGTTTGAAAGCGCAGCAAGTTTTCTTTCTTTTGCCCCACTTATGCAACAAATTGGTCGCTGCTGTGTCTTTTATTGATCAGTAGTCTGTATGTTAAGTTTTCATTTGGCCACAACAGTGAAATAAGAGACAGAAGGCATTTACACACATCCATGTGTTTACAGCTCCCAGTGCCTCACAGTGGACAGGGCTGCAGAAAGCCTGCTCTCTATAAATTGTCTCCATTCTAAAAATATTCAAATCTTTACATTTGCTAGTTAATGAGGCAAGCAATGACATGTTATAGGCCCACCCACACCCTAAACAACACACTGTGATGCCTTTCCAAAAAGGTTAGTTTTCATTAGATAAAAAAAAGAAAAACTTTTCTACATAAAATTTCCAAACATCAAGAAGGCAGGCTTTATCTAGTATGAGCTGGCCAGAGAGAAAAAAAAGAATAAGGTTGAAGAGTAGTGTGCAAATAATTTTTTCTTTTATTAAATGATAACTTTCATTTCTGAAGTCACATATTATGTATTCACCACATGTAGAAAATGAGACATTGTGGTTTAACAAGTAGTTTAACAACCATCAAATAACCGCAAAGTACTTGCTAAGCATCAGCATCTAGCTTAACGGAAGCTCCAGTCTGTTAGTCCAAGCCTCATACCCCCTCCAAATCTGAACTGAACTCGTAATTCCTGGATACAGGCTTACCAGTAACTGATGTTAGCAAGCCAGCTGATAACACGCAACATGTAAATAACACAATTCTGGAGCTCCCAGGAATTTCTTTACTTTAAGTAATGCATTATTGCCAAAACACTGATTGTATATCGGCCATCTTGTCTTAGTCTTGAACCTGACCATTATGTGCCACTTTTGAGGCCAGCTGGAGAAATTTAGGAGCAACTTGGAGGAACAACTTGGTTTACAGACAGCAGTCAATGAATAATAAAGTCAAAATAGTAAAGCACTTAAAAAACAACGATGAATACAAAAAAGTACATACTACAAGAACCCATTTTTAACATTCAAAAGGCCAAACTACATTTTTGTTTAAAAACCCAAAAGATGATGGACTAAAATATATTATAACCCACCATCCTGATGGAAGCATGACATGAGCTTTGGCGTGGCTCTAACTTGATACAAGGTGATTTATTTAAAGTCACACCAAGACATGTAAGGTGCTCTCTCACTGTTTTACAACAGATAGCAATAAATATTAAAACTGACTCCATAAAGGACATAGAGAACACTTTCAGCAGAGAACAGTGATGTTTCTAAGCTTCCTCAAGCAGCTTATTTGCATCTGTTTTATTGGAAGTGAATAGCATAAGGTAACATTGCCCACCGTGTGTCGAGTATAAATGAGTCTCATAGTTAAGAGCTTTGCCAGCACAGTGTAAAGTGCCACTTTATTGATTGGCGGGGGGTCAGACTGGTTTCCTAATGAATTCAGGGATGATCTTACTCTCAGATTTATTTTCTCCTGTTTTATCCTCTTTCAACACAGAGGAGGCTTGACAGTGTTTGAGATCTGAAGGGCCTGCTGAATAATAAGTGGAGTTTCCCTCCTTAATTCTGTCTGCAACTCTCCCTCTCTCTTTGCATCTTTTCCTTTTTCACTTCCTCCCTCTTCAACATCTCTTCCTCGGATTTTATAGTTGGAAAAATATTTTCTATCCAGTCTTGACCTCTCTCTTTCACGCTGCCCATCTCTGTGTAACACTCTCAGTCAAACACATACCAAGTGCTCCCATTTGCACTTTATAGTAGCATCTTTGTATATATTGGTTCCAGGGATATTCATATTTGGTTTGTCTTTTCCTCCCCAGGAAGAGGGGTAAAACACAAATGAAGACATCATCTTTCTGTTAATGGTAATTAAGCGGCATGCTCCACCCGTGAAAAAAAATTATTTCCCTGTTCTAAATACATGCATTTTAAGAGGTTTGGTGAACAAAAACTACGTCAGTTCATAGTGGCACAAGCATCAGATTAAATGTTGCAATGAATGATCCACACTGCAGTCTGAAAAAACAGAATCCTCATGTGTTACCGCCTAGCTCAAAGCTGGCAACATAAAGAAAGGCGTGTGGGTAGAGGAAACATAAGTCAAGTGTGTGGATGAGTGAAAATGAAGTGTAATGCATGTTGGCTGGTGCAGCAAACCAAACAAAGGAAGAAGACTTGGTAGGATGCAGTAGGCCCACACAGAGAGAGGAACTCCCAGAAAGGCAGTCCTTTTACACCCTCTACAATGCCCAACCCAAATGGGCAGGTATGAGCAGGCCACCCTCCCAGCTCCACCTACAAGCCAACTCCCAGCATCAGCAAAACAGGCATTTGAGCAAGAAAAACAGGCAGGCAGAGTGGGAGGAGTCGACACACCCCCAGCCTTAAAACTGGGGTCCTTGCTAGTATTCTCTATAATTCAGCCACCCAAATCACTCCCGTAATATACAAAACAATAATTATAGTTAATAATCTTAATCAAATACACTCTTGTATAGTAATGTGAATGTCCATACAACCTGCAGACAGTCTCATATCTTGAGCATCAAAGCCACCCCCCTTGGCAACCTTGGTACCTAACAAGCATGAAACCTGAAGCAAAATGTGCGTTATACTATAACTAGTTTCCCATTGTCAGTGAGTACACCACAGGAGGCTGGAACAATGTCTTTTTACCAAGATCAGTATGACAAACATTCAGTCTTTCACTTTAGTTTGACATCTGGAGATTTTTACTGAAATAAAATGTCAGAAAAATGTCAGACATGGAAATAAAATCCAACATCACTCAGTAACCTTGTAAGTTTGGCCTTGATGAAAGAATTGAGACTTTTTGCTTTAGTTTGGTTAAGAATTTGATTTATTGATGGAACATTTTAAAGGTGCTTTTAGAATAAGTTAACAATGAGGGTAAATATTTTCACACTGAGGTCCTAATCAAGAAATAATGGGCAAACTTTTTATAATGTAGCCTTTAACGAAACAGAATGGACTAGTACACAAACTGAATGTTCCTTCCTGTCTCTAAATCTCTGATAATTTTGCAGCAAGCTAAAAATGCAGTTCTCTTCTTTTATTGGCCCAGATGCTGACTCAAGTGTGAAACTGCCAGAAAGACTCTAGTCAGAGTTTTAAGAAAACCAAATCCAGAAAGTCACAGTGTAAATACTCCAATCACACACACACAATTTGGGTCTGTATGCTGAGGCAGAGATAACCTTCTTCAGTGCCTTAAGTCAGAATGAAAAAAACTACATCTAATTGGTATTCTTTGGAAACTTTTTCTCAACCAGAATACAAATTACTAGTACTACTGTGATTATTTTTAGAACAAGGGGGAATGGAGCCATGAGGATGAATACCAATTCTTAACACTAGTTGGTCTAGTGTTAGACCACACAGGGGTGTTTTCTATGGTACTGGTTGGCTGATAGTTTTAAGAAATTTACAATAAAGTAAACCAACAGACGACACAATTATCTTTGAAGATTAGTGAATATTGTGACAGAGAGTAGCAGGTTCTCACCAGATTATGTGACAGTAGCCAAATAACATTTCTCAAACAAACTCTAAAAACTGTACAAACAAACTGTAAAGACTGAAACTGGACTTCATGCATTGTAAAATACATGTACAAATGCACTACTGAGCTCAATCAATCATCATGGAGATGGTGTAGATAAATTATGCTACCTTCATCTATGTAGCCTGATAGTTGCACTGCAGCCAAATGTAGTTTTCACTTCATTATTCACTCCAATATGGTGTTCATGTAATATAGTATTTTTTAATGTATTCTGGCTCTGGGACGGTCTCCATTCTTAGTCCTGCCTACAAAGCTATGATTGGCTCCAGCGGGGAAACATTTGTCTAGAAGTTGTCTGTTTTAATAGTCGAAACTTAACAACACGTGATGGAAATTACACTGTCAGCTGTGAAAGCCCTGTGCGTTGTCTGCCTAATCATCCACCCCAACCTGCAGAATAAAGATTCCTGTGTTGGAAAAAATGTTGCCCGTAAACATAATTACAGCAGCAATTTCCTCCAAAACATATCTGGCATTGCAAATTAGTAGTTTAGAAATACGGAGATTTGTGTTGCCTGGATACACCTATAGCAGGGTTATTCAACTATTTTGTTCAGGGGACCACATTTTCAGAATGCTAGGGCACCGTGGGCTAGACATTTCCCCAAGCTATTATTCTCATTATGTATGTACACTCGACACAAAGCACCACCACATTTTCAAAGCTTTTTCAAAGCAAAGTTGCCTAATCAAAAACTAAAAAAGAAAATGAATAGGCTTGTAATTAGGCCTTAATTTAATTTTCTTTGCAAAACAAACTGTGATATAGCCTAAGAAGTAAACATATTTCAAAAAAATGTCTAAAAAAGAAAATCCTACAAAACATCATGTCAGCCATTTGGCATATCTAATGGTAAATTCTGATCTCTCTTACCAAGCTACATCACAGCATTTCCTGAAAACATTTATAACCTTCTTTCCTGTTTTCTCGCTACTTCTCCATCGCCAGTGAAATAAACAAATCATTTCAGTATTCTGCAGTTCTCTTTAACTCTCACAAATCAGGAATCACGGATGGGCCTAGAATACATCCCTATAGGCTACTAATGAGCAAGACTGCACTTCTTTGACTGGGCAATGTCATATGAAGTGAGCGCAATCAGTGCACAACAGTGATGCAAATGCTCGGTTGTCAAGGACGCATGAGCATTCGTTTTTTTATGCTGTTCATGTGAGAGAAGCTGGATTCGCAAGCGACAACGGCAGCATGCAAACATAGACTGTATGTAAAATGCAAAGGAGTGCTTTTGCCATTAATAATGCATGTTTGTTCACGTAATTTTTATTCTTCAGGTTTTAAATTTGATGTATTTGTCAATAGAACAGGCTGCTAGTTGAATAGACCTGACCTATAGATTGAACACAAAGGTATAAAAGCATGCAACCTACACACACTTACAAAGTCCCACAGCAACAACCTTAAACCACAGCATCTAAAGCTGTCCTCTCAGTCTCCCAACACACCAGGAAATGTTTTTCTTCTCTGTAGGCAGCCTAAGTGGAGTGGTCCACTGAAGCCAACCCTCAGTAATTAACTGTCACAACGCTTCAAAACTAACAAATGGACTTTGTGTCAAGGAGGGCCCATTAATTTACTGGCCTGCACTTGTCGATCCAGAGCCTATTATCTCCATTATGGCAGGCTTTCATGTCTGGGCGTCCTCTCCTGCTAACCCTCGATTTCTCTGTCTCACTTTGCACAGATTCCCTGGAACTTGCAGAAAGGCCTTTTTTTTAACACGTATGGCACACGTGTGCGGACAAACACACACACACGCACACACACACACACCATACTTCAGCTACATTAAGGTGCATGCTCTATATGAGCCCACACATATTTGCACACATTTCCCTTCCAGTCAAACATATTTAAAAACTCATCCTGCTCTCCCACATTGGCATGACAACCTGAGGGGAGAAATCTTCCACATGTGACACTAATAAGTGCTGCATGGAAGGACTGGAGAGCCATTTCCCCATGAGGTATAAATAACTAAATAACAAGCAGACTATAGGATCCATGTGATTTGTGATCCTGCACACATTTATTGCTCTTCAAAGGTAATGTATTGCCAGGGTTCTGCAGAGAGAAAGAGACTGTGAAACTGTACTTTAGCGGCATAGAGATCTGGATGGTCTTTCCTACTGAGACCAATGCATTTTTGATGCTCTTCAATACATTATCAGTGGCTTGGTGTGCTCTATCTGTGGAAACTTCTCGAGCTCATCCTAAGTACTTTCAGCCTCCAATTGCAGTTTAAAAAGGTAATATTGCATTCAGAATCCATTTTAAAGTGTTGGTTGAAATAAGATTATTGAATGGATAAACCCCTTGAGATGAACCATCTCGTTTTTGAGGGGCTCCTATTACAATAATAAGACTATCACAATCAACACACTACAAGAAAGACAACAACAACATCAACAACAGCAAAAAAACACACAAGGGAAAAAAATACTTGCCCACAAAGACATAACATAGAATAAAGAATATAGTGACTTGTAAATTAGATATAGGTATATCATCATCTGAAACATGAACAATTTAACTCAAAATAAGAAGACAAATTATTTTGAAATATGTGAAATGATGTTAAGGATTGTATGTTTGAAGGTAAGTTATTCCAGTCTGAAAGAGCCTTAAACATAAAGCAGTGAATATAGGAGTGAAAAAGAAGTATTGTGTAGAATGCCTCAAATTATGTATTGAAGAATACAGTACCAAAAACTGTTGTTGATATTGAGGATAGTTAAAATATAGACATTTAAGTACAAGTTGCAGCCAATGTGTATTCTTATATTGAGTGATGAGTATTATCAGGATTTCCATAAGAAAATCTACAGAGATCTACAGTAAAACCATTTCTAGATTGAAATAAAACACAGGTTGCAAAATTAATTTTGTGAAGGAGGTGATCAATGTGAGGTTTGAACGTAAGTTCAGAATCAATCCATAAACCCAAGTATTTAACCTATCAACCTCATGCACTGAAGTACCGTCATTACACATTATAATTAGACTATTAGATTTTTTTTTTTTTAGATTAGAAGATTTAGTTTTATTGAGCAGTAGTTTATTAGATAACAGTCATTTCTGTAAGGTACTAAAATCCAATTGAAGAGCAGTTTGGATTTGCAAGTAAATGTGGTTTAGTATAAATGACTGTATCGTCTTCATATAGTTGAACAGAAGAATTAGAACAGATTAAAGGCAGATCATTATCAAAAATAGAGAAAAGAAGTGGACCCAGCATGAAACCTTGGGGTACACCTCAAATAAATCAGACCTACTCCATTTAAGAACAACACATTGTTTTCTATTATGTAGATACGAACTAAACCATAATAATACATTTTGAGATAAGCCAATTACATACAGTTTATCTAAAAGTAGATAGCGATCCACAAAATCAAAAGCTTTTTTGAGATCAATAAAAATTGCCTCTGTAAGATGTATCAGATGCTGAAAACACATCATTAGTAAGTTTTAAAAGAGCAATAGTTGTTGAATGATTAGGTCTAAAACCAGATTGAAATGGTGAAAGGATATTATTGGTCTTAAGATACTGTGATAGCTGATTAAATATTATTTTCTTAAATACTTTAGCAATAGAACAAATTATTGATATAGGTCTGTAATTATTAGGATCAAGACAATCACCACCTTTGTATAGTGGAGTAATGCGTGAATATTTCCAGATCGCTGCGAACTCAGAAGTAGACAAGGACATATTAAACAGGTCAGCTAGTGGAAACATGAGATTATGAGAAGCTAATTTAATATATCTGGATTCAGTCGCATCAAGTTCTGCACCACTGCTCGAACTTCGTTGTTTGATAGCATTTAAAACATTAGTAGGTATTATTTTCGTGAAGGAAAAGCTACTGTGACAAGGCGAAATGTTAAAACTTTCAGTATAAAAAACATTCAGTATTGGGTAAGAGCAGACAGAAGAAAAACGCTGACTGAACACTTGGGCAATAGATAGAGAGTCAGAGATTATTATATTGCCATCTCTCTATTGATTAATGGGACTTTTGTCTGAAGAGTGTATTATGGCTTTTAAACTGTTGTTTAGGATTTTTTAAATTATTAGAGAGACATTCTTTATAATAATTAAATTTTGCATTGCGGGTCATTGTCTTAGAAATATTTCTTAGTTGCCTGTATGATTCCCAATCATCATTTTTCTTTGTCTGACGATATTTAGCCCAAGCATTGTCCCTCTGCTTAAACAGACTTATAAGTTCTGTGCTTATCCATGGCAGGTGTCTTCCCTTCACCTTTGATATTTTCCAGGGAGCATGTCCGTCAATTACTTGAGTGAACTCAAAATGTAAAATATCCCAGGCATCTTGAACATTGGGTATTTTTTGGAACCTATCCCAATTCATAGAAATCACATCATTTATAAATAGATCTATGTTCATTTTCTTAAAGGGGCATTATGGAGTTTCCAGCGGCCACTAGCGGTGTGATTCTAAGATTGCAACCGGGTGTGTGCTCGTACGTGTGCTCACTTGAACTCATGAGAGAGCATAATCCGAAACACTAACACATTCATGCAGAAATACCTCTTCAGGCTCTGTTACTTCGATGTTCCTGTCTCAGAGGCAGATCAACACCGGCGCCATACACCTTTCATTCAGCGTAGCCAGCCGCATATTTGGCTTACTACTCCCAAAAAAAGGAGTGACAGTGGCTATAGACAGACAGGGAGAACAGACAGAGCTGGAAACGCAGGTAAACTCCCACTGCAACGTTACAGTAATAGTTTTATCAACTGTAGGTTGAACTAATCCACGCTCATTACATGATAACATTACATTTACTGCATTTAGCCGACGTGCTACATTGATAGCTCACCTGCTGCTTTTCAGTATTTACTATCTTTGAATCTGTCGCCGGAGGCTCAGCAATGTCAGCACAGCTACATGTATTGAATGATAATGAAACGGTTATTGAGCTGGACTGCTCCTGGCCGCATCACTATAGGCTAACATTAGTAAACAAATCGCTCCACATTTGCTTTTTTACCGTTACATCCTTTCTTGCAGGATAAATCAACAGTGGTACACAGGATAGTAACATGGGTCGCGTTAGTTGGTGAATAAATGTGGAATGCGATTTAACTTTGCACCGGATAACATTAGCAACGGCTCGGCATTAGCCGACGAGCTAACGTGACTTTCTCTGTGTTTCTCCAGCTTTACTAATGCTCACTTTGTTCTTACTCGACATCATCTGAACCGGTTTGGTCTGATGGGCTTCAGCACATGAACCTTTATTGTTGTTTTGTATCCTTACATGGAGCCTTTGTTTTGCTGTGAGCTGGTTGTTTTATGGTGTTAGTGGACTGCATGTTGTTGCTGCCGTGATTTCGCTGTAGTCAGAGAGAGGTTCGGGAGCGCACAAAGGGCTGAATCAGATCGCCCAGTCAATAAATAAAAAGAAAAACCATGAAAAGAAATATCAGGCCTTGTTAACGTAACCTTCGTAATGGGTCAACTTACTAATTACGGCTTGAAGTTAGGTGACCGAATAATAGCGTTCCACCCAGCGGCTTGTATCCTTAAGCTAACAGCATTAGCGTAACTGTCACTGTACCTGTTATGTGGGAGAGTTCATGGGAGACATGAAGGCCGTTTCCTCAGCTTTATGACAGGTAAACAGTTGGAGTATGCCATCGACAATGACACTTGCACAGATACCAGAGAGAGTATTTCAGATTCAATTCACGGAGTCTCCGTTTAACTGTATCAAAACACTGATGTTTTTTCGTGAGTTCGGCACAGAAATCGGGATAAATAAAGATGTGAGTACCTTTAAACACAAGCTCCTTCTTTTCTCTGGCAAGACGGAGGATTCTCACCTTGTCCTGAAAGTTAAGAAGTTTAATCAGATTAGGCCTTGAACCAGATCTATCGCTGTGATGGAATGTTGGAGTGCGGTGAGCCCTCTTGATTGCTGGAGGAGTGGGGATATTTTCTCGCCCAAGGAGCTGTGGGATAAGCTGGGACATGAAGCCAAGAATATCACGGCCCTCAGAAGATTCTAGAATCTTAACAAAGTGAAGATTGGAAGACCTGCTTCAGTTCTCCAGATCCTGAATCTTGTTCATCAGGTAGGCATTATCTTTAGTTAGTTCATTAGTCCAAGTCAGGAGTTCTTGTAGATTGTCCTCATTTGCCCCAATTCGAGAAGAGACATGTTCTCCAAGTGTATCCAATGACATCTGAATGCTGCTGAGTTTTGTTTGGATAGGATCCACCTTTGTGTCAAGATGAGCAAGCATATCCGTCTTGATCTGTTGTATGCCATCCCACAAAGTTTGTAAGGAGATGTGGTTTTGTTGATCCAATGCAATTGTAATGGCAAGCAGTGTTCTTCAGTTCTTGTGCCAAGTAAATACAGTGAAACTGAATTTGAATAAGACTTCAAATCATGTATGTGGAAAAACACAGTTTTTAGAATAATTTGTAGAGCTAGAACAATGAGTAAGCGGACAGGCCCTGTGTTGCACCCACTCACGCTGGGGCCATCTTGTCTTCTGGAAACTTCTCCAGCTCATCTAAAGTGCTTTCAGCTTCCAATTGCAGTTTAAAAAGGTAATGTTGCATTCAGAATCCATTTTAAAGTGTTGGTTCATCCAAATTTAACAAAAATAATCCTCTTTTTTTCTCACTTTTGGAATCAGTCCTGCATTGAAAGTAATAGGAGTATTAGCAACAAAATATAATGAAAGTATCAAAAGTAAAGAATACTTCTTATGCAGCATGGCCCCTGTGTTACAATTTTTGGTATTTATTATTGATGCATTAACTTATGGTTGTTGCTTGTCAAAGTATAGCAAATTTATATTACCTCATATCTATAACAATCTGAGATGGACTGGCGACCTGTCCAGGGTGTACCCTGCCTTTCGCCCAACGTCAGCTGGCATTGGCTCCAACCCCCCGCAACCCTGTACGCAGGATAAGCGGTTGACAATGGATGGATGGATGGATCTATAACAGTACATTATATTTCATGAACTTATCATATATTTTGTATGTAAAATCTTGATTTGAAAACAAGTAGTTCCAGCTATCAGATAAATGTACTATAGTGGAGTAGTAAGTACATTAGTTCCCCCTGAAATGTGGAGCAAAAATATACTAGGAAATGGATATAGTATGGATAAAGTACAAGTACCTCAAAATAATATTTTAATATAGTACTGGAGTAAATCTATCTATTCTGTAAGTATATATATAATTTTATAATATAATATTTGCCATTTGAAACTAAACAAAAATTTTAACTAATTAAATAAGAGAAGGTGTGATTTGCATAGACCGTAGAAGAGACTAAATTAAAATTTAGATTTCTTAAATTTCCCCCATTTTGTGTGTGCTTTGAAAAAAAATCAGATTTTCCCACACAGCCCTGACTCTATAAATGTAAAACAAAGAAAGTGGTGTGGACCTTACCCACAACATTGTTCCAGACAATCAGCAACAAGTGTTAGTGCTTGTGCGCTAGTGATGGGGGTGGGGGGCAGTGGGAGGGAGTTCTATACACTAGCATATTGGAACGTGCTGGACTCCACACATTGTGAATAAGGAGAGATAACTGAGAAACAGCCAAAGGGGAAAAGATCTGAAGAGTTTAAACAGAGAAGAAAGTTTTATGATCAGGCAAGAGATTTGAATCTTGGGGGACACAGCTTCTGAGGGAGCTCTGAAGGGAGGGTGTACAGTATTTGTTTGGCAGTTGAGTTCAAATATCAATAATCCTCCTGCAGAATCACTTTCTCTCCCTTTAAACATCAAGTGTCATAAGTTTGTGTGGATTTTAAACAGAAAGTGGGACAATGATTACATCCATCAAAGATCTTCTTTTTGGACACTTCTCACATCTGTGTGGTTGATCACTCCAAAGCTACCTGCAAATTATGCAAATCCAAAATGATCTGAGGTGAAGACACTCAGCATTACGATGCAACACTGAATCACCTGTGCTACACACATTTCATTAAGAAAACATCTGGTTCATTGATGGTTGCATGCTCTTCAGGGCATAATCCTATCTCACAGCACAATTTGGGAGGGCTCTACCATAAATCAAACAAGCTGCTGTGTATATAGTTTGTTAGTGGAAGCAAATATTTTCAGTGGCTGAGGAAGTACAGACACCAAAAAATTTTTTCTGACATCCCTCCTGTGACATCTATCCTGCAGATTATTTTGGTATTATTTGCTCAGGTTTTGGGATATGAAAAAAATCAACAGCCATGTATCCTTTCCAGAAATAAGATTAGAAATAAGAATAACATACAGACCCCACAGTGTAGAGTTGTCCTTGGACTTTCTTTCCACTCAACTGCTCACAGTGAGGTTTGTGTATTTGTGGAGTAGCCTATCTAGCCAATACAACAAGGTTTGAAGTGCAACGTACTTGTACAACATACTGTACTTGTAACTTTCAACCTATAGATTTCATGTCTCAGTGCTTTACCTTCAAAACCGATTTAATCTGGAGTTTCTCTTTAAACGCAGCTTACCTCGGGCTTGTCTAGCTAGAGATGAGAGACACACGTGTGTGTAAATGTGTTAAACAACGTTCCCTCTAGCTGTAATAACAGTTATACGATTGGTTGTGGGTGGGTAGATGACAGCATTTCAGGCATTATACTGACTAGACATAAGCACTGTTGCACGATGCTGTGTGTGTTCCTGCGTACATTATGCATCTGTAAGTGTCTGCCTCTCGGTCAAAGTGTGTCTGGGTCTGAAATGTGATGCAGATCGCTTTTACTGCTCTTTTAGAGTACTGCCCCTCAGGTTGTGAAGCTACAGTGAAATCTTACTGTGTCTAGATTTAGTGTTTACCTGCTTGTGCGCGCACACACACACACACACACACACACACACACACACATACACAGATACTTTTTAAAGGGTAATTATTCTTTTTAATTGTGTTCATTCAATTAGCTAAAGCGCAAAACTATTGGACTAGATACTGTTTTTATAGCAAAATATTCACAGTAATTATTGAGTGCAAAAGAAAACTGTCCACCAGTGGATAAATAGTAACATATACTGTCTGTTATATTAATATGATTTTATCAGTGTGCTGATTCTTAACAGGAGGAGTTGAGATATTCGAAATAAACAAACAAATATGCAGTTAAAACTAATGTTTCTTTTCACTTGTCAGTTTTAACCACTTTCAGTTATGATTTCAGGTTGGCCTCAGAAGGTATTGAGCTAGGAAATCAGGAAATCAGTGGACTGTCAGTGTTAAATACAGAAATTGCACCATTCAGTGCTGTCTGCCCATTGTTCTTTAGCTCTCTGATGTTTTCTATCTATCTGTATCTCCGTGCAGGAAGTTAAAATAGAATAAGGGATAGTGGAGAATCCTGACACTCTCCTCCTGTTCTATTGTACACGGGGATTAGTAACAGTAACAGTAAAGTAATATTTCCTTCTTCATAGCTGTCAGGTTTGGATCTGTGTTGGAAGATTTGCTACTGGGGATGTGACAAGGATACCAGGTAATCCTCTCTCAATATGAATTATTCTACCCACTGGATCCCCCCCCGCACACACACACGCTCTGCCTCACTTTCTCCCTCTCTGTCTTTTTATTTCTCTCCTGTTTCTCTATCTAGGTTCGTCAGCGGACAGAAGGAGGTAAGAACTAGGTGTGGAAGTTAAAAGGGGATAGAGCAGAAAAGAAAGGAAGCAGAGGAAAAGGCTAGAAGACAGAGACAGAAGAGAGAAAGACTTGTGTGAAGACTAAAAGAGATCATGCTAATTATCAGTCACCTTTAGCTCCCTACGGCAGTTCTTAGCTCCTATTACTTTCATTTGGATGAAGTTGTGTGCTCATATTGTATGCGCTTAATGTGTTAATGTGCCTGAATGTACACAGACATACTGTTTGTAAGTCTGTCTCTAACTGTGTGTGTGTGTGTGTGTGTGTGTGTGTATGCTAATACCTATGAGAAGCTATTTCTACCCAGCTATCAGGGGGTATATGAGGTCTGATTGAATGACTTCACAGCTCAGGGAGGTAGGTCACCTCATGTCGGGATTACACTGCAGCTGCCCTTCCCACTGCCTGACCATAATGACTCTGAAATTGTGCTGTAAATACTTGACAAACGTGCCTGGGGACGGAGGCACGACAATGAGAAAAGACTGTGTGGCTATATGTGGGCTGGTTTATGTGTGCTTTAACTAAATCGAGTATTTTTTAGTTATTCTGGGAATTTAATCACATTTTAAAAAGGGGCTGTATGTAGTGTTTTTAATGAAATGAATCACTTTTTTTATTGCCTGTGTGTGAATGGGTTGTAACCCCTCATGAAAACGATCCACTTTCCGGGTTTTTCTGTCACCTCTGACGGCCAGTAAGCCTAATCCTATGTGGAGACTCAGGGTTGGATTTTACGCCAAAGCCACTGTGCATGTGCGCTCCCGAGTCTCTTGCCTACTGTATACACAGCAACAACATAGTAGCTAAAGAGATGGAGTCTACCAAAACCCTAAAAACATTTTAAAACACTGGTTAAATGCAGTCTGGGTTACATTGTCATGCAAGGTGCATGGATTAGTTCAATGTCAATCCTGATATATATATATATATATATATACACACAAAAAATAATATACATACTGTACTGTATGCGTACGAGCATACATCTGGTTGCAATTTAGAAATCACTATTGGCCACTGAAAACTACAAATAGCCCTTTTAAGATTAGATTCATTGTAATTGCACAGAGACAACTGAGACAATGAAATGCAGTTTAGCATCTAACCAGAAGTACAAAAAGCAGTAAAGTGCCTAGTAATATACATATGTATAGAGTAATATATAAATAACAGTGAGGGGTTGATATGAATACAGAATACTGTATATAGAGAGTATGAGCAGTTACAGTAGGCAGGACAGGTATAAGTACAAAGGTTATGCTAATAGTAGAAGTTATATACAGATAAACAGCTAAATGTATGATATGAATACAATACAATACACTAAAAGTCAGATACAGTATGGACAGTAGTACAGTAATATGGTATGTGAGAACATGAATAGTGCAGGTCCATTTCTGTGCAGTGGTAAGTGAGTAGAAGCCAGCAGTTAGTGAGGCATGGACAGCTCCAGAGGGGTACGGGGGTTAACAATAATCTTATTTGGATACTTAGTGAATCTCTGGATGGATAAATATTCCCAGACAGGAAATTTCCTTCAGATTTGGTTGTGGCATTGCATTGTGTTCTGACTCAGTATTGCTGTTGCCAGTCTCCCTGGCCAATGCTTTGTAAATTTCCTGAGATCTTCTAAAAATAGAACAATTGACCTGCACCCAAGAATTTATATTGAAATACATATCATTTATATTTAATATAAAATACAATGCAAAAAAAGAACAGAGAGGGAAACTGTCCCCAGAATTCAAGGACAACTTGTGACACTCGTGGATCTATATGTGTGGTGTTAATGTGAGAAATGCCTGCTAACAAACATTCCTACTTCCTCCCTCATGCCCAGTGTTATTGATTTTCGTCATTAGCCTTTTAATGTGCACTACACATACACACATAACAAACACACAGAAACACACTTAAATACAGACCACACATGCACGTATATAACTCTTGTACGGTAACACACACTCACAGCTGCTAGCACTTCTCATCAATTTGTACTTTAAAGAGAGTTTCACTTTTCCCTCTGGTGTTTACTAGTCCCCTGCTCCTCTTTCACTAGTCTTTCACTCTCTCTCCATCCCTTTCTTTCTCTTACTACAGTCATTTCTTTCTGCCTGTAAGTCTTTCCCTCTTTCTCCTGCTGCAACCACTCCTCTCTTTCTTTATCGCTCAGTATAAGGGGTTGCAGAATAAAACGGGATAAGCAACAGAGCCTATGCATGTAGGTGATGTGCACCATCAAAATGGTATCTACACACTGAGGCTGCAGGGACTTTGGATCAATACAATGTGCACTGGTTAGCTTTTGTGTTTTCTCCTACAAGTTTCTGATGTCCGTGGAGATTGTTGGTGACATCACTGAAGAAAAGCCCAGTAATTCTCCGTTTTGGTAACACTGTATTAGTGATTGCAGTAATCTTTTAATCTTTTAAGGTTTGCAACAAGGCAAACCTTACCATGGTCACCTTTATCACAAAGTGAATAAAAAAGAATGTAAACACAATTCCCTTGGGATATATAATACAGCCTGTTAATCAATGACACATGTTTAAATCAGTTCCTACACCAGAGGCACCTAATGCAGGTGCCCACGTTCATCATGGCTCAAGATATACCGCCTTGAGTTCTCCTAATATAACAGAGAAAGGTTGATAGAAAGACAGAATAAAGATTACAAAAAAGAGAGGATAAAAGTTGGAGGTGATAAGCATGAGGTAGCAAGAGAAGTGACAAATTCAAATTCAGACATAAAACTCCCCCAGATATCCCAAAGATATCAATATGTATGTGTTTGTGTATGCATAGAGAGATAAAAGCATGACGAAAAAACGTTGAGTGCTCAACGCTAGTCACCATAAAAAGCATTTTACCAGCATGAACTTCAGAGCGTCATCATCAACATGGACTCTAAACAGCCACCTCTGGCAGCATGCTTGCTGTCTCCATTTTCTGCTTGCTGTGAAGAAATGATGTATTATGTATGGTATATATAATGTATGTTGTTATTTTTATAATGTTTCACTGAGATGTGGAAGGCATGAGGCTACATTACTACTATTGTTTACCATAACCAACTGAGTAAGATGTAGGCACACTCTTTTGTGGCTTGCAGGTGGTTGGCTTTTGTTTGGAAGTGCATAGTGATTATGTGCTTGTGAGACTGTGTATAGGTCTGTGTAAGGATGGAAGTGTGTGGGTGGTAGACAAACAGCTGACCACTGTACACACTTTAGGAAACGAAACTGTTGTTGAGACAAACAACCTAGAATGCCAAATCAAGAAAACCCTAAGCTCCCTGCTGACTCATATCATCTCTCCTGTATTCCTTTATAATTTGGTTTCCAAAAGTGCCTCTATCGTCCCACTTAGCTCTTGATTATTTTTTTCTCCAGCACTTTTCCTTCAGGACCATTGTAGGGCCATAGGGATATTGAAAAGGCATCATGGTACGGACTCTGCTTACTTCCAATTATGGTGACTTAACCAGCTAAATGTCAAAACATTCTACAATTCCATCTGAACCAAACTAAACCTAGAGTGCAGATCTCCCGGTATCACCAAATGGCATATGAATAAATAAATGCCAGGTCATTTTACATGACAATGCCTTTTGTGCTTTTTGCGTGTCATTTCACACCTTTTGGTCTCTACTGACTTATTATGCAAAACATAACATAACATAGGTACACAACTTAACTAATGTACTTATTTTAACCCATAATATGGTATTTTCCTAAACCTAACCAAGTAGTTTGGTGCCTAAACCTAATTAAACTGAACCATTTGACAACTATAATCTTTAAAAATCTTTAAAGATTTTACAAAGTTAGGAAGCTTCTTTAATACACTCTTCCTGTCTTAAGTTAGGAAAGGAAAATTGACTTAGGAGCTGTTAATCTGTAATGGCCTTTTTTCCCATCAGTTCCTAACCGTTATTACCATGGTTACCAAGCAATTATTATAGGTTAGGAAGTTTCTGTAATATGGCCCCAGAACCTTATTTTCTTCTTCTTCTCTTTTCCTTTTCTTTTCATAGTCCACTTGTTCTCTGTCCTCTACTTTTACTACCGGCTATATATAGTGTATCTATTTTTTGTTTGTAAATAACTCCTTCCTACCTTTTCCAAATCCCCCCCCCCCCACACACACTTTTTACTCCTCCTCTTATGTTGTTTCATTTCCCTTTATCTCTATTCTTTCAATATCTTTCTAACTTTCTTTTTTCTCCCTTATGCTCCAAAATAAAATATACAGTATGCCTTTATTTGGTCCAATGGGGAAGAAAGATTCGTAGATGCATTTTAGTGGTTGTCAGTTTTGTGTTCACAGTGACTTATTACACACAAACCAGAGGAGTAAACACAATGTCATATGGACTGACAGGTTCTGTTTCATCAGCGCTCTGGTGGTCGAAACTGATTATGAGCATGATTAGTCGAGACTACATGGGGATCTCATATAAATGATGTGGACAGGTGGAGACAGGACAAAGAGGAAGAAAAAACAAACTGATTGCATGGTACCAAACAGGTTAGAAGTAAAAAACACCCTCATGCCTACCTGTCATGTATTTACTCTCAATCCCTATCCTCCCTTTTTACCAATCTTAAACTCTATGAACCCCCATTTTACCTCTCCATTTAATTTAGCTTCTTTCCTCCCTTTCTTTCTGTCAGTCTTGTCCAACCTTTCACTTTTATCTGCTTTTCTGCTCAAAATATCCATCTTAGTCTCTCTAGTCTCTCTTAGAAATAAGCCTCTGACTTTCATAACTGTTATTTCTCTCTCTCAAAGGTTAGGTTCAGTGGCTCATCCTGTGGTTCTTCTTCTACTTGCTCAGTTTTAACGTTCAAAAAAGAGAAATAAAAAATGTAATGCACCCCGCCACTGTCTCTCCCTGTCATCCATCCCTCCCAGTGGCTGCAGGGCTATGTTAGCATTCTGTTGAGGTGCATCCATTAAATGTCACCTAGCTGGAGACGGAGAAGAAGGGAGGAAAAATTGGGTGGGTTCATTTTCATATGTCTGTGAATGTGTACATATTTAATACTCCTCCCTGATGTATGGCAATCTTTGACTTGTTTGACAGAGGAACATGCACACGCAAAACAGCTCCAAACCCCTGCCCTAACGCATCTTATTCCAAATGTTATGTTTTGAATCGATTTCCTGCTTCATTGCTTTTCTGCGCCCGCCTATTTGTAGTTACGCTCATGATTTAATGGATTGTTTATGAAGTTAAAGTTAACATGAGAGTTTATGTGTCCTGACATATGCCGCAGAGCTAATGGATAAAAACTGACCTTTCAGCTAATGGAGTCACAAAATGCCCTCTGATCTGTCTGCTACGGCTGTGTGTGAAGGTCTGTATGTGTGAGACTGACAGCGTCTGTTGGTGGTGGTGCAGAGATCGAGTGAGTTGAGCTTACAGTGTGTTTTCTATAAACTTGTATGTGTCTGGCATTGTTTGACCATGACTAAGAGAAAGCTGACTGCTGAAAGTGGACATCTGTGTGTGCATTTGTAGGTGAATAGAGCTGCTGGACCAGCGAGATAAGGACATTTTAGTCAACAGAAGATCTTCACAATAGTATTGCGTGTGTGTTTGTGGGTTGACATGAATGAGTCATGCTAGTGACAAGCCAAAAGACCAAAAAAAAGAAAGATGAAAAAACATGGCAGAAAGGGAAGAGGCTTTTCTTCACTTCTTTCTGGTCCCGCCCCGTTTACGCCAGAAAAAAACCACATTCTGCAAATTCATTTAGAAAACCCAGAATCACAGATGCACATCTGTCTCCAGGAAGTTATTCATTAAAAAATCAATCACCGTAAACCTCTGTTATCTTAAATTGAACTGGGAATGCATGAGAGCAGTGATAATGGAATTTGTTTCTACAGTGATTTTCTAGGTTGTGGTTGGACCCTACATTGTCATAGCAATTCATGATAATAACCCCGAGGCATCCTTGCATTGAACGCTGTGAGACCATAGCAGTAGCCATTATAGAGGTGTCCCATCATGCATTTGTCTTTGCCATAGAATTGCCATAGCATCAACACATGCACACTTTTCAATTGTTCACTGTTTTGCTCATTTATTCCATCTCTCCCTCTATTTTGTCTCCTTTTCTTTATTTGTCTGCACTGCAACAACCACTTGTAACATTTACGGATAATAAAGACCATTCCCTGTTGTTGATATACAGTAGGTGCATTGTGCTGTGTGCAAAAAAAGTCAACTAGAGATTGGATGATGTTGTGATTAAACATATTTCTCAGTCACATTGCTGGTGTTTTATTGTCAGAAGTGGAAAGTAAATATGTATGTATGTAGACTTCAGTACAAAATTGTGACATATTTTCTACTTTATGATACTTTAAAATTCTGCTCCACTACATTTCAGAGGGACATATTGTACTTTTTACAATTTTATAAAATACAACACATGGAAAGGGCAGCACGGTGGTGCAGTGGTTAGCACTGTTTCCTCACAGCAAGAAGGTTGTGGGTTCAAACCCTGGTTGCCTCGGCCTTTCTGTTTGGAGTTTGCATGTTCTCCCCCTGTCTGTGTGGGTTCTCTCCAAAGACATGCATACTAGGTTAATTGGTGACCCTAAGCTGTCCTTAGGTGTGAGCGTGAGTAGTTGTTTGCCTATGTGTGGCCCTGTGATGGACTGGCAACCTGTCCAGGGTGTACCCCACCTTTTGCTCAATGTCAGCTGGGATTGGCTCCAGCCCCCCGCGACCCTGTACGCAGGATAAACGGTTGACGGTGGATGCATGGAAATCTCATGGAAATTATTAAAGCAAAGTCTATATTAAAGGTTCAGTGTGTAAGATCTAGTGGCGAGGGTTGTGAATGCAGCCATCTGTCCAGTCTACCACTGCCCCCTAACCTTTCAAAGAGCAAAGGACAGCTATGGTGTCTGACAACAGCACAAAAGATTTCTCTTCTAAGACAGCAGAGAGTGACCTTTCAAGAAATGAGGGTTATTTAGGTATATTTATTAAGAAATTATATTTACTTAATTATTCAGTAAAACCATATGTTATTGTGACTTGGCCACTGCCAGATAACATGGAAAATGTAAGCCAAGAATGTGAAACACTGTCACTGTTTCTGCACCACAGTCTATTACAAACAACACATTAGATAAAGTTCATACAAACACTGACAAGGGAAACATATTAATTCTCTCTGTGATTATGGACTGTTGCCAAAAATGCCCGCCAACAATAACATCTGGCCCACAGCCAGATTATGGTGCTTTGATAGCGGCAAAAAATATAAATAAATAAATACTTTGATAGCGGTGCTGAAATAGATCTCAGTCATGACAGCAACAGTTACTCACATAATCACTTCCTCTTTAGTGGTTTTGCCTACAAAATAAAAGCACAAGAAGCTTGTTTACTGTAATTCAGTATTGGAGTTGAACTGAGCTTTTACTTTGAAAAATTCTTAACGACATTAAAAGAGTCTGTAGCCTGCTTGACACACCTCTGAAAGAGCCGTCAGAGAATTTGCCTAAATGTCCTCTGCCTGGAGATACTGGGGAATTGAAAAAGCGTCCGTAGGTTGATGGATGTGGATCAAACACTGAAACAAAAACAGTGCAGCGTATGCCGTGATCTGAGAAACATTTGCTGCAGAATCCATTAGTTGAAGAGAGAAAAAAAAAGTTATCTCAAGATGAGATTATACCCTCAACACTTGGATTGTGAGTCCTGCAACTTACCAACTGAGCTAACTGAACAACATGTTGCTGTAAATCAATATTATGGCTTTTATTCTCATCCACCATCTAATGGTTGAAAATATTGCTCTGATGCGAAACTTATTTGCAGACCCCTGCTGTATATTATTACTACTTTTTCTTCTTCTAACGTACGTATTCAACATAGTGATGAGTGTCTGCTCTGCCTGAATTCTACCAGAAGTAGAACAAGAAGAACTTAGTGATGAAAAGCGCTCTGCACCGCTGTTTGTCTGTTTTCAGCTGTTTTCCTCAGTAATATTACACACTGAACCTTTAATAGTCAATTGATCATCTCATGGATGCCAGCCCTAGTTTGGGAACCACTCGACTGAACTACCTAACTGCATATCAGTGCAACAGTCTTATAGCATTGGATGACAATGCTCACATGGTTAATTTTACTGCATAATGAATACTTTTTGTGCCATTAGTACATTTTGCTACTCAAAAATACTTGTAAAGATCTGAATATGTCTTCACAAAGTTAGTGAGGTAGGCTACATAAAAACAAACAAGTAATTAATTAGTAAATAAAATAAAATGTTAACATTTCAGGTTGCCTTAAAGTTATTTTACTATGGTGATTGATGAGGTTGCATTTAATTGATTTAGTTACCATATGTTTACCTGCAAAAATGCCAAATGGATTAGAATAAAGGGGATTAACAATCTTTTATTATGGTTTTCTGCCTTCTGATGTGTTTGCTATGCCTGCATTGGTGGATTGGCTACTATTTCTAAGTAAGAAAATGTTGTAGTGGAGTATTGTAGCTGGTCCATTTTGTCCTGCCTCAGGGAGATCCAGCATTCCATCAGCATGTGGCAGAAGTGTCAGACAGAAAGGTGTCAGAAAATATCTTTTCGTCACACACTCAAGTTGATCAGAAAAAACCTTGTTTCACAGCAAAGGCAGCAACAATCCCTTTCAGCTGTATTATTTAAGAGTGTCCCTGATGAAGTCTTAAATTGACTTTCACAGAATCAATTCATCATATTAATTATTTTCCATCTAAATTACAAACAAGTACATCAGTTCACCATGGCTGCCATCTGTAGCGCCAACAAGAACATTTACATAAAAATGCTCCTACATCAGATTTGTTTTTCAGCAAATAGCTCCTGTAATTTTCAGATAACTGGGGCTGAAAATCTTAACTGTGGCATTATTTGACATTCTTGTATCCTACATGACATGTTTGACATAACAGCTAATGACTAAAGCGTAGTAAATAAAGAAAACAACGACAATAGCCTGACAGATGAAAATAAATCGGAATGAGTTTTTCCATATCACCACTAAAAATTGCTGTAAATCTATAGAGCCAAGTCAACAAAATGGTAAATTTTGGATCTTCATCTACGACTGAATGCCAAGAGCAGTGCATGTGTTTGTGTTGTGCTTGCTTTTAGAGAGAAAATGGATATAATTTCCTTTCTCTGCACCACGGTTGACTTCTGGCCCTCTCTGTAATGAGAAAAAAGAAGACAAAGTGAGCATAAGAGAAAGAATAAAAGAAGGTGGAAGAAAGGTGTAGAGAGACACATTTGTAATGGTGTTTCAGAAAAGATGCAGGATTGTCATTTCACTACTGAAGAGAAATGCTCACACCCCATTGGCTTGAGTATATAATCTCATCACAGCCATAAGAAATCGGCATTAGAAAAGCTTCACAATTGTAACCCACCCAAATGCAAATGTAACCCATCATTTTGATTTGGATAAAATCCTAATGCATGGCATCTTAATGCATTTGCTGATACTGCTATTTTAAAACTGACTTACAGAATCAAAGTTTTATCCAAATTTGAAGTGCCAGGTTAAAATTTACAGTTATGCCCGGCTTGTCTTTCAAAAAAGGAGCCACTATTTTCCCCCAAAAGATCTTCTTATAAAGAAGCACGAGAATGAGCTGCTGTAACAGCTGGCTGATAGACACCAGCTAAATCAATCATTACCTCCCACAGCCACAAAACTCAAAGAAATTAACTTCACTAGTAAACAGTGGTCGAACTTAGAGTAAATCCTACTACTAATCACCTAATTCTCACTCAGTAGAAATATGAACTGTACATATAGTTAGCTAAATTCATTGATGAGCTAAGAAAAGGAAAACCTTAAGAGTTTTTAGAATCAGAAAACACAGGCTAAAGGAAAACAGAGAACATGAAAACAATGTAAATTGGTTGGTAATTGGTATTGGTTGTATCTCTCCCTCTGTGAATTAATCTGAAAAGATATTCTGTATTCTGCTGGGTGAAAATACAGAAATAAGAAACAACTGTCTAATGATAATAAACCTAATGCACAGTGTGCTCAAGTAGTACAATCTTTACTGTTGTCCCTCGTCTTTATACATTGTGTCATACACTTTTGCTTTTGCCACCCATTCATTCAAAAAGTGCATATTTCTTGAGTGCACAAGAGAGACCAAGAGCGTGAAAAAGAGAGCGAGAGACACTTTGCAAGCTATCGTCTTTCTCTCACTGGAATGCAAGCATGTTCGTCCTGCGTTACCATAGCAACAGCACTCCATTAGGTGGCAGGAGAGTGAACGAATGAACGGGCGGGCATGCGGACAGGAACGAGAGATGGTGGTGGTAGGTATGGAGGTGGCGTGGATGGAGAGATGAAAGACCAGATCTCATGAAGAAAGGTGGGGGTAAACTAATAAGAAGGTAGTGCTGCCATTGAAGGGAAGGAGGGAAGACAGCAAGGAGGGGGAAGAGGAAGGGGGGTGATATAGGTGGGAAGAAAGTGGCAGAGTGAGAGACACTTTACAAGAATGACTTCCATTTTTCTTCTACATATTTCCCTACATGAACTTTCTTCTTCAGTAACTTTATAAAATATAAGTCTTCCCACACCCTGCCTTTAGGTATCCATTTATTTTATAAATAGTAAATAGACGTCAAAGATAGATACACATATATTTAATCCAACATGTAATTATCTTAAGTCTGGCGATGAATTTGTTCTACTGGCCTGAACCTGGTATATACTGTAAGTTCTCATTTCTTCACTTCAGTGGCAGAGAGAACACGCCCTTCATTATATATAATGTTTGTTTTTAAAGCCCTTCATGGACTTCGCTGATCTATTGAAGCCGCATGCTCCTGCAAGGTCATTAAGGTCCGCAAACCAGTCACTTCTTGTTGTCCCTAAAACAGGCTCAAGAACAGGGGGGATCAAGCTTTCTCAGTCGCAGCCCTGAGACTGTGGAATGAATTGCCTCTTTATGTCAGACTGGCCCCCAGCCTTCCAGTTTTTAAATCGACTTAAAACTAATTTTTACTCCTTGGCTTTTACTGAGAGCTGTATGTTGCTGTTTTGTTGCCATTGTATTTTGTCTATTTATTAATTCATGTCAATACACAGCACTTTGGTCAAACTGGTTGTTTTTTACATGTGCTTTAGAAAAAAAGTTGGATTGGATTGTAAAATCTTAAATTAGAGACGGGCCCTAATTTCTAATTTCCCCTGTTAACGCAAACTTGTTCCATGTTTACAGTTCATCTTGATAAATTCGCTTTAATGTAAATTTCCACGGCACTAATTCCATCAGTGCAGCAAGTTTTATGTCAGGCCACATAGCCTTTCTTCCCAAAAGAATGTTAAGTTCCCGTGAATGAAACTCAACACATCCTCCTGAATTTTAACATTAAAAGTCTGGCAGCCGTTTTGTTGATGGCATCTTAACATCCATCAGGAGTACAGTGAAGAAGAAAGACTGGAATGACTTATGAAACATTATTTCTGTTAAAAAGTAAAAACAGAATGCAGCAGAGTGGTGAGTACAACATGACTCTTGTTGTACTGATGGAATTAGTGCTGTGGAAATGCTGAAATTACCATGTGAATTGTTGTGGTAGAGTCTATTCTTTATTAGTGAATGCTGCACTGGATCAAATGTTTCTTCATTATAAGGGGCACTGTAGTTTATTTTGAGTCAATTTCCAATTACTACTGTCCTGCTGCTGTAAATACTCCCTATAGCGCACAAAATGTGTTTTAATCCTCAGGTGGAAAAAAAATGCATTATTAACTGTACTGAGTTATATCTGATACATGCTAGTGACAAGCCAAATATCTGAGTTTAGTACAACTTTAAAAATGTAATTTTATATCTTTTACCAGTTTTATAAAATTGTATGTCTCCAGTAGGAACAGTAGGTTTGGGCTGAGTGCTAGACAGTTTAGGGAAGTCAGAAATGATTAAAAGACGTACTATCACACTGTTGGTTTTGGATTTTTCATGAGATTTGTTTTATATAAAATAATATATATAGCACCCAGACTTATTCTTTCCTTCAAAACCATCAATTTTCACATTAAGTGTCCCCTCATCCCTTTTGTCTTTTTTTTTTTTTACTGTTTCTTTTCTAATCTACTCTATCTTCCCTGTCCCCACTTCCTTTCCTCCGGTCCATGTGTACAAATGGCACAGTGTTATCAATACACACAGCATGCGAGGCAAATAATCTGAAGACTGCCATGGACAGGAGAAGCCAGGACAGGAGAGGAGAGTGGAAAGCAGGAGCAAAATGATAAAGGAGTAAGTAACAAGGGGAGGAGAGACAAAGGCGTGAATATCAGATGAGAATGTGGAGATAAAGGGGCCAAAGAATGAGAAAATGAATGTGTGAGAGGAGATACTAAAGAGAGAAAAAAGAAGGGTGACAAGAGATATAAAGAGTGGAAAGAAATAGAAGGAGTGAAAATAGATAATTGGAGTGAGGAGAGGACAGGATGAGCGGGGGTGATGGAAAGCGAAACGAGCGAAAACCAAGAGGAATGTGGTGGAACAGAGGGGATATGACAGCAGAGTCTTTCATGGCGGCTGTAGAGCAGAAATGGGTTTTCCGATCACTCTTCTGCACTCTGTGCCAATTTACATGCCTCTATGCCACCTACAGGCGGCACACAGAGGGGAGGAGGAGAGCAGGGGAGAGGAGAGAAGAGCTCCTGCAATGGGTGGAGGGGAGAAAATGATAGAAGAGGAGAGGGAGTTACGTTGAGGTGGGAGAAGAGGTGACCAGAGGAAGCGAGGGAGGTTTGAAAGAGCGGGGAGAGGAAAGCACCAAAAAGAGAGATGGGACTGAAGCGGCAATATAAACAAATGTGATCTCCTACACACTATGTTTATACACTACTAAATTGCTTTATCCGATACATTTGGGAGGAAACGCAACTGCTGCCTTGCTTTACTGGCAATCAATTTGAAACAGGTCAGGGTGGATGATTAGGCATGCAAAGCTCAGGACCTTGACATTAAAGAGCAGTGTTTGTGTCCTGCATCCCCCTGATGTTAGTTTTAGGTGGCTACAACACTTGGTTATGGCCAGGGAAATGTGATTTTGGCCTATCTGACCACTTAAGTGAGGCTTACACATTAAGTGGTCGGTGAATCTTGCTGTCAGTCCTGTTCTCTACAAACAAAACGTAAGCATCAAGTTTTGTTGTGTCAGACACTCTTGAAATAAGGAAAAGGGTTGCAAAGAGTTCACTATTACTATTCTAAGCAGTGTCCATCATAAAATGTTTCCCCCATCAGATCAGAATTTTACTGGCCGGGGGAAAGAAAGTTATTTTATTAATCGCATTGTAATGATTAATTTATACAATAAATAACTGAATGATCTTTATAACATTTTAAAGATCTTAATATAATTGTTTTATTTGATTTTCCCAGTAAACAGAAAGCAGAGTGTTGTTTGCTTGTACATATTTAAATACAAGATAGGGAGGGACTTGTTGCAGTTACTTAATGTGACCACACCTACCCCGTCATCAGACTCTGTGGGAACTGGTTCCAGCACGGCCACCCTAATAAAATTGGTAGCCAACCTGTGTGTGTCCATGCTTATAATGGTTGTTGTTGTTATATAGCGGCTTTCATACTGCTTTATTATTCAGTATTATTATTACTTGTTATTATTGCTTGTTGCGCTGTATGAAAGGTATGGAGCCGGAAATGGCATACTGTATATTGGCAGACATTCTTTAAGTTTTGATTGCGGATCTCCGTGGAAAGCGGTTATAGAAAGGGTCTGGATCTCTCAAACATTGTCTGTGTGTAGTTGTTGACTTTAGTGTTGTTGAGCTCACTGCTCTTTGCTTATGGCCCTGTAGACTCATTTGTTCTGAGCTTGAGTTTGTCACAAGAATAATACCTAACTAATGAAATAGGTAATAAATAATTATGCAACTCTATACAGACACATATTGTATATATAAATTAAATTGTTATTATATAGTCTAAGATGAAGGAGAAATACCTATGCTCTGTGATGTCTGTAATCTTGAGGCTTGTTTCCAGTAAATGTTTTTCTTCAAATAAAAGTTGAATTTGTCTTTTTAAGAAAGAGGTCAACTAGTGTATTTGAAGAACAATTAATTGTCTAACACATACAGATACATAATTACATTAAATGGGATTTTTATGGAATTAAAAATGTTAACTGAACTGGTTTTAGTTTATGGACATTAGACAATTAGTAACATTAACTTTAAAATAAGAAACTAAAGTATATCAGTCTGATTCCTTAACTCTTCTTTTTATGTAGTATTCAACTAGTCTATATACCGCATAATAGAATTCCTGAAATTCAGTTATGGCTTTTGGTTTTAGATCGCCACCGCAGGATTTACAGTGGCCCCATCTGGCCACCCATAGGAAAATTTTCTGGGGCGCCACTGGATGCAGGCAGCGAGGCAGCTGACTTCCAATGTTGACAGAGCAACTGTCAGCTGGCCCAAACAGGCCAACAACTAGCATTCAAGTTGCCTGACATAAGTTTTTACTGGCCCGAGGCCATTGGGCCATTGCTTATGTCGAAGCCCGCAGTAGTCTATGTTACTCTTTGTTTATTATATGCTGTTATGATTCATTCATATTCAAGGAGTTGACCCATGACCCCTATGAAATCACAAAAGGTAAGTGCATGGTTGGACTTGAGTAAAAGCTGAGTATGTTACTTTAAGTGAAGGTTTGCTGTCACACTTACTGTCATTCATTGTTTATGATATTATTGTAAGTTTCTGTCAGCTCCAAGAAGGTCCTCTTAGATTTCATTGGTTAGTTGGGTTATTGTTCTATTGTATGTGTTACCGTCAGAATCCTAATAGGCTCATTTTATAACTGGATTTTTCTAAGCAAACGTAAATTCTACATAAATATATAATCCACTCCAAATTAAATGTTTCTGCATTTTTCAAATAGCCCTGGAAATATCCTCAAAATGAAAATGTGCAATACATGGACATTTGAAGCTAATGGGGGACCTTGAGTGGTGCTCTGCTTTTAAATTGAAGTAGTACAAAAAAAGGCTTTGCATGGAATTGATAGGGTTAGATAATTAAAAGAATGCATTAAAAATGTTCCCCCTAACCTTTAGTAAAGTGATTTGAGTTGCCTAAACATAACCATGAAGATGTTAATTACCTTTTAGCACCCAGAAGCAATGAATTGCAATGACAGTGAACCTTTTTCAGGTGCTTTATAAAAGTGTTTTTTTTAATGTTGAAAAGAGAAAAAGGAATATGAGCAGTGTTACATGTCCTTTAAACTGTTGATAATCCAAACAACTTGTGTGTGAACTAGTGCTGGGCAACGATTACAATTTTTAATCACGATTATTTGCATGATTTTCTTACGATTAATCGCATTGTTACGCTCAAAATTGAATAATGAATTCAAAAGTAGTGTATTTCACACTTTTGATTTAAATGTACTGCTATATACAAAAATTGCAATAACATTGTGGTTTTCAAACACTTAGACACAAATAAGGTTTTTTTTTATCAGCAGTATTGCCTTTGCACAGTAGCAATAAAATATTTCTTGTAATTCTCAACTTAAACATTAATGTAATCAAATCAAATATTAAACCAAAGCTATATGCCACTGCCAGGGAATTACCTTTTATCTAGCTTGTTAAAACAAGTTGCCATCAGAGTTTTCTTTTTCTGAGCAGGTATCAGCAGAAACATTTTTCTTTTATCAGGGAGCAGCAGAAACGTCTCGTTCCGAGACGT
Source organism: Micropterus salmoides (assembly GCF_014851395.1). NCBI lineage: Eukaryota > Metazoa > Chordata > Actinopteri > Centrarchiformes > Centrarchidae > Micropterus > Micropterus salmoides. The sequence goes on from NW_024041484.1 coordinate 13,187,442, forward strand.
TCCCCTTCGAGGGAACTCGAACTGCGTCGGTGACGACACTATCGGAACGAGAATACCCACTATTCCACACCGAAGCCCCCGCCTGCCCCCCCAGCGTGCAAAAACCTGTAGGCACGACTAGGAGGAGAGCGCACGGGTGCCGGGTGCAGAAGGAAGGTCCACACTGTAAAACCTGATGAAAGTGTGAGGAGTGGCCCAGCCAGCTGCCTCACACAAATCCTGAAGCGAAGCCCCTACGAGGAGGGCCTTAGAGGCCGCGAATAGAGTGCGCCCTTACGGCCATAGGTGAAGGTAACCCACACACCTGATAGGCCAGGGAAATAGTCTGAACAATCCAGTTGCTGATCGTGTGTTTAGAAGGCCCAGCCTTGGGGGACCCGAAACACACGAGCAACTGGTCTGCTTTCCTCCACCGGGAGGACCTCAGAGTGTAAATACTCAGTGCTCTGACAGGGCAGAGCAGATGAAGTCTCCCGTCACATGAGGTGGGGGATGGCTCTGACCCTCCCCGGGGCAAACTCCAGACATTGAGGAGAAACCGAAAGTGCCACCCTCCTCAGAGAGGTGATAGCGAGGAGAAAGGCCATCTTAAGGGTCAGGTGCTTGGCCTCAGCCAACTCCAGGGGTTCGAAGGGGGCCTCAGCCAGCGCTTCGAGAACCACCGCCAGGTCCCAAGTGGGAACCCTGGAACGAGTCACGGGGCTCATCCTCCAGGCTCCACGGAGGAAGCGCATGACCAGTGGAAGTCTCCCCAGAGGCCCATCCCTCAGAGGGGTGTGGAACGCCGCCACGGCAGCCACATACACCTTGAGTGTGGATGGGGAAAGGCCAGCAGAGAAACAGTCCTGGAGGAACTCCAGTACCATAGTTACCGGGCAGGTAACTGGGTCCACCGTCCGTTCTCTACACCAGGTGGCAAACACATTCCACTTCAGGCCGTACATCCTTCTCGTGGACGGGGCTCTGGAGCTGAGCAGCGTCTCGACTGTCCCCGCCGTTAGGCCCGCCTCCAGGAACTGGGCCCCCTCAGGGGCCAGACCCACAGTCTCCACAGGGCGGGGCAAGGGTGAAAGACCTGGCCCCACGCCTGAGACAGCAGGTCCCTCCTCAGGGGGACCTGCCATGGCGGGCCTTCGAGGAGCGATATTATGTCCTGCCGCGCCAGGAGACCCAACACCCTCTGAAAGTGTTTTACAGTGATGGTGCGGCCTAGCTTCACTCTGGTCACCGAGGACAAAATGGACCCGACGCGTGCAGGCGACAGGTGGGCCCGCATCGTCGTCGAGTCCCACACCACCCCTAGGAACGTAGTCCACTGGGCGGGCGACACTCTGCCGCTGGCTCTGGCGGTGGGAGCTGGACGTTGGTTGGGACCGTCTCTCTGCAGCCGCCGCCGTCCTGGACCCAGACCGGCGCGGGAGATACTGCTGGAACGCCTTCCCTTGCATCCTGGCATGCTAGAACCTGCTGACTACGGCGTCCACCGCCTCACCAAACAGGCCAGAGGTCGTGACTGGTGCATTGAGCAGGAAGGTCTTCTCCCTCTCCTGGATGCCCGATAGGTTGAGCCACAGGTGCCGCTCCGTGGCCACCAGCGCCGACATGGAACGGCCGATGGCATGGGCCGTCTCTTTCGTAACTCGTAGAGACAAGTCCGTGGCTCTGCGGAGCTCACTAACGTCCTCCTCAGAGGGGCCTCCTCCCGAGTCCATGTCTTTCAGCAGGTCGGCCTGGTATGCCTGCAAAACCGCCATTGTGGGCAGGCTCGCACCAGCCCGGCCCGCCACTGTGCACGCCTTGCCCACCAGAGCAGATGTCACGCGACATGGCTTGGTAGGCAGCGCCGGCTCTTTAAGGCCGGGCGAGAGATAGCTGGCCAAAGCATCCTCAACCCGGGGCATCATCGCATAACCAGAGCCCTTGACCCCTGTGACGTCACTATAAACCCGTAACAGGGGAGTAGTCAAACGTGCTGAGAAGGGCTTACCCCAGGATTTGCACAACTCGTCGTGCAAATCTGGGAAAAAGGGCAGAGATCCGGCGTGGGGGCGGCGCGCGGCACTGCAGGAAGCGCTCATCCAGCTTACTGGCAGCCTGTGTGTCTGGCATGGGCTGCGGCCAATCAAGCTGGAGCTTGCCCACTGCTCGTGTCACCACCTCCAAGAGCTCGTCACAGCTCCGCGCTGACTGATGACGTTGCTCCGGTACCCGGAAGTCTTCCTCCTCCAAAATGCTGAGCACATCCAGCTCCTCATAGCCGGACAGCTGCCGCCTCTCCGGGCTCACACTCCGAGCGGGAGAAGCCGAAAAACGGGCTCCCGAACGGGGAAGAGGGGAGTCGGAGCCAGCAGACGAGGAATGGGAAGAAGCCTCAGCAGTCCCGATGCCATCGGAAATGTCGTCGAGAGCCCCATGACCGAAGACGCCGCGCCGCCTCAGGGACCGCCGGGCCCGAGCCACGGGGAGAGCGCATCCGGCCGTCTCCGGAGAAAAGAGCTGCACTGGACCTCAGCACCCTCAGGGGCAGGGCCTCGCAATGGACGCAAGCAGCCCCCTCGAGAGCTGCCTGGGCATGCGGCATCCCCAGACAGTAAACACACAGGCATGAGTGTCCCCAACCGTGATGTAGCGCGGCCATGGAAAGACACACTGCCTGATATGCTCACCAGCCATCTCTTCTGCTTCTCCTTCCAGGTAATTCCATACTGTGGTAGCTTTCTTCTGAGTAGTCTCAAACATGCCAGAGTGCCTGCTGAATAGAAAAAAGCTAATGTGTCTGGTGTGCCGGCGTGCTTATGTACGCCTCCAGTTACTCCGTCACACGCTACCGTTCTAGCAACGGCAATAGGATTGGAGTAGTTTCATTCATGATTTCAGCCCTGCCACGCCCAGAGGCGTTCCCATAGTGTCGTCACCGACGCAGTTCGAGTTCCCTCGAAGGGGAACAGTCTATGTTCAGTAGCAAGTTTCCCTGTTACAGTGAGGTGAAGTGGTCGAGCACAAGCAGTACTGGGTGCGTTCCCGTGAAACTGTTGCGGTCGTGCTCGCCTCACGCACACGCCCGCCCGCTGCCGAAGTTTAGTTGTCTTGAACTTTTTGTACGCGACGTGCAGCACAAATCATTGGAAGAGAGACTGATCCTCACTGTTTGTGAGTTTCCAGAATCTAAATAGTAATCAGGACATCAACAGGAAGGAATTCACATGGCAGAGTATCCCCGCAAAACTAAATGCAGGCCTATCAGGTAAAGTTAGCCTATGTGTAATTTTCATTTAAGTTAAAAAGGCTACGGCTGTGTAGCGCACAGAAGCCGTTGGCATGGTTACTATCCATAGAGCGCCTGCCATTCACTCGCGGAGCACTGTCTCCCTTTCTGTTCACCTGAGAGAACCTGCCGAAGCCTCTCTCCGCTGCTTGTTTGGGAGGGTTATTTGCAGGCTGATCAACATCCCACCTCTCCTGTGACCCATGGTTTGACTGTAGGCCTATGTGTATTCAGAGCCAGTGAGCAACGGACTTTCAAAATAATAAAAAACAAAAACTGCGTTAACGTGCCCAGCCCTAGTGTGAACATAATTTTTTAGGGGAGCTTGCTGAGGAGGAACAAAGACAATACTGTATACTAGACATGTAGACAAATAAGAAAGAACAGAAATTACAAGCAAAACAGCTGAAAAATTACTACTATTATACTATACTTCTACTATTATACTATATAAACATAGTATGTGGTTAATGGGAACCCCAGGCTTAAAGCCTCCTCTCTGCCTGCAAGTCTAACTAAAACAAGGTTGACGACCACACAACCTCCCTGCCAAGTCATATCTCTGGTGCAACATTCTCAGTCATCATACGCAAGATGCCACTGAGGCAAAAAAAAGCAGCATACCTCTTAATTTAGGGTCTTTTCTTATGTATTTGTCAATATATGAGTGTAACAATGTGATTTTACACTTTGTCCCTTGAAGTGTGGTGTGTGGCAGAGAAATGATGTTAAGGGTTCGATAATTAGATGAAGTGCTCTCTCATTCTCTCTATCTCTCCCTCTCTCTGTCTAAATCACGTAACATGACTATCTCCGCTTGCTTGCCGCCTGTGTCTCCTCTGCCGTTACCCTCTGGCTCCCTCTCATTTTGACAAACTAGGACATGAAAATAAGCCCCCACGGTGCCAGGAGAATGCTAAATACAGGGCCTCTTTTCTTTGGCAGTGCCTCTTTAATCAACTTCCTCTTATCTCTGCCTTGCATCCCTTGTTTCTCTCTTTTCAGAATGTAATGGAGGAGAAATCTGTACACCGCCAACGTCTTCTCCTCTCAACACTCCTCCTCCTCCGTCCTCGCTCGCTAGTTCATTCGCCTGCTTTTGCTTTTCTCTCTCTCCCTCAATCCCTGCCTTTCCTCTTGCCAACTTGCTTTTTCTCTGCCGTGCTGTATCTTTTTTCGGTCTCATTTCCTCACTCTTTCCTTGCTTTGTCTCTTTCGCCCCTTGCCTATCTCCCTCTTGCCTCGCCGTCTTTCTTCTTCGCTGCGTCTCATCCCTCTTTTCCCTCCAGTTTCTGCGTTCCCTCTCCCTTTTTAGATGTCTCTCTCTTCCATCCGTCTCTCCTCTCTATCTCGGCAATTGTCTTGTTGCCCTCATTAAAAGTATTACAGTGTGTGCTCACGCACCAGGCAGCGTGGTAGAAGTTGCACAAGCATGATGGTCACATACCAGGAGGTGACACAGAGAATTATCAAGTGCTGTAGCTGAGTCACTGCATGAATAACTGTAAATACTGTTGTATTATCAGTGATTCCCTTCAGGACCCGGTTTTACCAACATTTATATCAGTAAAATTTCTAACTGAAAACAAATCATTTCAATGGAATCATCACCATCAGTGGACTTTGCATTGTTTTAACACAAGTACACTTTTGTAACTTTGGACAGCCAAATTCGTGCAGTTCGTGGCTTTAAAAAACATCCAAGGTAAGAGGCTGAACGTCCGGTTAGCCTGTTAGTGGATTGGTACTTGCCAACGCTCGTACATGCCATTTTGGGAAAATGGATATGTCGTTTTGGAAAATTGTCTTATATGTTGTTTTGGGACACTTGACAATCAATTTTTTTTGTCGTTTTAGATATAAGGACGTGTTGAGAACAAAATAATCCAAAGTAGAGGAAGCTGTTATATTATCTGTGTCCAAGCATCCAGTTAAGTTTGCTTTGGACTTGTTCATTTAAAAACAGGGACAAAACTCTGGTGGAGTTTGGTTGTAGTGAGAACTCAAAGTAGACCAACCACAAGATTGTGTGATAGTCAAAGAGACATGTATGTATTCAAAAGTTAAAGGTATTGAATTTGCTGCAGATCATATCAACTCTCAAGCTACTTATTTCCTGTATAGTTATCCATGATCTGCAATTAGGTTACCATGGTAACAGGTGTGAGAACATCAGCACATAAATATTTTCCCCAATACTAAGGGACAGAAAATGAGTTTTAACAGATGCGTTGTGCACTGTGTATTTCAGCAGGTCTTCATTGGGAGTGGGTAAACATTTCCATTTGTTTTCAACCTCTGTTTATCTGTCCATCATTTCTTAATGACAGATGAGGTCAAGTTGAAGGCTTGACTAATGATGCTCATAAACAACAATTTCTTTCTGAGCTCTTTGTTACCATTAGAGAATATAATGAATGCTTTCAAATACAGTGAAGTGCAGCATGTCTGGCAGTCAATCACTGTAATAAAATTAGTTTAGATTTTTTCCGTGATGCACTGGCAACGCAGGATTACAGGTCACCACAATGTCCATGATTTGCCTGTCAGCATGTATGACTTACTGTTTACAAATTCTTGGTTTGCATTAAGTCAATGTGACATAAAGCTAAAAACAAAAAGGTTTATTAAAATTTTGTTTGTCTTGTCCCGACCAAGCGCACTGGGTTGAGTTATGAAATCAAAATGTGTTTTTTTTTAAAAGTCTTCCCTCTTTATTGTGATATTTTACGTTAAAAGGACAGTTTGGCTGGACTGTCCCATACAAAGTGGCTGTGCTGAACAAACAGCACTGTTATAAAAGGGCCTGGCTGGTAGGGGCTTATTGCCTCAGGTACCAGTTAGATATTGGGAGTCCATCCCAGTATCCCCATTTGCGTTATTTGCGAGTAGTCAGGTGCCAACTTGTGTGATATATTTCTGGTAACTGCCTCAGTTCCCAAATGCCCTTTAAGGCTCCAAGATGTTTTGTTGGTACAAATAAGTAGGATTAACCATACAGTATTACAGCTACAATCAGATGGCAGCAAAAACACATATTCAGGAGTTGAGAGCAGTACTACAATTAATAATTCAATTTAATAATTCAATTTAATTATGTAGAAGCTTGTAGGTCATAATAGAGACAACAATTTCCAGCTAATAACATTTTGAGAGAGAGAGCATATTTCTCAAATTCTTTGATAAAGAATATGACAGGGTCAGGTATGCAGTATTATTCTTTTCAGTCTAATCAAGAAGAACAGTTTGTTGATAGTAATAACCATCAGTGAAGGCTAACTTTGTAATGTTTGGTCATGAATAATAATATTCACACTAAAATCCAACATTTCATAAACTTCAACTTCTTTGTGTAAAACCAGTCTAAAGCTGCACTACAGCCAACAGGACTGGTTTGCCGCAGCGGACCATGGTGAATTATGGGATACTTTCACACACTGAATTCAGCTTAGAAGTGGTATTAGGAAAACTGTACATCGCGTGTGGGTTAGGTGTACTGTGTGTTGGCGTGACATGAGGCACATTTGTCTGTATTGTGTGAATATGCTTGAGTACTCAAGACAACGAGTGTGGGGATTGGGACCGACAAGTTCAGTCCATTTACATGGACTTGGGTAACCAGGTTACTCAGAAATCAGGTTACGCAGATAATCAGAGAATACATGAGCATGAAAACACTGTACAGTAAATCTGTCTGTACATGCAACAGATTAGTAACCAGATTTCTTGCCTATCCCTGACCTTATTTATGGAAGCGTTCCTCACTGTAGAAGTGAGAGAAGACACTGTGTCGTCCTGACTTTCAATCGATCTTTGGACGGAATCATTTCAAATACGAGGACACATCACTCTGTGTTATTATCTCTATCATCCAGCATCTCTGCTGTTACTTTACCTGTCTGCAGTCTTTTGTCGTGCACATCCGTACTTGTAAAAAGGCGATTAAAAACCTAATCCATATACAATTCATGGCCAAGAAATCTGTTCTGCAGGAGAAATCTACCTGGGGAACTCAGACTTCTCTAATCCCCTTAATTGGGAAACAATATTTCTTGTTTACATGACATTTAAGAAATCAACTTACCAGAGTAATACATCCTAGCTGCTTAAATGCATGTAAATGTTCTGAATGAAATATGATCCAGGAAGTCCAGTTAGAGTAACATATTAATGAGTTTGAATACTTATGTGATTTCAAAGTTCCAAATACTTTGTGCTTTACAACCCTGGAAATTGTTTTTGCTTTGTTAACAACCATGAGGTAAACAATAAAAATACAATTACAATACATTACAAGGTAGCTCATCAGTAGTGTGCATTGGCACATGTTTCATTTGTCTTGCCAGATGACATTACACTGTGTTGCAGCTAAAGTTGAGACAGGTTAAACATTTTTGCAGACCGCCCTATGTTTTTAGCTGAAGCCCTTTGCTGTGCCAACCCCTGCTGCATTAACAGAGCTCCCTTTATTCAATTCAATTAAATTCAATTCAATATTCAAATACTGCAGTGCATAAAAGGCGATTCACCAAAGTCTGTCAGTCTGGGGGCATAGTTTCTGTCACCAATTAGGTGTCAAGTATGCTTGTCTGACTGGTGTGGTGTGAGTTCATGTGTGTGTGTTCTTGAGCGCTGTTTAGTAGTATGGTATCCCATATTAATTGAAACTGTTTCTGTGTTGTTTTTATATTCAGTGCAGACCTTTCTATTCTTTTTTCCACTGTTCTTTTACTTATTTCTTCACTATGCCCTCTTTTTTCAGTCAGCCTTTTTTATTCAGAACCCTTTCTTGCTGCCTGAGTAGAGCCAATATTAGCTAATTTTCAGGATCTCCTACAGCCTGACTGTCTGAACTGGCCATTACAATAGAATCATAAAAAAGAGAAGAAAATTCAGGCTGGTAGAATAATAATATGCAGATACCAACTTTTTGACCTCCCCCTCCCTGTCGCTCATGCTCAGATGTCTTTTTTACCGTGTTTTACTTACCTTTTTTACTCCATTGTGCAACAATTGCACACACCTCCCTATTGCCATCACGTTTCTCCCATCATCTCTCTGTGTAAGAAAAGGCTCTAGCCAATTACTCCCCGGAAGGGGTCAATCTCATGTCAAACACTAGTCTTCCCTCTCTCTCTCACTCAACCCCTCCTTATGTGGTCAAACATTACACTGGCGCTATCAAAGAGGGTCAGACCAGTCAGTAACATGTCGGATTGAGCTCTCCCTTTCTTTCTTTCACTTCCATCTTCTCCCCCTTTCCTTTCGCTACTCTGCCACTCTGTGTCTATGTTCTCTGTGTTGTCCTTATCATAATGGAGGGATTAAATAATGTATTAAGCTGAGCTATATTGCGGATGTCCAGAGGATGTCACGGAATAGCTTAAACACTGCCCCTATGAATGAATGTTTTAAAAGGTTAAAGGATTTCTAAAATCCCAGAGATGACCTGCCAGTTTTTGAGCATGGATACGTCCAAAGGGTAGGAGACAATTAAACCTGAGGATTTCATCCCTGCAGCCAAGTTACTTAAGCAGATGGGGAAATGAGAGTGTGATAAAGACTGGGTGATAGACGAAGCTAGACAGACTGACAGACGACTGAGAAGGCAGACGAGGAGACAGATTGACAGGCTCAACAGGTTTCATCTGCACCTGGCAACACTGTAAAATGCATCTCATATCCAGAGGTGATTTAGATGGATTATATTCACCCATGGGATTAAAATATGTCTCTGCTATAAACACTGCAGTTCTCCCTCCAAACACAACTGTCACTTCACAGTACTTCCTCTTATATCATTTACATCTTTTAATAGGAAAAATCTTGTATTGTTTGAGTACAATGGTCATAAATGTTTTACAAGTAAAAATGTACATATCTCTATGCTACCTGGTTGTCCTCACACAAACTTTATTTCCATTTAATTTCTACACACAAGCTTGAGAGGACCATTTTTTTTAATTCATGCATTTAAACATTTCTCTCATGGTACTTGGAGGTGGTTTAGTCAAGGGGGCCATATTACAGAAACTTTTGAGAACTCTCCAATCCAATTTGAAGTGCCTCTTTCAAATGTTCTAAATGCTTAAGGCCATAACTAAATTTGCTTTGTGAGTAAACAAGACTAAGAGTCTATAGCCTTGCTAGCAGCTCTATGAGGCTGCAGGCACAGCGGCGCCCCAAGCTTAATACTAACACCAGCATGCTTACATCAGGGTTGCCAATTCTCATGCATTGACCTTGAGACTCACACAATTGACACTTTTCGCACACTCTCAAGCCACATGTCCATTTTCTCACGCAGAGAAAAACAAATGTAAAACTGACAATGTCGGGGTGTGAATCAACTAAGCCCAGCTAATGCAATACCAGAGACAGTAATGAAGTTGACCCACTCTTGCGATAGAAAAATGTAAAAAATTAAACCTTGCCAACAATAGCAAGTTTGATGAGTTGATCTGTCAGTGATTAATTGATGTCTTTCACCATCTTAAAAGTTAAGTATGGACACATGAAGGTAAAAAGGATTATGTTCCCATATAAGCTATTCAATTCCAGACAATGAAAGACAAGTAGCTATACAATGATTTTTTAATACAGTTGTTAAAGGTAGTGTAAAAAAAAGCCATATATTTTGGGTTACAATGTAAAGCTATAATCATAATGTAATGTAATCCAGTAGAAGACACTGGACTTGAACATAAAAAAAACCTAACTCATTCATTTGTCCATTAATAGTGAAACTATTGTTAGAGTGTGACTTAAAAAAAAATATATAAATTTCATATTTTGATACATTTCTGATATATTGTGATTGAAGTTGCAAATGGAACATTATCTATTGATAGTGCCATAAATAATGTTCCATAGTTCTGCAGTCCTATTCTTCAAAGCCTAGTTTATATCCCTAATTGAAAACTACAGCATGTGATGTTCAGTAGGGTTCTAGGTTAAACATACAGAGAGAAATAACTAAGCATGATAGCTATCTTAATCATAATGTGTTGCTTTTAAGTTGCTGGGAATGTGCAGAAAATCATATTCAAATCCTTTTTTTCTGCAAGAGAACCCCCAGACCCTCCACTTTATGGTTTTATTGATTTTTGTGTCGGTATTTAGCCATAATTTAAAGTATTGGACAGAGTGCACTTTTGACCTGATAATAGCACAAGATGACAAATTTAAGGTTCAACAAAGTTATTAGAATTCAACCTGAGGGGAACATGAATGTCTTTATCAAATTTCATGGCAATCCATCTAATGACTGTTAGACATTTCACTCCAGGGTTGAGATATTTCAGTCTGGACCAATGTCGTGGACCAACCGGCCGACATTGCAGTCCCTAGAGTTATGCTGCTAGCAAGGCTTAATAAATGATAGATATTTCAGGGTTTCATTGCAATCAGGTACAAGTCAGTGCAGCTGTGGATAAATACTGTAAAACTCACAGATAAAAGGACAGACAAAACGTAGAAACAGGAGACAAAAAGTGTCAGAAAATGTGGTAGGAATCCTTGTCATGTTGGAATAATAGGGTGCAAAAGGTCATCTCTTTTTGTCCTCATCTCTCTAGATGATCACTGAGGAAACAAAAGACTGGCAGACTAAGAAAATAATCCCTCTGGAGCCAGACGGATACAAAAAAAAAGAAAGACAGCAACATATTTCATATAACACAATTTGTCAGTTAGTTTTTTGCTGTGTCTTACTTAATTAGTGATTGTATCCGAACATAATAAGAGTCAAGAGATCTGACCTCTACCTCGGTTAGTTGATGCCTCAGTGTTTGAAATTTACACAAAAGAAATGTACAGGTTTGTTCTAATTGTTCATTTAACACTAAAAGGTATTGTAACCAAAACATATATTGTATCAACCTTTTTTTAACATTAAACAGATTGAGTAGAAACATGTTTTTGGTTCCTTCCTACCTAAATTAGATTTCTTATATGCTAATGATGGCAGTTTTAGAAAATTACGATAATAATAATATATCGGAATGTCCTTAAAATATGCATATTCATTATCAGGAAAAGTGTCAATTGACATCTTGGCCCATTTTCTAGCTTCAAGATATCACATAAGAATACAAATTACTGGGAAATCCTAGGCAATATGGCTGAATTGAATTAAGTTCAAGGTGAATTTAGCATCACTCTGCTGTTAACCATTGAAACGCTCTGTATCTCTCCTGTACTGACATAAATGCATTCCTTTATCTTGATATTTATATATGCCACTAAGTGGCCCTTTTTAGTTGTGGAGTGGTATGAATGTCTCGTGGGAGTTGATGTTAATATTTGATATGTTAATATTTGTTTTGCTGTAAGCAAATGAATAATGCTGAGAACTGAAATGAGGATTGGCACACACTGGTGTTTTCATTGCTGGATTCATAATGATTGTTCTCTGAAGGCTTTTATTTCTCCCCACGTGGCCTTTGGTTTTTTGGGGCTCAGTGTAGCCATTAATACCGCTGTTAGTTGCATCACTAATCCGTACACACACGCAAGGAAGCATTCGAAAACACATATGCATGCGCACCTTTATGCTGTCCTACTGTATGCAAAAACTAAAGCACATTAGTTTTATGACGCAGTGATATTTGGAATGCAATATTTCCATTTCCAACTGTGCTTTTATGGCTTACTGCACATTTAAACAGACAGACAGACAAACACACAATGGATATGAAGCTTGAAGCGTGAAGCCACACACAAAAGCATCTGGCAAAAACGCAAAATCAATCAAGTTTTATTTAAAGAGGTGGTATTATGCTTTTTGGCTTTTTCCCTCTCCTTTATTGAGTTATGTATCTTTTTTGTGCATGTAACAGGTTTGCAAAGTGAAAAAGCCCAAAGTCCAGCCCAAAGGGAGTTCCCATCTCCCACAGAAAGCACTGCTCTGAACCACTTGAAAACAGCTCGTTTGTAGTCCAGCCCTTCACTTCCTTTACTTGTGACGTCACAATGAAAACGTGTCATAAAGCTTGCCAAGCAGCTACCGGGGTCAGGCACGCCCTCAAACCAAAATAGTCTGAGCAGAGGCCCTTTGGCTCCACTCGCCTTTGTTTGGTTTTCCATTGTAGAAATGTTGTAACTGTACCTGCTTCCAGGTACTTTTTTTCGTATCACCTCACCTCCGTCGAGGTTCCAAGCGAGCTGAGGGATACTAAAATGTAATGTGAAAACATGACAGACTGCTGATTGGTCAGAGAGAATATTCACTATTCACTGCATCACCATTGCGTGCGCCAGACAGAGACCAGCAACATAAAGTTTTACAGTTTTGTATTCATCACTAAATCCACTTCTGAGAAGTTTTGAGGTGAGAAATCAGCTGTGTAGATTTCGAATATTGACAGTTTTAGGAGAAGTGATGGCGGAACAAAAACGTGCTTGAATATTTTTGGAGTTTAGGAGCTCCGCAAGTGGCTGCGGGGGAAGCCTGTGCAAACCCGCGGGAGGAGCGTGTGAGGGCGGTCAGCCGCCCGCTCACAGAGCCCTCTGCTCCCGCCGTCACACAGACCGCTGCAGCAACAACGGCAGAGGAAAACACAGCTGGAAGGTTTTCATACCGCTTATCTGTCTTTACATTCTGAGGAATGTTTTAACCGTATGATGACCATCTCTGGGTACTGTCTGCAATGGAAAACAGAGCAGGGTCGAGTAGAGTCAAGTCTATCGATTTGCGCTATGGTAGCATTTTTCAGCAAGGCAGCATAGATCGTCAGAACACCGGCAACAGTTCTACTTTTAGTCCTGATGGTAAGATGTGGAACAATGATGTTGTGGACTTGAGTAACTTATACCATCTGCTAGGTTACGTTCGCAGTCTGAAGCGGCTTTGATTTGGATCACACTACCTTGTTTCTTACGATCCGCCCTTCTCTGCTTCTGATTGGCTAGTAGTCCTTACCTGGGAACTGCGCGTGTGCAACTCCCAACAAAGATTTTGTACAAGTAAGATGCATCACTCTGTAGCTCAAGAGCGGAGCGTACAACACACAGGGTGAAAAGAGCTTCAGCAATGTGCAGTATGAGAAAAATATGGTGTTTTTTGAAAATTAAACCATGTAAACCTGTTCTGGTACAACCCCTAATTAAGATGTTGAACCTGAAAATGAGCATAACACCTCTTTAAAGTTCAAAATCACCGAAAGACATAGTCCCAATACACTTTACAAAATGGACTGAAATTAAATTAAATAAACCATAAAATACAGAACGCATGTAATAAAACACAAGATAAAATACAATCAGCAAAATAAAATGATTAAAACGATTTAATAATTTTTTGTATTTAGTTTGCTCAATCCTGCCCTAATTAAACACAACACACAGAAACACAAAAGACTGGTAGATTTGATGTGTTTGCAAACGAATGTTACAGCTACTTATTCTACTGTGCAGATCAAAGTATGCAACAAACAGTCTGAACTTGATTGTAATTCTGTGTTAATTTCCATAATGACTGCTATAATAACATGCTGCTAAAGCTGTACACTTTGGCCTCTGTGCTGAAATTAAGGTTAACAATGGTGATTACCATAATTACTTTTGAAAAAAAAAAACAACTGGCCTCAATATTTCATGCATTTGTTTCACTATTCACTTAGGCCTCAATGACATGCGAGTCAGGTCTTAATAAGTTGGGTATGACCTGGGTACAGCTAAATACTAATAAGGTTTCCCATCCCATTACATTTGACCAAAGTCATCAGACAGAGACAAATATAGACGAGGCAATATGGCAGCCCAACAGGCAAATACTAAATGGGAGTTGATGCGTGTAAATCCAGCACAGTTTCTCAAGAAAGAAAGTGTGTGGAGGTCTGTGATTAACATACTTATAATAAAATTTTAGAGACGAGTGCAATTAAAGATATGTTATGTATCCTGATACTGAAGATAGTAAATGATACAGTCAAAGGTATAACGATTCAAAGCTTTATTTGTCAGTTACACAAGTAATGAGAGACATAAAATGGAATAAGGTGTGCTAAAAAAAATGCGGATTCGAAAAAATATATAAAAGATACAAAATATATAATGTTGTAAATACATGTTAAAAATCTAACTTAAATATAAGTGAATTACCTAGACAGATGCATGTACACTTACACACTCATGCACTTTCCAAAACATTTAAATAAAAAGAAATGCCTCATCAGAAAAGTCCAGTGCATTTGTGCATTTTTGTATTTATCTGCTTAAGAGGCGAGGAGGCAAATAAACTGCGGTCCAACTAAAGCTTTAAATCCAGAACATAAAGCAACCTCACCCTGCGTACTATGTGTTGTAACTGACCAGTGAAGCCACATTAAAGGCTGATAGATCTGTGTCTAATGAGGATGGATTATTTTTGATGTTTGACCATAGGCCGCCTGTTTAGACTCAGTTGAGTACGGTAAATAAACACTAGTTAGCGCACTTATTTTTTAATTAACTGACTCAAAACAGTAATTAGCATATGGTTTTTATTAATATGGAAGTGGGCCACCAGCATCACTCATTAGGTAAATAGAATGCCAACTTGTTCGCTGGTCTGATTTGATTTGACATGATCCACTAAGAAGAAAAAGAGGGAGCGAGAGAGAAGGTTAAATATGCAAATTAACAAGTACTACTGCAGAATAAATAAAAACAAGTATTCTCCTGGAGTAAAAGGCATACTAATGTGTTTGATGTTTACAGTTTCCAGAAAATGAAAACTTGAAAGTATAACTACGCACTTACATAAGTGTAATTCTTAAAATAAACCTTTATAATTAGTCTGTTGCTGACATTTTTGAATATGTTAATCAAATGTTATGCCAAATAACAGATAATGTGTTAAAAAAAATTAGAAATTGTGATTTACAGGGCAATGTACAGGAAAAATAGATACATGGAAAAGTTAAAGCAATCAAGGTTGTCAGCTGTACAGTATTTGAATCTGTGACTTCAACAGTAAAAAGTGCGCTTAGGCTGCTCTGCTAGGTGCCTCAGCTTTTTTTTTTCTTCTTCAAAATTTAGTTCAATTAGGTTTTGAACAAAGCTAATAGATTGCTGTAATTCAAGAATACCCCCATATCTTTCTCATACCTGAGGCAATTATAGGAAACACTGCTAAATCAGCTGAATTCTAGAGGCTGGAAGAATATTATCAGGTCGACTTATGCTCCCAATTCTATAGCTGTATACTATTAAAATGAGAAATTATATTGTCTCAGACCAGTGATAAAGGCCAGCCTGTAAAAGCAGGAGAGTTAGATAAAATAGTCTTAAAATGGTATGGGAATTTGAAAATGGGATTAAAAACCCACAAGAGTACAAGGAAGAAAAGTATTATTAAAAAAGTAAATTAGTGTTCATCAGTGTTATGCAAGAATTATTTCTCTCGATATGAAAATGAGAAGCTTATTTAAATATTGTTATCGTTTTCCACAAGAATAATGGACGAGTAGAGACTACTCCATCTCGAACTGCTGTCACATTGACCTTTGACCAATAGCAAGCCGTCTTACAGTGCTGACCTTGGAGGGGATGGAGAGCTGGAGAGTCCAAAGTAGAGGAAGCTATTAGTTGAATAGCTTCTTCTAGTGTTGTACCATTCACATTTTTTGTAAAAAAAAATTGTAAAAATCTTTCCACAAAAGAGCAGTGGTGTGCAGACAGTCAGAGAAAGGTGATACACGTGTCTTTTGACTAAAGACCAAGCAAGCCCTTTTCAGCAGGGGCATGTCCAGGGAGCGGCCTGGTGCCATGGTGATTATCTGCTAAGGCTATTATTGAACATGTTGAAACCCATTCACACACTCACAGCAAGAAGAGCAAGAATACAAGAACATAGAGTCTGGAGAAGAAGATGAAGACAGAGAAAACAATGAGGATGAGGTAGATGATAAGGATATGGTTTATAGCAGTGCAGATTAGTAAAAGTGCAAGGGGCTCTTGCTTGGGTAGGTCAGGGGTCGGCAACCTTTATTATGTAAAGAGCAGGGCTGGACTGGGACAAAAAAATCGGCCCTGGCATTTTTGGCCCAGGCGGCCCACCAAAATCAGTCAAACACCCCTCACCAATCCTTCCATATGTAACGTGTACCTACTGTAATATTTCCCCAAACCAGCAGAGTGGCATGTGCCGTGGATAAGTGTACTAGTTCAAGTGAATCAGTGTACTCATGTGCACCCATTTACTGACTCCAAGGTGATCAGAGGTGGCCATGGAGTACACAACTCATACTCCAGTACAAGTAGCATACAAGTCATTTTAGTTGAAGAAGTGTTAATCCATTTTTTTATTCGTTGTACAGTATATGCTACATGTTTTTTTACAGTTGAATACTTGTACAACAATGATAGAAATGTGTAAATATAAAAAAAGTGATTCATTTAATTTTTGTGACAAAGTCAGGGAACCTCTAGAGAGGGGCTAAAGCGCTGCAAACTTAATTTCATTTTACAATCTATTGTAATGTGACAAACCTACCTCGTACCTTGTAGCTTGTACCTTGTACCTTGCATGCAGCTCCGGAGCCGCAGGTTGTAGACCCCTGATATAGGTGATTGTGCTAATTAACACTAATTATGCCAATTAGCCAACATACTGTAAAACTTCAATCAAAAGACTAGTCAGAATTAGATGCCTGTCCCTTTTACTTGCCTGGTGTGGCTAAACGTTTTGGCAAATATGCAGGTCTCAATTAGAGGCCTTGTCTGTTTTTCATCTTTAGATGTATAAAACCTCTTAGAGCCCACCGGGTCACCTACTTGAGCTAGTTCTAAGTTGCTTAGATTGTCCATACCAATATAAATGTTTGAACTTTTGTCACTATGGACATGCTACACATCGTTAGATCAGTTCGATTCCCCACAATTCAATTGTTTAGTTCATTTTACAGAAACATTGAGCACCAAAGTATTATTCGTTCAGATTTACCTACATGGTAATCAAAAATAAGCCGCTAACTAAAGGTTGTGACAAACATATGAGTGTTAAGTTTGAATGAAAAGTGTTCGGGTTAGAGAGTAACAGAGTCACACTGTTTAAAGTCAACAGTTTATTCCAGAGGAAGGGGGGTTGATAGGAAAAGGCCCTGCAGCCAGCTGACTTCTTTTTAACTCTGGTGATAGACAGAAGCCCTGTATTCTGAAAGCGGAGGGCACAGGATGGAATTTAAGGTTGAAGGAGATCAGACAGGTATGAAGGGACATGCCCATATAAAATTTTGTAAGTCATCAAAAGCAACTTAAAGTCTGATCTGAGATAGACAGGAAGCCAATGAAGGGAAGCTGAAATTGATTCTAGACACAGCATTTTTCAACCATTTGAAATCTAATGTCTCAATAATCAAGTCTGGATGAATCAGCCAAGAACAGAAAATAATTAATTTTAGCTATGTTGCATATCAAAACAGAGGGTAGGATCAAATGTTAACACCAAGCTTCTTGGCTGTCAATCATGCAATTGTCAAGAGTTACTGTTATTTGATCAAACTGATTTTTATGTCCAGCTGGGCCATTCCGACATGTCTGTGTATGTATCTGTGCACATTTGCGCACATACTCCTGCTCCACTCCTCCATGTCAGTGCCCCCCAGTCAAAAAATCTGGACACAACATTGTTTTCAATAACTTTTTATTGAACGAAATGGTGCCAGAGGGAAATAGACAGAACAGTAGGAATAGACAGACAGATGCTCCGGGAGCTATTATGATTGACCGGGGTGGTTAGGGAATTAACAGTTAGTTTCACCAGCTACAGCTGTTCACCAACCAGCTCTTCAAGTAGTCACAATGTCATCAAGCTTCTGGACCCCTTATAATGGGTGGATGAGCAAATGTCACTTTATGGTGTGTCCACTGTTTAATACTGTGACAGTGTTATCAAGGTGATTAATGACAAATGAGGTGGCAAGAGCTGGTCAAAGAGAGAGAGATAGAGCTGACTGAGCTTAATTTGTACCATCAGTCCTTTGTCAAAATGTTGAATTTTTATAGACGTTTTTCACTGCAGACATTCTGACTTGTTGTAGTTAAAAAATAACAATGGCTGCAATCTGTTCAAGTGCCACTGTAAACCATAGCATTGAGCTAGCATGCACAATACTAGGACTCTGAAAATGAAGCAGCTATATGTGATCATTTACAACTATGCTTCTGCTGTGGCATGTCTAAATGTCTTGTGTAAAGGCATATAGTACAACTGTTCAATGGTACTATTATAAAACACCTGCCATACGCTATGATAATGTGGTTCTCAGGTTTTTCTCATGGTTTCAGCTTGTAAAAACATTTTGGATGTGTTTGTTCACACAGGAGGCTGGTTTGTAGTATTTTGTGGTATAGAGTGCTGCTGAGTCTTTTTTCCTCTATACTTTGCTCACACTTCCACATCCAGTGGTCCAGTGGTGCTAACCCTTGTTTCATTGTTAAATATACTATGTACTGTATGCTATCGTGGGTTACTTTTAAATGGATTGTTTGGATTTCATAGTATTTATCTGCACTAAATTTCATGTTGCTTTTTGCCCATGATATTTTTAAATGTGGATATGCGATTAGGTAGGGTTATAGCAGATGCTGTGGGTTTTCTTCGGCCATGAGGGCCTAAAATCAATGAAAGAAAGCATTTGCATCATATAGTGAGAATCTTCTTTTTAATTCACTATGGAAATACAGAAAAAAATAATTTTTTTGGTTCGTTTGGTACGTAATACGTATAAATGAATCACATCTCAAGTGACGGGACTCATTTAAACACAATGGGCCGGATTTAAGGCTTTTGTGCTGTGCATGCTAGCTCATTGCAAATATGCCTAAGTGTCTGAATTGAAAAAGGTCTATAATATTCAACATTTTGACAAAGCATTCTATCCCAAACACATGCAATGGGCATGTTAACACAGAGGTTGATAATGTATTCTGCTGGATTTACTTAGGTCATGCTATTTGCAGCTGTCAGTTTTATGTGGAAAATTCTGAAAGATCATAGGGGCTGGTGCAGTCAAGCTGTGTGGATGTCTTTCACTGTGGTTTATCTCCCAATACATGACCATAGCAGCAGGCAGGAATTCACTGAAAGCTCTATATTCCAGTGATTTTGGCAGTATGTGTGTGCGTTTGAGTCTGTGTACATGCCACTGTGTCTTTGCCCCTCCCCTGTTTTCCCCCTCCCTGTTTGACGTATATGAGTTTTAGTGTTTCTACAGGGTTTTTTTGTGCTGTATGAATATCTCTGTGTATGTAACTGTTTTTGAATGAAAGCTCTGCGCAAGTGGGGTCAGTCCACTGCTGAGTGGACCACTGGAGAGGAACAGCATGAAAGCAGCAAATTACACACACACACACACATACACACCTTTTCTCTTTCACCCCTGAGGTCAAGTGTAATTATAATGTTCCTATAAAATACTCACATTCAAGTAGATTTCACTCAACATTTAAAAGCACTCGACCAGGCCATTTTTATTAGCTGATGTATGCTCATGTAGTGAAAGCCCTGATAAAGCCTATACCATACATTAATTTAAGCTCTTCACAAGCTCAATGCAAGTTTCAGACTGATTGTGTGATTGTTGATACTACTCTCATGTCTGCACAGTAAATATGAAATTACTGCATACAGCCTGCTAGCTTAGTTTAGCGCAAAGCAAGGGAAATAGCTAGCCTAGCTCTGTCCAAAGGTAACAACATCCTCCTACCAGCTCTAAACACATTATATCTATTTAGTTTAATCATTACAAAAACCAGTGGGTAAAAATTACTGTTTGTTGTTTTCTGGGGGTTATGTTCTTTGGTGGGATCAGTTGGCAGGTTATTTGCGGTAGGGAGAATTTGTCACCTTTGGACAGAGCCAGGTTAATCTAGTTTTCAGTTGATATGCCAAACTTCTCTAACCAGCTGGAGACTCCAGCTTCATATTCACCATTCAGACATTACACAGGTTACTATATTCTCATCAAACTAAGAAAGAAGAAAAGGGTAATTCTCAAAATTACAACCTATTCTTTTAACATTCAATATGTCATAGTTTGGCAATGTTGTCACAAAGATTTGACGGAAAAGGAGGATCTTGAAGCTATTCATTAAGAATAAACCCTGTAATTTGTGCCTATGATATCTTTTATTATTTATGGTAATGAATACCCACAAAGGTTGACACCCTGTATCTGTCTTTCATCATGATTAACACCATACAACAATGAGTGACAGCTCTTTGTACAGACAGTAACATTGTTCTTATGCTTAGTTGTTTCTATGGAGATGCTAAATAATCAGTGATATTTAGTTTGATCCTGTGGTTGTTAATGCGCGTCATCATGTATAAGCCTATACTGTGTGTATACCCACATGCGTGGGCGTCTTCAGTGTTTTTATGGCTGTTAATGTGTTTTTGAACATGTGCATATGAGAATGTGAGCGCACTGTGTGGAAGCATAATGCAGTACAAGCAAATTTGTGTATTTGTGTGTGTGATGTGTATGTCAGCGTCTGTACTCCCTAGATAAGAAAATGGTGTTATTGCTGAATAAAAGCCCTTTAGAATGGGCCCTGTGGGAAAAGTGGACACAGTTATCAAGGAGCCAGAGACCCTGACAAGACGTCAAGACTGTAGAAATAATAACATGAGGATGAATAAAAGAAAACCTTAATAACATTATCTGTGTTGCTTTCATTAATTCTCTCTCTTGCTCTCTCACACATACTCCCACATGCCTATGTCTTTGGCTTTCATACAATACCTATCTTTGTCACTCTGAATCTCTTTTTCTGTCACATTTACATGAAACAAGAACCTGGGAATGCTTAATGGGAGGTGCTGGATTTTTTTCTGTAGACAAACTGTATTTGCTGTTTGATTATTGCCAGCCCTAGGAAACACTAAATGTATTAAGTGAAAATCAGCAGGCTCAAACATTAAACAACCGAACATGTGCTTTGTTTGACTGACATTTTTGACGACGTTCTAACTGTAGTTAATTATTTCATACTAGCTATTGGAATTTTGACATCCACTTGTACATTTCTTAAGTGAATCCTACATTCAGGTTTTTGTGTGTGTGTGTGTGTGTGTGTGTGTGTGTGTGTTAGTGTGCTATACAAAGAATAATATATGATGCGGTGTTCTGATTCCATTGAAAATAACATACTTTTTGTCCCTGATTTGACCATTATTTCTCTACATCAAGACATCTCAGAGTGTATTATTGCTTTTAGAAGAGGTGTATGTCCAATTTTAACATACACCTGGCAGTCGACCAGAAACTATTTTTTTCTGTGGCAGTGATGCAAACTGTGATGCAATGTGTGATTTAGTATTGTCTAATGCCGTTTTTCCATTATCAGTACCAGCTCAACTTGCCTCGCCTCGCCTCGCCTCGACGTTGGCCCGCCGTCCTCCATTTTCCATTGCAGATAGTAAACAGAGATGGTACCCCTCAATGTAGCTGGTCGTCATAGCAACACCACACAAAATTACCACGTAATATTCAATGCAACACACACAAGCGAACCACATACAGCTGTCTCTTGATTTAAGTTAAAGAGTTTGGACATTACTCAGAATGTAAAGACAGATAAGTGGTATGAATACCTTATGGTGCTTTCAGACCAAAAGCGAAGCGAGCGTTCGGGGCGGTGAGTTTACATACAAAGAACCGTGACTTCCTGTCGGGCGACGTGAAGGGGCGGTGCTCGAGTGAAAATAAATCTTCACTCGAGCTTCTCAGCAGCTAGTTTCTGTGCACATCCGGTTCCAGTGTTGTTAGCGTCGTTTGGCACCCAGAACTCTGTTGGACTACTACTTCATATTTATATAAAAACTGGACAAAACTAGACATTACTGGGAGAAAAGAAAGCGAGGAGGTTGAACTACCTGGTGAGTTCAGAAAACATGTGTATGTAACTTTATTCCAGTTGTCCAGCCATAAAACCCCCGCAAGGAAAGCGTTGCGTGGATTAATTTCACATTTGGTCTGAATGCCACATTGAAGCTGTGTTTTCCTCTGCCGTTGTTGCTGAAGTGGTCTGTGTCCAGAGGGCTCTGTGAGCGGGCGGCTGGCCGGCCTCGCGAGCTCCTCCCGTGGGTTCCCCACCACCACTTGCAGAGCTCCTCAACTCCGAAAACTTTCAAGCACATTTTTGTTCCGCCATCACTTTTCATAAAACTTTCAATATTCTAAATCTACACTATTGATTTCTCATCTCAAAACTTCTCCGAAGTAAATGTAAATGTTCCGTATTTGTATAGAGCCTTTCTAGTCTTTACGACGACTCAAAGCGCTTTTACACTACATCGCATTCACACACTGGTGGAACAGCCATCAGGGGGAATTTGGGGTTCAGTATCTTGCCCAAGGACACTTCAACATGCAGCCTGGAGGAGCCAGGGATTGAACCGCCAATCTTTTGATTAACAGGCAGCATGCTCTACATACCTGAAGTGGATTTAGTGATGAAATAACATATGAAAATTGTAAAATATAAAAACTTTCTGTTGCTGGCCTCTGTCAGGTGCACGCAATGATGATGCAGTGAGTAGTGACGATTCTCTCTGAGCAATAAGTACATTGGTACATTTTATTATCACCTCAGCTCGCTTGGAACCTCCACGGAGGTGATACGAAAAAAAGTACCTGGTAGCAGGTACAAGTACAACTTTTCCACAATGGTAAACCAAAATAAGGTGAGTAGAGTCGAGGCGAGTCGTGCTGGTACCATGCAGTGGAAAAGAGGTTTAAAATATGTGTTTAATTTGGACTTTGGATACATGGTATGTGTATGATATGGTAGTAAAATGTATGACATAAGATAAAGATAAAATATTCATCAGCTGCTTCATGACACAGATTTTAACTGTATGTACTGTATGAAGTTGATATCTAATGGGAACAGATGTTTAGACGTAGGCTCTCACATCCTTCACAGTCCCAGTGACTTTTGTACCACTGCTGCGCCTGCTGCCACTCCAAAAGGTGGATAGTTTATTTACCCTTTGAACAGTCTTTGGGAAGTGTCAATGGACTGCATGTCTTCCATGGCCCTATCAAATCAAGAATCCTCCTTACTGTATCAAATAAATAGCAGTAGAGGACATTAAAAAAATCCACAACCATGGCTGTCAATAGAAGCTGTCTTGGTCATGCACCTGTGCGTTTTCTTTTGTGTAGTAATTGATATTGTTCATAACTTACAAAACTTTTCTTGACAAAAATCTTCCATTTCAATATCTTGTAGTATGAGCCTGAGGAATAGCTCAATAATGTGTGGATGGTGGCCTGAAACGTATATATTCAGAGTTGAAAGAGAAACACTTGTATATAAAACGTTGTAGCCTAAAGCCAAAACAATAAGTGATGAGAGCTGTGCTGGCTGCTGGACTGAACAGTTCCTCTTTCACCAGTTATATCACTAATTAACAAAAATTTTGTTAAGTAAGTTAAGTTTGTTAAGTCATTAAACAGTCATGATGCACTGCTATGATTCCTGACAAGACCGTGGCTTCTGAAGGTGAGATCCAAAAAGGTCAGGCAGGTCAGCAGCAGCATGCGCAATAAACCAAGGATGAAGTAGTTTCTGCTGGCAGGGCTGCTCAGCGTGTACAGCTCAACAGCAGCTGGAAGCAAGGTATCTGACTGAGCAGTCTTACTCACTTAGTGGAAGGTACTAGTTTTCAGCTCAGCAGTGTCTTGGTTGCAGGAGACAAGTTTCCGGTGATGGATCAAATATAGCTTGTGAGGTCCATTGGTTTCTTTGAGTATCATAGCCCTCCACAGACACATTTTCCTCAATAGTTTAGAGGAAGCAAGCTATAAAATGTATTAAATCTACATTCTTCTATCATACATAATCAACATGCCTCAAGGGTATATAGGGTAATCTTTAATCATATTCAAAATCCGCTATGGTTATGTGGATCACACGTCACACAAAACCAAAGGTTGAAAGTAACAAAATACATTTACTCAAGTATTGTATCTGGAGTTTCTAGTGACTCTGCAGGTCCAGATTTTAGATCCAAAATTAACAAATAAAGTAAAATATATCAAGTATGTAGCAAGTCTACTTATGATCTAATAAATTTATGAGAATTAATACAAAATTATGAATTCTAATATTCAGAATATATTAATTCATAAAGCTCTCGTTTCGCGGGGCACCACCAGAGATTTAATTCACCCAGAGTCTCCGGACCTCTGGGTAGTGTTTTAATAATTATACAATTATTCACAGTGATCAGTTAGTTAACAATCGCTCAGTTATCCTAAATCAGTCAGTTAGTCTCATATCGAAGGGGTAAATTCTCGTGGCAGGGACTTGGAGGTAGGCAACACACACACAATTCTTTTGATTACGGTGAAATTTATTAACTAACTAAGGTGACATAAATACGGTGAAATACACATAAAGAAATAAACAATGGCTAAACAATGAGAATGTGGAGTTCTATTGTGGGGAGAATTTGACTCACACGGGCAGCTAATGGACGCAAGCTATGAGTTTTAAGAGTTAAAGATAATCTATTAACAAACTATTGGACATCACTGATCACAGAATGCCTTGGTTTGGTCTTACTGCTTGTCGTTTCTCCCAGCCGGGTTGCTGGTCGGCGGCCTCACGCTGGCGGAGTTCCATGCGTTTTCGGTTAGGACAGCTTAAAGCCGTTGGCCAGTCACTTTCTCTGCCAGGGCATTGCTCCGGAGGTCCGTCTTTTGTCGGCTTATTGAAGAAACTCGCAGTGGGGGCCTTTACAACCCTGGCTCGTGTCAGAGGTTTGGTCGTCCTTTGTTACTGCTGGCGGGCCCACGTGACTGGGTCCGACATCAGTGGGAGCAGTGTAAGTTAGCTCGACGAAAAAAGCTTATAAAGAACTTGGTCGTTCTCTAATTAAACTAGTGTAACTTAACAGTCTGATAACTTTTAACAAACAAAATAAAATAAAATAAAAAGCAAGTAAAGTTGCTGGAAACGAGGGAAAGCTGAGGTCGCAGCGCTTCGCGTGTGTGGCTTGAAACGAACAAAGAGCCTTCGCTGTACCGGGTCGAACTTCGTAGGGCGTTGCCGGGAGAGGGAGCACGCTGGGCGCGTGCCAAAGTGCGTGTTAAGAGAACAAGAGAAAAGAGTTGAAGAGAACAAGACAAGAGAGAGCAAGACAGCATGTGTTGCTGTTTTTGTTTGTTGGGGCGTGGTTCCCAGAGGGGCAGTCCTTTGTTCCCCTGCAGGCTTGTTTCCGGTTTCCTGAGAGACTTTTCTGAGAGTCTTTTCTTTAACTTTTAATTATTCAAAAATCTATTTGCGCTTATTGCAATCAAATATCTTCCCACAATCAAACCTTAATTGTCAAACGGGTATACCATTCTTAGTTTAAGCATTTGATAAAAAGGAAAACAATTGTCAGTAGTTAAACCTTAACGTTAGCATTTCCTAGGAATCACATCTGATGAGAGGAACTTAAGTAGCTTTCTGGATAATATTGGTTGTGACGCGTTCTTATTTAGAGAGTATAAGCAAGATACACGAATGGCATCAGCTTATGAACAGGTAAATATAGAGTGACATTTATACATTAAAACGGCATTTCAGAATGATGGCATGCAATACTTATTTTGTCCACTTGAGGGGGCTCGGGTTACATGAGGATAGCTTTGATTAATCCTAAAACAACCTTTTGCTCAGGAGCTGGGGAATTTAGTTATTTAACATTAAATTCGAGCTGGAAAATTACTCGAGTAGTATAGGATGACATTTCTTCATCGTTTCCTTTCTAAAGGAAGTGTCATAAAGTGTTGGGAACAAAGCATTGGTTACAACATAAAATCAGGCAATGTCAGGTGACCTTGCTTGCAAAATTAACTTATTTACATTCATTTCAACAACAACTATCAACAACAACATGGTAACATAACTACTAACCTAAGAGGTAAACGCCAAGGATTATTATTTAAACAGAACAAAACAGTTTATAATGAAACATTGTTTTAGCTCAAGAAGGCAGGAGTTGTTTGTGTCCCCCTTTCGCAATCCTGGCTTATCACATTTTGCACATCGGCTAAAGACAGAAGGGAGTGGTGTTTTAGGGCTCAGCCATTCTGTGGGAAAAGGGATCAGAACGGATGGCACTTTTGGTGTTCGGAGGTGACCTGTGGAGAGAGAGGGGCCGGACAGCCCCCTTGCTGTCCTGCTAAGTGTCTCCAGTGACACCTTTACGGCGAGAGGGGTTCACTAAGGCTCTTTGAATACACAGTCCTTAAGCGATGCATGTCTGATTGAGTCTCTGCAGACCCTTACCACAGACCCCAGGCGATGTCTCTAGTTTTTGCATGTCAAAAGGCCAACTCCAAGGGAGGAACCCCCCCCCCTTTGGCATTATCTGACCTCACCTCCCTCTTGAGGTGAGAGGCTGGTTGGTCCACTACTAGTAAAATATTATTCATTTTTATATTGATCAATAATAAAATTCCAGTAATATACTGTATATATAATAATAGTAATAATAGACTACTATGAAAGGGGTCTTTCTGCATAGTTAGTACTTTTGATAATTTATGTATATTTTGCTATAGCAACATTTTAATACTTAACATTATTATAATATTTTTACATTACAGTATTATTACTTTAAATTAAGTAAAGGATTCAAGTATTTCTTCCACCACTGCAAGACAACCCAAAACTTAGTAAGTGCAGAAGTATATGTTTATTTACTATAGCATTACAGATTGAAGCTTGTTGGGGTTTTCAACATATGGTTATTAGCTGAATATCAAAGATATTCTAGAAATATTAATAAAACTATTAATATTCAAAATTAGTAATTATAATTAATAAATACGGGGCATCACCCTGGAATCAGGGACCATTAACCACATATGAGCCAAATATGGTCAGTCTAAAAGAGGGTTTGTCCACCTGTAGATGGCTGAGAGAGGGGGGTGGGTCCAACTGCATGGGTGGTCGCAGATCCAGTACAGAATTGGCTAGAGTCCAGCTGATTTTGGAATCAAGACGGTGGAAAATCTCTCTCTCCTGAAGTACAAAAAAATGGAGATGCACTCTGATGCTAGCCTGCTGTGGGTCACAGGTCTGGTTAGCTGCAGGGGTCACCTGGCGTGTGCATGTAGAGCTAGTAAGCAGGAGGAGGAGAGAAAGGCACAGAGAAAACATATACATATACATACAATATACCACAATCTATACTACAGCCACCAGCAGTGAATGTTCATTCAGCATTGGTTGCTGGCTTTGGATTAGATAGAATGTGCAATTGTATCTGTTCTCAGACAACAGAAGCCAACACCAAAAATCCTAATTACTGTTGCAAACACTCGGCTACAACTTTATCAATGAGAAGAACGGTGGTGAACTTGCATTCAGCAACCGTGTTCCTTGGCTTGCTAATACTGACACGTTTTCACACAGTAATAGAAACAAAGCAATCACGGCGCAGTGGGTGGTACCGGACTTAAATATCCCTTTGGAGTTTCTTAACAGAAATTTACCATATGATGCTTATACAAGTAAGTAAGTTACAATAACAACGTTATAGAACTATCTGCTGCCCAGAGTCGCTTTGGTAGCGAGTAGATGCGTCAGTCCTTTTAGAAAATGCAGCAGAGTTTTCTCTCGGCTCGGTTCTGATGGTGCTGGTAGTTTCAATGGCACAGCTGATTCTTCGGTGGCAGCAACAGGAATCAGTGAAGTCGACTTAGGTTTGAGAAGGTAGAACACACAGGTGATCTTCTCTCAGTTAAGCACAGAGTTTATCCGTCTTCTTCTGCATGCATGAAATGTTATCTTGTGTATAACAGTTTCCTTACGGATCCAAAATTGTGTTGGTAAAACAAAGAAAAAGAATAATAATAGAGGTAGGAAAAAAGAAACAGTAGCTCGTCTGGCAAGTGAAGTCTGTATTCAGGAAAGAAAGCTCAGCGCTGAAAGAGAATACCTCCTGTGGCTGCTGGTGCAGTTTCAGAAAGGCAGGGTTTGTTTTACCTCCTTACAGTCCCACGAAGAACTGGGAACGGCCCAGAAGGGTTTGAGGTGTTCGGTTTTATACCTCCGTTCACAAAATGGCTGTACTTCCTGGGATTACTCCGGCCCCTGAAAGCTTCAGCCAATACAAACATTTGGTTCGGTTTTAAAGTTAGAGTTCACAGGTAGGTGTGAATTAACTGACTAGGGGCCGTCAGGGCTTTCGATTGTTCTCTGACCCCCTTTGTGTAGACAAGCCGCATGGCCAGACTCCTCAGTGACCTGCAGGCCCATCTTTGTCTTTAGCTTGTCCTTTTGTCTACAGACTTACAGACAGGCTCCTCAGGCCCATTTTTGTTATCATTGATGTGAGGCCCAACAAACTCGCTTTTACAAAAAACAATACAAAAAGCTTACATATCCATATGCATGGGGAAATTTAATACCATGAAGATTGCATTTCCACATCTTCAAAATGTTTACTGCCAAAGACCTTCAATTGGTTATTCATTCACTGATTAAAACAAAAGCAAGCAAGGCAGTGTGGTTAGGTTAGACAATCAAGAGTGGTGTTCATTATTAAATAATACAAATTTAAACGCTGAGTACTAGTATGAGATGAGACACAAACCATAGGCTTTTGGGGTTGAATCCACACTTTTAAAAAAAATTGTTGTGCTATATTGCATCACTGTCACACTCTCCCACCCCTGGTTTTGCTATGAATCAATAATGCAGAATACTTGCATATAAATGTCTTCAGCAGGAGACAGGGTTGCAAAAAAGAGAGGTGATGAGAAGAGTTTAAAGAACTGAATTAGTTAAGGGCTTGTGGCTGTATGTCCCGGAGGGCTGTTTAACGATCACTACAAATTTGCTGAGTCTTCTGTTTTGCCTGTTATTTTTGTGTTTATATTTCCTGCCAAATTTTCGATCTATACCATATCACCTCTATACTTGGCCCCCTGGCTGCCATATCAGACTATAACGGTGATTTGTTTTCATGACTCAGTTCCTTAATTCTATTACACACACACACACACACACACACACGCACACATGCACACAGTTATGGCATAATTTATTATAAGACAAAAAGGCCTTTCCCTTGTCGAACTGCTGGTACAATGGACTTTCAACCAACCATTTAAAAGGCTTCATCTCTTATTATGAGGCAGCAAATTAATATTCCAAAGGTTTTATGTCTGCATGGGCCTGCACGGGCCTGCACGTAGCTGCATGTGTTTATCTTTTTCATTTTGTCAGAATCAGTATGTTGTGTGTGTGTATGCAGATGAATGTGTTGGCATGTGTGCACAGACATTATGTATAATAATGATCAAGTGCTTTTGGCAGCATTGAGCCTCATAAAACATTGGCCATCAAAGGTCCTCCTGTGTGATCTGTTGCCACACTCCACTAAAGCCACTCATTTCTGCTAATTCAGTCCATTGTCAAATTAAATATTAATATTGTGTTTATTACTCTATTAGCTTTCTTGTCTGTTTTCAAATGACCACCTGTCATTTTTTCCCGTTATCCATTTTGTATGATAAACTAACTAAACTAAATGTATTATAATGGTGATTTTGCATGTGTGCGACATGCCTGCACACACCTGCATATTACACAAATACATAGAAATTCATGCATTGAATATTATACCACCTGCTGGCTCTGCTGCTGAATGCTGAGTGGGGTCATGCTTCTATTTTTTCTCTCTGTGTTTATCTAGATCTGTGTCTCTGTTTTCTCACCTTCTTTCTTGCTAAACTCATGTCTGTTGCTCACTCTCTATATTTGGAAACCAGTAGCAATGTTGGCGGAGAAGCTGATTTGGTTGACTTACAGACTGGGTGAGGGATTCCCTGGCCCGCCAAATGTTTGGGTGACTGGCTGACTAGGGTTTTTGGCTGGGTGGTTGCTTAGGAGCCTGGCTGAACACCAAATGACGTAGGCTGCTTTGTGGCTGAAAGACTGTACAGCTGGGTGATTGAGTCTAGTTTACTGAATAAATACATATTTGGCTAACTAATTTGATGGCTACCAGAGTGTTTACTTTGCTGACTCGAATGCTTGTCTGTCTGGTAGTGTGACTGAATGGCTTTTTGTTTATGTAACTGATGAAAGTGAATGCCAAGTAATAACCTGTTAATAATAATAATAGTTAGTAATGACTAGCAGGCTATGAAGTCTAGTTTAATTAGGGTGACCAGACGTCCCCGTTTTCCAGGGACAGTTCCCGGTTTTGGTGCCCGGTCCCCGTCTGAAGCTGTCCCCCGGAAATGTCCTCGTTTTTTACTGTGTGTTAATAATATGCTGTATAAGGTGTTATCAGACTTGAAATGAGATTTTACGTGGCCAGAAAGACTGGAAAGAAGAGCACACAGGTGTCGTGCCGAAAAGTGATTGTTCGCCAAAAATTGATTGAGCGCGGGCAGCATGTTAAAGCTGTATCACCCAGTCTCTTTACATCTACAGCTGCTTTTTATCTGGGTCAACGTGCTAATAAATATCACTTTATGTCCGTGGTAACAGCAAAGGTATGTCTTTGGGATACTTTAATGTTTCTTTTAACGGAATAATCACAATTGTGGCCAAATAATTTTTTGCAATTTATAGTGTCAGTATCAGGCCTGACATTTATGTGATTATAGGCAATAATAGAAGCCTGTTGTTGCCGATGGATTATGTGTTTGTTAGGCCTATGTTTATATTTGTAAAACGGAATGTAGCCTATAATTAACATGACTTACTGCTGAGTTATATATAAAATAAAGGCATGCTCTCTTTTGCAATTATCTTTATGACTACATTATTTAACTTGTTGTGTACCTACCAATCCAGTCCTTTTTAACTGTTAAAATACCTTTAAATGGCCTATACAATTTCACTTTATTATTTAGTATTTCACTTGCTAGAAAGTGATTACAGCTTCTGCTTATTGACTGAAAGGTAGATTCTGCCTCAAAATGACTTGATTTCATTCAGAAGAGTTATATTTGAACGATTATGAAACCAAAATATTCCCCATTTTTTATTTCATTTATAATAACATTAGACATACTGACCACCAAACCAAAAATGTCCACGGTTTTCATTTGAGAAATCTGGTCACCTTAAGTTTAATGGAATAGTTGGACATATGGACAAATACGCCTATTGGCTTTATTGCCCAGAATTATATAAAACAATCAATACTACTCTCAAATCTGTCTGTTAAATATAAGGTTAGCAGAAGGTTAGCTTAGCTTAGCATACAGACTGGAAACAGCCTGGCTCTGTTGAAAGGTAACAGATAAACAAACCATAATTACGTATTTTAACTCCAGATTCTATGAGTATAGGCGCAGCCCTCTAAGGCCATCGCTATTGGGTTTACCCCTATGCACGCTCCACGCGGCACTGATAAATTTTGTCTATGCCCAGCCATCGGCTCCCATAGTGCCTTTTCTTCAGCACTAAGAACCAAGGCCCAGTGAAGCCCACTGCTTAGAGGGCTGCGCCTATACTCATAGAATCTGGAGTTACAATACGTAACTATCGTTCTATTTCGTATAGGCTTTGCCCTCTAAAGCCATCTATTGGCTTTAGAGGCGAAGCAGGATGAGTCAACGCCTCACTGGCCCATACGGTACCACCAAGCACAGACCCACGTATCCAGAACCAATGTAATAAGCCACCTGATCCCCAGTAGTCCGTGCCATTGGTGTCATCGTGCACGCAATCACCAATGGCGCAACATGGGAAGGCAGAGAACCAACCCATGCGTAAAGGTCGGGGACCGGATGGGGAGGCCCCGCAGCTGTGCAGGTGCAGACGACGTCACGACAGCGACCGCATCTGTTGCGAACAGAGCAGGGCTAGCGTGAGACATGACCACTCCCCCCTGTCCGGACGGGAGAAGCGCTCAGCACACTCACAGGTGACAATCAATCAGACAGAACGCTCAGTACTGAGTGAGTCAGCGAGAATCATCCCGCAGGTAGAAACAGTAGAAACAGACGAAAGAGCACGGGGAAGATCAGGAGGCCACCGTGCAGATGTTGTCCACCGACATTCCACTGTGCAATGCCACAGAGGAGGAGACGCCTCTCGTACAGTGCGCCCTGATGCCGACAGGGGGAGATACACTGGCTGACACATAGGCCTGTGAGATAGCCTTACACAGCCAGTGAGACAGGCGCTGCGCCGACAGGGGAAGCCCCTTGGACTGTTCCCTGTAGTGCACAAACAGGCAGCCGTGTGCGCTACGTAGGTGGTGCACACCACCGCCGGGGAGAGACCTAAACTCTCCAGGCGCTGCCGCATGGATAACTCCTGGTCGCGTCTCCCGCCTGAGAGAGGGCATCCCCCCTCCAGGGGAGTTTCCACGGCTGACCGACAGCAACCGCTGGAGGCAGGGAAACCAGGACGCGCTCGTTTACTCCAGAGCCACAGCGGGGGGCCGTCCCGCGAACTCGGTGAGAACCACAGGGCACACTGAGTGTTCTCTCAGTTGGCAAACAGATCCGCCTGTGCCACGCCAAACCTGAGCCAGATCTGGGCTATCAGAGTGAAGGCACCACTCGTCTGGGCGAGGGCTGCCCCTCGACGGCAGGGATGTACTCCGCTCTGATGGAGAGCAGGTGAGTGTGTGCCCACAACAGCAGCTGCGCTGAGCGCACCCCACCCTGGCGGTTTATGTAGGCTGGTTCCACAGCAGAGGGGCGAAGTGTCTGACCACTTTCCACACTGTGAGGAGCTCCAACACATTGGAGAGGCATGTGAGACCTCCACAGACCGCCCACCACCTGAGAGAGGCAGGTCCAGCCCATCAGGGAGGCGTCCGTGAAGACTGAGATATGGGACGTGGCCCTGCCCAGGGGGACCCCGACTGTCAGAGAGGGGGTTCTGCCAGTAGGGTAGATCCAACCCCACAGACAGAGGAACGGCAACCATGCGCCGCTTCTGTCTCACTGCCCGCCGCTGTAGCCTCCTCATGTGTAGGAGGGCCCAGGGGAACCACCATGTGAGCCGCTGAAATGAGGCCCAGGAGCCTCATGACTGAAAGCGCCCTCACCACCCTTGGCGGAGCCACATGGCGGAGCAGCTCTGTCAGAGTGCCCACACGCTCCTGGGAATGCCGCGGTCGCTGGAGGGAGGAATCTAGCACTATGCGTCTGGGAGGGAAAAGGAGCACTTTTCTTCCAGTTCTTCCAGTCCAGTTCCAGTGAAACCCAGGTGAGGCAGGTGTGCAACGAGCTTGGGCGTCTGCACCAACACCTCGTCCTGGGACCGTACCAGCAGCAGACTCTGATGCCCGCCCGCCGCAGCGGCTCCAAGGCACTGAGCTGTCTAAGAGCAGTTCTAAAGAGCAGAAGATTATGCACTGATCTGTCAAATGAAACTATGTAGCAATTTATCAATCCTAACAATAATGTGAATGCATCCCTAATTATTCAAGAATAGCTATAAGGTGTGCGGGTACCCTAACCATAACCCACTCAGGATTCTTATGGAAGCACCAGTATTAGCAAGAAAATTTATGGTTCAATCAGATTTTTTTTTTTACAAGTCAGTCATACTATATTTTTAAGACAGCCTAACTGGAAAATCTTTGTTTGTTCTGCAAATTGGCTTTCTCTGCCGGCTGTATGCATTTGATTCAGCAGGCATCAGATCAATAACAGGCTTTTGTTGTGAGCATTTGTCTTTCTGCCTTTCTGTTGGTGAAGAAATGCTGAGTCAAGAAGCAAATAACGCTATTAGGATTGTTTCCCCAGTCTGCAGTTGATTGGGCCACTTATGAGGGTATGTGTGGCTGATTCCAATTGGAGTGCTCTTACAATTTGATGAGTTGTTTATCTCTGCTTTGTGATGACTGGATCGTTCGGGTTAAATAAATGGGTTTTGTTTCTTTCTTTTTTCTTTCTCTCTTTGCCTGAGGTCCTTTTTCGATATGCATTTTTTTAACATTAACAGAATAAATTGTAAGACATTCACACATGCAACACCTTAACTTTAATTTCACACAATTCACACACCACCATTAGTACCTGTCCTATGCTACAATAAATTTAAAACATCATACGTCAGTCACTTCTTGTGCACATGGTGTCAAGAAACATAGTGTTATCTTGAACGATTAAATTGCTGTAACTAATGTTCTGTTGTTGTAGTAAATTGACATCTTTCACACGCGACCAAAATGCAGTCACATTAACGAGAAAGGCTGCAAGACAACAAATTTAACTCTAGTGAGGTGTGGTAATTTTGCTAATATCTTAGCACGTATGCACTCAAACTCTCAATTTCATTTATTCTTAAACTTGGCCATGAATATCTGGATTACTTTAATAATGTTAAAAAAAGCTTTACCCAAAATCTGCCATTTCCTAAATGAGTCACTGTCTAGAAAGTGGCTTTATTTGTCCTTATTAACAGGATGATTTGGAGTGAGAATATTTATCAGTGTCCTGCAGCCTTGACACAATTTTCATTTCTCACTCCTTTCTTGTTGCCAAAATGTGTTTATACCCCAAGGCCATTTTCAGCATCAGGTCCCATGGCCTCTTAGTCTTTGAAGTATCTCTTTTCCTGAAAGTCAGGGGTGTTAATATGTTGGCTTTATGTTTTTTTCTTTATTTTCAAGTACAAAATATGGTAGAATATTTGTGAAGTTAACTTGTGTATTAAACTGTTGCTGTAGAGCATATGCTAGTGATGTAATCTAAGTAGTATACTTAAGGGGGATATATGTAGTTTTTTTAATGAAATGAATCACCTTTTCATTGCCTGTGTGTTAAAGGGTTATAATCTCATGAAATCCCTTGGCTGTTAGATGCTTCTGAATCTGTACCGTACACACAGCAACAACAGCGCAGCTTTCAACATGGAGTCCACTAAAATGATGGACTCCCAGCAAGGTTAAAAACCAACATCAGAGTTTTATGTGTTGAAGCCCGTCAGGACAAATGAGAGTCCAGATCATTGGGTGAAAACAGGTAAATTAACATCACTGCAGAGCATGTCAATATATTGTGATTTTGTGCTTTAGCTGGCTCAAGTTAGATAACGCCGAGCAGTTGCTAACATTATCCAGTGCAGTTATACGGCTTTCCAAATTACTTCACCAGCTAACGCCACCCATATTACTATCCTGTGTAAAACTGGTATTCTGTGAAAGTGTTGATTCAGCCTACAAGAAATTAGCAATTTGTTTATAGTGTTACTAACCTACAGTGATGCAAGGCTACGTAAGCGCGGATCTAATGTTCGGTTTAGATGTATTGTCATTTTACAGATACTCAGGTACACAGCTTCTTCACCGACTCAGTTGCCCTAACTTAGGTGACACACATTCTATTAGGTCTGGGCGGTATATCGGTATAATGAAGTATACCGATATAATTTCAAAAAAGATATAAAATTAGACAATACCTTTTATACCAATATAGTTTGATGTTGAGTTAATTAATATGTTTCCGTAAAGTCCTGCCAGCATCCTGCTCCTCTCTCTCTCTCTCTCTTACCGTGCAGCCCTGCACCTCCCTCTGCGTTTGCACGCAGCCGTCTACTCACAAACTGTAGGGAGACACAGTGCTGGTTAACACTGCTGAAGACCTGTAAAAAGAAAAAAACAGCGGTTCAGCCAGTGTTTCCCACACAAACACTTTACTTTGGTGGTCCGCCCAGACACATTGGAGTGTTTATCAGAGAAACACAGAGAGATTACATTACAAGTCGCGACACAGTGGACCAGGTAAAATGAGTGTGAGTGAACCAGTGAACACACCAGTGCAGACGTCATTCGTTAGCTACCATGTTGGTTTTGTTTTAATAGGCTACGTTGTCAACATGTCTCCTCAGCATGCAGCGCAGAAAATGTACAGAAGACAAGTTTGTTTTTTTCCCGGTCACTTTCTACAACGTAGCCTACTACTGATAGAGAAAATCACCAGAGCAGATATACAGTCCCCTCCAGAAGTATTGGAACGGTAAGGGAAATTCCTTTGTTTTTGTCGTTCACTGAAGACATTTGGGTTTAAGATCAAAAGATGAGTATGAGACAAGAGTTCAGAATTTCAGCTTTTATTTCCTGGTATTCACATCTAGATGTGTTAAACAACTTAGGACGTATCACTGTTTGTATTAGACCACAGCATTCTTAGGTGAGCAAAAGTAATGGAACAAATAATCTTACAGTAAATAACATTTAATATTTGGTGGCATAACCCTTGCTTGCAATAACTGTCTCAAGCCTGCGACCCATCACCAAACTGCTGCATTCTTCATTTGTGATGCTATTCCAGGCTTTTACCACAGTAAAAGTTCAGTTCTTGATTGTTTCGGGGTGTTTCTCCCTTCAGTCTCCTCTTAAGGAGGTGAAATGCATGTGTGGTGTATAACATATGTGCATTTGACGCATAACAGTTTAACATAGCACTCTAGCAGCTGGATAGAGGATTTGTGATTAAGGGGAGAGCAGAGGTCAGTGGTTAGGTGGAGACTCAGACCCTTATATGGTGTCTAACAGATGCCTACACTTATCCTATAGAACTGTGCCCTTATATGGATTGGTGCCTTAGTTTGCAGACTCAGACCCTTATATGGTATCTAATAGATACCTAAACATGCCCTATATAAGCTGTGTTTGATGTACGGAGAGACAGAGTGGCCATCGGGCTGGGTCACTCTCCAAGCTGCTGCAGAGCTTGTAATTGATGCTGAACTCCTTGATGTAATAAACTTTTATGATCAAGAAGAGTGTCAAGCGGATTTCTTCTCAACACATCATCGCAGCATTATTGTTCGGACACCACAGAAATAAGGGTCTGAGTCTTCACCTAACCACTGACCTCTGCTCTCCCCTTAAAAGGTCACTAATCCTCTATCCAGCTGCTACAGTGCTATGTTAAACTGTTATGCGTCAAATGCACATATGTTATACACCGCACATGCTCTATTGGATTCAGGTCAGGTGATTGACTTGGCCAGTCTAAAACTGGTATTGCTATTTTTTCCCCCTGATGAAGTCCTTTGTTTTGTTGGCAGTGTGCTTTGGGTCAATGTCCTATTGTATGATAAACCTCCTCCCGATTAGTTTCAATGCATTTCTCTGTAAACTGGCAGACAAAGTGTTTCTTTGGACTTCTGAATTCATTCTGCTGCTACCATCAACAGTTACATCATCAATAAATATTAATGATCCTGTTCCAGAAGCAGCCATACACGCCCAAACCATGGCATTACCTCCACCATGCTTCAAAGATGAGCTTGTACGCTTCGGATCATAAGCAGTTCCTTTCTTTCTCCACACTTTGGCCTTTCCATCACTTTGGTAGAGATTAATCTTGGTCTCATCAGTCCATAAGATTGTTTTCCAGAACTTTTGCGGCTCATCTCTGTACTTCTTTACAAATTTCAATCTGGCTCTCCGATTCTTCCTGCTGATAAATGGTTTGCATCTTGTGGTGTGGCCTCTATATTTTCTGCTCTCTGAGTCTTCTTCAAACAGTGGATTGTGATACCTTCACCCCTGCACTGTGGAGGTCGTTGGTGATGTCACTTACTGATGTTTTGGGGGTTTTCTTCCCAGCTCTCACAATATTTCTGTCATCAAATACTGTTGTTTTCCTTGGCCGACCTGTTCGACGTCTGTTGCTCAGTACACCAGTAGTTTCTTTCTTTTTCAGGACGTTCCAAATTGTTATGCTTGCTATGCCCAATGTTTGTCCAGTGGCTCTGGTTGATTTTCCTTCTTTTCTCAGTTTGACAATGGCTGGCTTTTCTCCCATAGACAGCTATCTGGTCTTCATGTTGGTTTTACCTCTTTAACAGGAAATCCAGTCTTTATAGGTTTGAACCAAGGATGAAAACTTAGACTAGTCATGCAGAGCTATTTAATGTTTGGACAATCAACCTAAAAGGCAACACCTGGGCAACAAGAAACATCTGTCAGTCACATGTTCCAATACTTTTGCTCACTTGAAAAATGGGGGGGTTCAAACAAAGGGTTGTATGTCCTGAGTTGTTTAACAAGATGTGAATAT
Source organism: Micropterus salmoides (assembly GCF_014851395.1). Classification (NCBI taxonomy): domain Eukaryota; kingdom Metazoa; phylum Chordata; class Actinopteri; order Centrarchiformes; family Centrarchidae; genus Micropterus; species Micropterus salmoides. The sequence goes on from NW_024041484.1 coordinate 13,225,701, forward strand.
CACAAAATGAGAGCTGAAATTCTGAACTCTTGTCTCATACTCATCTTTTGATCTTAAACCCAAATGTCTTCAGTGAACAACAAAAACAAAGGAATTTGCCTTACTGTTCCAATACTTTTGGAGGGGACTGTATAGGGAGGGAGAGACAGAAAGAAATGTGGCACGCTGACGTGTTTGCAGCAGACCCAGAGGAAAAATCTTTTTCTCAGAATAGTCTTTTCTTTAACACTTGAGAAAACACTAAGATCTCAATAGTATATATTTTTGAGATCACTCCAATCTGAATTGTTGCTCCTAAAACCCCTTAACAGAAAACTGAGACATATTTGAGAAGAATCATGAGATCCCAGGAGTCTTAGCTGAGTTTTCTTTGGGGTCTGAAATTGTCATCGTAGGTGCATGTCCACTGTGAGACATAATCTAAAAAAAAACAGAAATCACAATGTATGATTTTTTAACTATTTATTTGTATGATACAGCTGCAAATAAGTACAGAGGTCAAATATTTCCTGTAGTTTTTCACCAGGTTTGCACACACTGCAGGAGGGATTTTGGCCCACTCCTCCACACAGATCTTCTCTAGATCAGTCAGGTTTCTGGGCTGTCGCTGAGAAACACGGAGTTTGAGCTCCCTCCAAAGATTCTCTATTGGGTTTAGGTCTGGAGACTGGCTAGGCCACGCCAGAACCTTGATACGCTTCTTACAGAGCCACTCCTTGGTTATCCTGGCTGTGTGCTTCGGGTCATTGTCATGTTGGAAGACCCGGCCTCGACCCATCTTCAATGCTCTAACTGAGGGAAGGAGGTTGTTCCCCAAAATCTCGCAATACATGGCCCCGGTCATCCTCTCCTTAATACAGTGCAGTCGCCCTGTCCCATGTGCAGAAAAACAGCCCCAAAGCATGATGCTACCACCCTCATGCTTCACAGTAGGGATGGTGTTCTTGGGATGGTTCTCATCATTCTTCTTCCTCCAAACACAGTTAGTGGAATTATGACCAAAAAGTTCTATTTTGGTCTCATCTGACCACATGACTTTCTCCCATGACCTCTGGATCATCCAAATGGTCGTTGGCAAACTTAAGACGGGCCTTGACATGTGCTGGTTTAAGTAGGGGAACCTTCCGTGCTATGCATGATTTCAAATCATGACGTTTTAGTGTATTACCAACAGTAACCTTGGAAACGGCGGTCCCAGCTCTTTTCAGGTCATTGACCAGCTCCTCCCGTCTAGTTCTGGGCTGATTTCTCACCTTTCTTAGGATCATTGAGACCCCACGAGTTGAGATCAAAACAGTAATATCAAAGATCCTTGCTCCTTCTCAACTCTCTGGTAATATTCTATTCACATAATACAACCAATAGTACAGTAATGTTAAATCTTACTTGTGAAAAGTAATCCCCTGAGCCCTGTTTGCGATGGTCCACCGATTTGAGCATGAACATGCTACACAGCGTTCTGGCATCTCGCTTTCTTCAGCTGCGCAACTGGGAGTACGACCGGTTCATGATGGCAGCCGCATTTCTTGCGCCTAGCGGCCAATAGGGCGTCTACATCTGTATATGTCTATGGTGTAGACGCCCATCACTACATTGAATACGCACAAAGAAGAAGAAGAGGGAATAATTATAATAATAATAATAATAATAGTAATATACAGTCTCCGAGTAGTCTTCTGGTTTATTAGAAGTAAGAAGAGACATTTGGACAACTGAAGGAGCACACGTGTTATTTAGCAGGAGAGCCGACAGCCAGACGGAGTCTGGACAGACAGCTGACAGCAGAAATCATGGATTTTGTGGATTTTCCCAGACGGAAGGCTATAACGTTAATGTGGGACAGATGTTTTCAAAGCGGTGCTGGAGTTGTCTGTTTTCTGCTGGACAGGTAATTAACTTTGTTTGTCAGACTTTAGCGATGCAAATGAAAACTGTTCTTTGATAGCTTTAGCTATTAGCTGGCCATAATCACAGAGAGCCGTGACATGTTTCCGTGTCAGTGGTGTGAAATATGGATTCATTTCATGGCGCCTACTTATTCTCCGGCCTGTGGTTTGGCTTTGCCAGTTACTTAGCGAGACAATCAGCTGATCAGTAATGTTGATTGGCAATAAAACCATAAGTTAGCTTAGAGCATGGAAGCATCAGCCAGCTAAGCCTTTACTGACTGGTAGAAAAAAATATATTGTTAGTTGGATTGGTTTATTCTCCAGCGCTGTGCTTTGGCTTGTGGTTTTATGTTAGTTGGATTAATTTCATGTAGTTACTCTCTCTCTCTCTCTCCAGCGCTCTGTTTTGGCTTTGTATGTTACATTGTGAAAATCAGCTGATCGCTAATTGGCAATAAAACAGCAGCTTCCAGCATCGGAGCTAGCAGCTAAACTTTTACTGCGCTGGTATAAAAAATATGTAGGTGGATTGTAATTTCATGTAGTTCTTCTCCAGCACTCTGTTATGGCTTTGTAACGTGGACAGAAATGCGCATTTACCTTCCTGAGACATTGTGCACATAAATATGTAATTTGTAATTTCACATGCTAAATTCCCATTAAAACATTGCACCGTTTTACCACAAGCAGTACTACTTTGTGTTTCTGTTGTATTTCAAAAAATTCAAGACATTTTGGTAATATTTGCAGATTGCTTATCTAATTAAAGTGAGAGGAGCCTTGATCCTCACCTGACTATGCCTTTGTAAACTTCATGTATTATGTGGTTTATAATGGACTGTGGTGCAGAAACAGTGAGGCTTACATTGTCCTGTTATCTGTCAGTGGTCATACTTGATGCACTAGATGTGATAGTGTTTGAGATGTTCTTCATTTACTTTGGTATGTTAGTCCAGATGAGCCAACCCTCCCAAGATGTAAAATAATGTCTTACAGGAGTATGATACATCATGTAGCACTTAATTTCTTCATGTTGCTGTAACAATAATATTCAAAAAAACATATGGTTTTAAATAATTTATATAATTTCTTAATATATCTAAAAGAAACCTAATTTCTTGACTGGCAATCTCTTTTATCTCATAGATGACATCTTTGTCCTGTCTCAGGCACCGTAGCTATACTGCTCACTTGGGTAGGGGAGGGGGGGTACAATTCGCAATCCTCACCACTAGATGTCACTAGAACTTACACACTGAACCTTTAAGCATAGGCTTTAGCGCCTTTAACCTTGCCTCCAGGTACACATATGGCCCTAAGAGCATTTGTCTTTTCCAATTTACAAAATATGTATGCTTTATTGAATTTGTTTTATTCTTTACTTTTTTGCTTCACAATTTCTGCTTTTTTCACTTGGTCCTTCTCTCTCCTGACTATTGGTGTTGTTTCTCTGCTCCTTTTATTATCACTCGTAAATGCTCATGACTCTCCATTTCGTTGCTTTGTCTTCTCTCCTTCCCTGTTTTCTTTCCACATTCCCATTCCTTCACTGTGCGCTAATTTCCCCTCGGAAAATCACAATGCAGACACTCTGACAGTGGCCGAATCGGTAGTGTGAGCCAGTGAGATATCAAGCAAACTACACCTCTCATTAAAGTGTAACAAAGCCAGGTAAGGGGGAGTGTATTACAGAGCCTGCTGACAATAGGAGATACATGTTTGGTGCGTCACTAAGCTCTCACAGCAACAGGCAGACAAGCGTATCAAAATCTGAAGAGCGAGACATGAATTTCTCAGACTAATCCGTCCTCACCCCTGGTGTTCTGTTTGTGAAACCAAATTTTAAAGTACACAGCTGTTGATTCTAACACTCGCACGCCTCCTGTGGTTTCAATTGGCAGGTTGCTTTGCTAAAAAGTTACATTTTTATGGTTTCTTTCTGTACATTTTCTCTTTCTCTGTCTTTATTTCTTTTTCTGTAGTTTGCTTTTCTCTCCCTTTTGCAATGCCGTCTCTTATTGCTGACTATTCCCTGACTTTCTGTCTTGTTGTATCAATTTAGCTGTTTTCTGTTTTTATGTATGTACATGAGACATATACATATATACACATATACATACACACACACACACACACACACATATATATATATTTATTTAATATTTTTTTGTACACCATACATTTCTATTGGCCTAGCCCCTCTTTCTATCCTCATTTCTTTCCTTCTTTGTAATAAAGCTGCATTAAATGCCCAAAATGTAATATATCACATCATTTGCCTTCCAATTTTCTCAGCGCAACTTAGTTGACATGGTGCAGCGAAAGATTGCATCAATTAGACTTGTCAGTGAGCTGAGCTTGACTCTTTTCTCCAAAAACTCAACCTGTCAATGATCTTGCACACACAGACACAAACACACACACACCGTACAGGCAGACACACATATAAAAGTCTTGTCCCCTTTGCTTTTTCTGGTCCAGATTGTTTGAGTACTGTGTAATGTACCCAGGCACATTGGCATGTAGCCCTGGCAATCAAAGTCGACCAGAATTCATCAGAAGAACATTTGACACGTTTACACACACACACTCACACACCGATACACCACAATTCCCACAGCGATCACTATGCAACAGCAGATGCAGAAAAACACATGTACATGAACCTTTAAATATATGTATGTAATTCTCTAATGAACTTTAAATGCATCTACCATAGAGGCCAATAACCAAAACCATGAAGAAAATAGTCACGTAAACAATATAATATAATAATATGCGCCATTTAGTGCATTTGTAAAGTGTTATAGACTGAAATTAGGAAAAGAACCACGAAGATGACAAGTTACCCCACAAAGAATAACCATTTCCACCAACATACTGTATACAGACTTTTTCTTGATAGCCAAAAAGAGGTCACTGAACTACACTGTTGTAACTATTAGATTCTATTGTTAGAGTTGGAACGCTAGGCAACTCCTTCCTGCGGGAAAACAAATTCTTATATACCAAAACAGATTTGGAAACAGTTTTCTAGTAATAGTTAATTTGCTCAATTTATTAGGCAATTTGTGTTGAAAATGAAAAGACAAATTATATTTGGAAAACATGGCTGGTCGGCACTAAAACTTGAAGAAATTAATAAAAACAATTTCACTGCGCACTAATATTTGGCCATTTGCTCATTGCTTTTGATATACATTTTTTTCTGAACAAATTGTTTATCAATTACTTTTTTTCAGTTCTATTTCTTATTATCTGTTTGTCTTAACCCCTAACCCACACCTCCCAAAGAATCTCACCTCCACAAACTCAGAAAGTCTCATGAGGGATTTTTCAACGATTTAAACTCCTCTTTACCCTCAGCCACAGAAGCACAAATGTACTTGAGGTAAATGCAGACCTATGCACATGTACATAGACATATGCAGAGGTATCCTCAGACACACTCTCTCCTTCTCACACCCGCTCTCTCCCTTCTGACAGGCCAGCTTGTGTTAAGTAGTCTATAGAGAGCTGGTGTGAAAACAGCCAGGCCAAGAGTTAAATGACTGTGGGATTTCTCCTAACGTCAGTGAGAATCCCCCACTGGTCAGCAAAACCTGCTCACACACGTCAAACTGTCTTGTTAGCCAGCCACCTGTGTGTGTGTGTGTGTGTCTGTGAGTATGGGTGTGTGTGTGCATGTATTGGATGTAACTGTCTTGCCATCTAGTCCGTGACATGTATGTCATGTATGTCACGGACTAGGCTGCATGATGGTGCTGTGAAAGGGCTGGTTGGATGATTTGTGGGGTACAGGTAAAGAGAAGAGAATATTATACAGGGACAATCTCATTTGAAAAGATAACTAAAGAAAGACTCCAGCCAACAGGGTGACACCTCAAACTGAATTACTGAAGTGCAGATACATGGATTTTCAAGTGCTTAACTCAAGTAGATTAATAGCATTCAGTTATGTATCACCCATTGTCGGAATCCTCTTGTGAACCTGAGCTATGCATGCAGTAATTGTAGTTCACGCCTCGCACATCAATAGTTGAGTATAATGGGGTTTTTCCCCAGTGAAGAATAGGTAGAGAAATGCCATATATAGTGTGCCAGATTTCTAAACAGTGATTCAGTCACAACTCCTTTTGCAGTATTGATAGGCAAAACAGTGTCATAAGTAATTCGGAGTATATTTGTGTTTATCTTCAGTTGTACATCACTGATGGCTGCACTTTTTGTTTAGTATTTTGTAGTGAATTAAACAAGTGTCTCATGGGAAACAGAAAAAAGAGAGTGTGGGACTCAAAAGAGACTACAAAAAGATGTTCAATCTGTCATGACTATTCCCTGTTATGGGTCAAGGTCCAAAAAGCTTGTTTCTACAATGTCCATGATGCGACTACTAGTGCTTTTTTGGTAGACCCCTCCCACTTGGTAAACACCCACCCACCTAACTTCCTGTCCCAAGTCCTGGAATTTTAGATCTGTTTTTTCCTTTAAAAATTACCTAAAGTGATCCTAGATAACCAGACATGTATACACAACTCATTTGCAACAGCACATTTTGAAGGCCGGATTACGTTTCCTATTAACATAATGAGGAAATATTGTTAATTAATGTATCTGGCAAGTCTGATATTAACAGTATCTGTGACATGTAAAAGAACTCATCTACAATATCCACTTAAAGTGACTACCATTATGAAACTTTTTCCTGGTTATGTTTAGACACTGGCAGCTATTGGTTAAGGCTGATAGTCTTGGTTTAATACTGTTACGATCCTGTCCTGAGTTTCTCTGAGTTTTTTGTTTGGTCAGTTCAGTATCTGTTATTTAGTCTGTGTTTTGGTTCCATGTCTTTTTTCCTAGTCCTGTGCCTTAGTTCATGTCTTAGTATTTACTTCTAGTTCTTTGTCTGCATTATTTTAGTTTTTATTATGTATTCTGTGTTCTAGTTCTGTGTTCTCGTTTAGGTTTTGTCTGTTATGATCCCTGTGTTATAGTTGGTCGGTGTTTGTCTGTTTACATGGGTTTCTGGTATTGTCTGAAGTTAGATTCTTGTCTGGTATTTTGTAACATGTTTTCTGTCTGTTCCCCTAGTAATCTGCCTGCCTGCCTGTCTCTCTGTTTTCCCCTGCTGTCTCTCTGCCTGCCTGTCTTGTTAGTCCTGATTCCTCTCACCTGTGTTTCTCCCACCTGCTCGTTAGTCCCTGGTGTTAAATGTTTGCTGTTTCTGTTCAGTCTCTGTCTGGTCATTGCAGTGTAGTGTGTAGTGTGTAGTGTGTAGTGTGTAGTGTGTAGTGTGTAGTGTGTAGTGTGTAGTGTGTAGTGTGTAGTGTGTAGTGTGTAGTGTGTAGTGTGTAGTCTGCAGTCTGCAGTCTGCCTAGCTCTGTCTCTTCCTGTTTCTCTGTTTTTTGTGGATTTTGTATTTTCTTACACTGAACTTGACCTGCTCAGTGTCCTGCGTTTGGGTCCTCCAACCTGCTCAAATCTGTGACATATACAGAATGGGAAATTCTTAAAAACTTCCCCCTGCTTCCAATTTGAGAGGAGCGTAAAAGGGTTTACATTAAATCTAATATTCCATGGTGTAGCACTGCAAAAGGGAATAGCCCCTCTCCGGCAGCGTATAAATAAGCACAGTGTGGCCCACCATATGCTGAATGAAATAATCCATATGAAGGATAGGATGTGGGCTCTTGTTGGGATAGCATTTAACTCAAAATCTATACACTACATATTTCAATTTACATATATATGAACCTATGGCTGCTGATTATCATTTCTCACCCGTTGTGCAAACCAGGAACAAGCTTCTAGAGATGCTTGATTAGACAGATGGACTCAAATCCATCACTAAGCAGATGGCATAAAATTGTTTATAGTTGCAGCCACTGAAATAGCCCACAGATACAAAAAGGCCATCTGGGTACATGTGGGGTTTCCAACATCAACCCATATTTTCATTTGTCGTTCACAATCACAGAATCCAATACACCCATCCCCAGTGGTGTTTTCAGTAACTACCACTGCAGAAACTTAAGTTTGATGACTGCAGGAAAATGGGTGAATGTGATTGGGTTAAAGGATTTTTTTTGCTATTATTCTGAGTACGTAAGGGGTTTCTCTTCCATGATGGCTTAAAAGACAGACTCAAAGGACCCTCAACTGTCATTTCTAAGGTGAAGAATTAACTGTTTAGCTCAATTTTTGAGTCAATATGGATGAAAGGTCCTAAACGTGCTCAGAATAATGTAAGGTTTAAACTTCCAAAGAGGTAAAACTAAATAGTAATAAATCAGAATAAAATTCTAAGTCAAGTGGAAAGGTGCCATTTAGCCCAAGACACCAACCAGAAAGACCCACAGCAATGTCTGCTATCACACTTACACACCTGTTATATATTTTCCGTGGCAATATTGTATCGATACATGGAGATCACGTATTGATCTTTTATTATATAAACTGTATAAATTATTATGTAATTTGTACATGACAATTGCTTTTTCAGTCCACAAGAAAAAGAGTTTTCCTTTGGGGACACAATTTGAAGTTGGAAAGAAGGTAATAAATTGCAATACGCAATCGCAATATTTTTAAAATCGCAATAATATCGTATCATGACATAAGTATCGTGATAATATTGTATCGTGGGGCATCTGGTGATTCCACCCCTAACATATATGCATTCTCACCACTACTAATGTTTCTGCCCCTTGCACCTTTTTTGTGCACTGACCACAAAATTCAGTAATTGGTTGCACTGGTTGATCCTTCCAGCCTTTCAGCCTTCCAGCAGTTCAGAGATGAGTGTATCAGCAATCATATTCTTACATAATAGCTGATCCTGCAGTTCAGAGGCAAAGTTGTACTATTAGATATAGTATAGTAAAGCTTATAAGAAAACCTGATTCTGCTGCCTTGTACCAGTCCACTATACACTGCCCCACCAAACATGAGCTTCATTATATTGTGTGAATGCATGAGCCAGTGATTTGAGTAGCACACGCTTTTGAAATACCACCCGTGCGAATCTGTTTTGTTTTGGTCAGCTGTGCATTTGCATATAGAGAATATTCAGTCTGAAGCTGAGTTTCCTTTGATGTCCCTCCCATGGAAGAGGAGCCTGACTCATCATCTGACAGTTTGCTCTGTGTTGGAGGGAAGAGACGGAGAAAGACGAATATAGCATCAGGTCCACCATATGGCTATCTGATCTTTCAGCTTGCACCAATCTGCCGAACCAGTGGGAGCTTGACTGTGTTCACTGCACGCTCCATTTCAAACACCTCAGCTATCAGTGAGTCAGTGGACAAAGGCATAGATATTCTAGGGCAAGACTTTTCACAGAGGGCATCGCTATCTTGTATTCAACTTTATAGTGTCAAATTACACAGAAATATCTCTTTAAGTAACCTTAAAGGGACAGTTTGACATTTTGGGAAACATGTTTACTTGTGTTCTTGCAGAGTGCTAGTCAGAAGAACAACGCCACTCTCATATCTCTCCATTAAATATAAAGCTCCATCCAGGAGAAGTTTATCTTAGCTTAGCATAAAAACTGAAATCTAGTCTATCTCCCTAATTAGCACATTATATATTTTGTTGTTTAATCCATACAAATACAAGAAGTGTAATAAAAAGCTGTGGTTTTTTAATGGGATTTTTTTGATGGAAGGTTTTTCTTGGAGGGTTGCACTGACTTCCTGCCTTCTCCACTGGCTGCCTGGCAACCGCACAGTGACAGATTTTTCACTTTGGTTGTTGTATGGATTTTAAAAAAATGACACAATGTTTTAGATGAGAAATTCTGGTATGTGAATTTCTGTTTGGACTGAGCCAGGCTAGCTGTTAGCCCCAGGCTCCAGTCTCTATGCTAAGCAAACACAAAGATGTGGACAGATTTGAGACCTATTAAGCTCCTTGTTCGACTCTCAGCATGAAAGGATATTTTGCAAAATTCCACACTTTCCATTGCCGTGGAATCAGTAAAGCATATTCCCTCTTGCAGTTGTTATTTCTGTGCAGATTATGGCAGCCACAATCTGGACACAGTCAAACTTGATCTTACATAACTCCCATGCGTTTCAGCTCTGCTCTAGCCAACATTGGCATGCCAACCACTGATGATGCTTAATTGAATCCTTGCAGCAAATGGTCCCCCAATCACTGCTGGTTATAAAGTGCCCTGGTGTTCATTAATGACAAATTCAAATGGTTACCTGTTTCATGACAGAAAAGAAGCGGGAAAATGAGATTGTTGAGACATGAGTGGGGTGCTGTCATGATTTGAGTTGCAAATAATCTGAGCTCCTGAGTCAAGCTTCTGCATGTTCTTATTAGGTCAAAGCGGATTAAAGCTTTACGTAGAGATGATAATCATGTGGGGGAAGAGGGTCCAAATCGGCTACATTTTATCTACACACAGTTTAATCCATAAACATGTCTCTTACACACCAGTGGTGGGATGTAAATTTGAGGTACTTATCGTATCATTTTATACATCTTCATACTTCTATTCCACTACATATTGACACAGACATGTTTATTGAAATAGGGGAAGGTTTCTCTTTATCCTAGGTGAGGTCCACCCCCACTATGCTCAAACCCCCTTTTGCTTTGTGTCAGAATTTCATTACTAATTCATTGAATCATTTCAGAGGGGCAAGCAGGGAGACTGTCACTGTAATTCCTCATTAGCTGTTATCAGGAACATGAGCTGAGACAAAACACAGACTCATTGTGATCACAGATACTGAGTGTGTGAGAGAAAGGGATGGAAATGGGGTTGAATAAAGCCCCCCAGAGATCCCATCGTATCTACAGAATGACACCTCACACTATTCTGAAATTTAAGCTTATGCACACTCATCAGACATGGGTACACACAGAATCAGACACTATGCGCACACAACATGATGATAAGTTGTTGTGATGAAACAATTACAGAGTGTGTCTCTAGAGACCAACCACTGTAACCTACCTGTATGATGAGCAAACTCTCTCCTCTGGGATGCAACACATCACTGAACACAAAATCACTTTGATTATGCCTGCCTGTCATGTTTGTTGAACTAAATTTTCATTCTACATTCTCGCCAGCCTGCTAATCTCTGTGAGCGGAGACAGAGCAGGGAGAACATCAGGTGCCTTTTGTTCACACATGTTCATCTTTTCATAAAGTCGCTCGTCAGTGTCACTTTTCGTGATCCCGTATGGGGCGGATGTCAAAAGGCGGACACGCTACAGCAAGCTTTCGAAATGTTGATCTCATTATGCATGAATGGTTATGATTATTGACAAGTTAGTACTTAGCATTAAAACATTAGAGACTAATCACAATGTAGACCATTTTTCATGTACAAGGATTTAATGAATAAAGACATCACACAAAAATGAAACTGCTGTAATTGGAATTTAATAGCCGATACACACACCAACATGTGAATGGGGAGGAGTGGCACCTTTTTCCTCGACTTCAAGCACTGACGCCTTTTATAATACAACAAATATTACCTTTGTTGAGACTGTGACCTATTTTCATGGTGGCGCAACAACCAGCGCAAGCAGCGCTGCGATCATTATTTCATAATTTTCCTGACCTTGAAATTCACTCACCCGTGCCTGTCTGTGTGGGGTTTTTTTTTAGTGCTCGCGGTACACAGGAAGAAGCACAGATGGGAGGAAAAGTGCAGACAGATAGGGCATATCATCCAATGAGGAAGCGCAAAGTGAGTCTCCAGACTTTGCGCTGAGAATGGATGTTTCAGAACCACGTCCGTGTATGACACATCACTTTCCCTTTGGTCAACAAGAGTACGTGGAGTACTTAGAGCAAATGCCCAGCAATGCACCAAAAACATATAATGTGATTAAATCAGGAACACCGGTGAATCAGTGCATTTCTCTATAAATTAATGAGTGATTTTTACCGTATCTGTTGTCTACAACTATAGATATATATATATATATATATAGTATGAAAACCTTTCCCTGCAGTTAATTAAATCCCTGCAGCCATCTACAGGCAGAAATGATGTTGCTAAATCTGTAGCCTCTAACTGAAAATAACCACACACCCCTCTACACACATCAGACTGGTCGGTCATAACTCTATTCTGTTGTTTACGCATCAGATTACAGCAGCTCATCAATCCTGTGTGTCATTGCCTCCTTTGCAATTTTCTTTCATGCCAAAGTGGCGTTTCATGTTTTGTTTTTTTTGAAGTGCTTAACTGTGGAAATGCTGTTGTGTCACATTTTATGGTATGATGTGACCACCAAAGACATGAGATATGGTAGAGTTTAAACTCAAAGTGATGGGACCATATGAACAGCTTTTTATTATTTATTTCTATCATCATTGTACAAATTAAATTTAAAAAAACACCATCTGCCTTTGGTTAAAGATTTGTGGTGCTTTGTGTTCATGCCGTGCTTCCAGAAAACAACAAAAAAAAAGCTTCTTGCCTTTAGTTTAATTATTGTCATGCTTCCCTGGGATTGGGACACTGAAATGCCAGGGGGGTTCGGGGGCATGCTCCCCTTATTTTTTTTTTTAAATAAAGCACTTAAATTCTTATTTCTAATGCCTTTTGAAAACCAAATGTACTTATTAGTGTGGCTGAAAGAGGGTGACAGAAGATGGAGAATAGACTGGAGAGGGGAGATCATGAAAACTCGAAGAGGGAGAGGGTCAGAGAGAGGGATTATAATATAACTAGAACAATACTGACTACATACCATAAAAACCATGGAACAGCTGCTAGTTAATGTAGCCACAATACAAATATATTCAGTTATCTGTTGTGGTGGCAGCCCGGCTGATGGTGAGTGTCCTGTTTATTTCTCCTTTTTTCTTGTGATTCTGTTTTTCCCTTGTGTTTTGGCCTGCCTGCCTGCCTGCCTGTGTCTCCACTGCTCCCCTTGCTTGTGTTCTCCCTCTCTCTCTGCTCCTGAGCCCAGCTGACGATCCACACCTGCACCTCGTCAGCCACCTCCTCTGCCTGCCACACCTGCCAGCAATCAACGTCATCTCTACCAGTACTTCAACCTCGGTTCTCCACACAATCTCTGCTTGATCGTTGTTGCTCCTAACCTGGTGCCACTTTCTCCCTCAAGCTTTTGTGTAATCTACGTCGTCTCTGTTTCCCTGTTCTTGGTTTTCCCTGTGTCTAACCCTGTCTGTCTTACCTCCAGGTTCACTCACCTCCGTCCTCCGACGTGTTGGCTGGGCTCGCCACCCTGCCCTCTCCCCTCAGACCTCCTCCACAGCGTCCTCCTGGCTCTTCCCATTGCCCAGCCAGTCAGCCTGCCACCACACTCCTCCACCAACCTCCCTGGTCAGTTCTCCCGTGCGTCCTCTCTCTCTCGGTCCCCATGCCCCCTGGCTCCCCTGTTTCAGTCTCCTCAGTTCCCTGCGCCCGCGTTTCCCTGGCATCTGCCTCTTCCTCACCTCCACTCCCTCAACCCCTTTTTCCTTTAATAAAACCTGTTCATCCTGAGCGTTGCTTTTGGGTCCTCTCTGTCAAACACACGAACATTATCCTAACGTTACACTTGATGTAGCGGTCTGTGATATTTCTTCACTCACTTTGTCTCACTTTGCCCTGACTCTCCCTGCAACAAATGTTTATGAACACAGAACTGTTTTAAATGCAAACTCTGACATGCCGTTGGAATACCTAAGTCTCTTTACTAATGTGAGTTTTAAAACTTACTATGTCTAGTAGCTATCCATACAACTTACAAGCTCGTCCTCCTCAGTTCTTTCTACTCCTCCTGTGACCTCTGTCCTTTTCCTCTTAAAATACTACAGGATGCCCATCTGTGTGAATATTTTGACTACTTTCAAATTGTTTATGGACATGTAGCAGAGACACACACACACACACACACACACACACACACGGCACAAGTTTTAAAGGTCAAGGATGGTCACGGACAGAGGCCAAAAAGTGGCCCAGGAGTTTGTCCCTGGTCAGCCCACTCTCCAGACAAAGCATTTGTTGGGCCTCTGGCTCTTTAGAGACCTTTTTTTTTTTTTTTCTGTACTGGCCAGTGGCAGGTAAAGTACCCAAAATCTTTACTCAAAAAGTACAGTTACTCCCACAAAAAGTAAAAGAAAAAAATGACTAACCTTTTCTATCTGCTGTTCATCATGTTAGCAACAACATGGTTATTTCTAGGGAATGCAATTTGCTTTGCTGGTAAGATCACTTTGAAATATCACGCTTGCTGCCCAGCTGACTATTGTTGCCTGTATATTTTATTATGGACATGTAGCCAACAAAACCACTTACTTTGCAGTAGCACAGGCAGCCAATACAATCTGATTATTCCTAAAGCATCTAAATAATCTTCACAACGTAAAGAATCATTGTGGCAGTAACAGGGGAGCAGCTCCTTGTTGAAGCAGGGTAAGCCTTCATACAGAGCTCTTTTCAACAACAGGATACTGTTATATATCAGAATCAATCTAGTGATCATCAGACTTAGATGTTACAGTGTGAAGTTTACGTTTTCTCTGCAGAGATTAAAGACGCTTTTAATGCGCCGTTAATGGAAAGTGAAAGTAGGTGCCGGCCGGCTTGTTAAAGAGCAACGCAGGCTGGATTTCAGTTGTTTCAGAACAATAAAGCCTTAAACTGAAAAGGTATTTGCCTGATTTTCTATGTTTGTATCTGTCCAGCTCATTCATCTGCGATAAGCGCCGTCTCTTTGAACCACAAAGGAGACCTGGCGCTCTTTTGCGTAACTGCGCGCACACAGCCTGGCTGACAGCTCATTCCGTTAACGAAGCCTATTGCAGATTACAGACTGTGGAAGTTATGAAGGTACGAATGGAAAATGTAGCGAAATTAAAAGTAGATTACTGGCCCACAGAAAATACTAGAATAAAGAGTAAAAGTGGGCTACAGTTTTAAAAAAACTGTAAAAAGGTGCCAATTACTTTATTTTATTTATTTTGCAAAATTACCTTACTTGTAACAAGTCACTACCCACCCTGCAGCAGGCATCCCCACCGCTGTCTTCAGGTACAAAAAGAACAACACAAAATAAAAGTAATATTGAGACTTTGTGGCACCTGCCTTGAGCGAACCGTTTTTTCTCCCTTAACTTTTTAGCACCACCTTTGCCTTCTGTCGCATGTTTTCTATAGGCCTACATGTTTTTTGTCTGCGTTTCAACCACTCTATCATGTCTGATGCGGAGTGTGTAATTAAATGATTAACTATTCACTCAAAGTGCCTGGCTATGAGCCAACTCCAAAATAACCAGAAAAAAGTGAGGGGGACAAAACATAGATTTTGAAATGTTGGGGGGGTATGCCCCCCTCATGTATAATGTCTCCTACACATGTGCATCAGGCATTATAGAAGTTACTTAAATCAGGTAAAGAAACTTCAGCTTTTCATGTCTCAGGGTAAAAACAACATTACATTAACTAAAAAAAAACAAGCATGCAGTCACTGCAACAGCTGACAGACTAGCAAACCCTGAGCTCCCATTCGGCTTATTTAAACCGTTTCACACCCAACTAGTTATCCAGTAAATGCACAGTGCAGTGTGAACGGGTGGGTTCAAAAAGTATACCTAGACAGGATCAGGATTGAGAAGCAGGTCAAACTATGCTCGACTTGGCATGAAGATCACTGTTTAACCTGCTACCTGGCATATCACGCAACGTTAAACACAGATTGAAATGTTTTGAATGAATCGACCCACATGAAACGATTAAAACAGAAGAAACATAGACAAGCAATACTGTTTACTTAATATAGAAAACTGTAAAATCAGTAAAAAACAACAATGGATCTATCCACATTTAAAACTGTCCACACTAATGTGGATATCTCATCAGGTAGGTGTGAATACTATGGGGATGCTTCACTGAGTCTGTCTGATTAGACCTCTGCTCAGGTTGACTTCATGGGGATGCAAGGAAAAGCCTCTTTTCCCATGCACTTGAATCTCAAATATGGTCAGGTATTGTTATGCAAAACGTATTCAGTAGTGAACATTCTAGAGTCATTTAACAAGCATGATTATATAACTATTTTACTACAGCATCCCTGTAGGACTCATCTATGTAATGGTATGTGATGGACTGCATGCATGAGTCCATGGCCCATTGGTTCAATGGGGACAGTTAGACATTACAGGGAGAAAAAAATCCCACCAAATTGCGTTACCATACTTTTTGTTTAAGGTAAGACCTCTCTGATGTCATAAATTAGATTTGGTTTTATGGATCAAATTGATCATAACAGTTTTTCTTACATACCTAGAAAAGGGCTGTCCAGTTTGCTGGGTTTTTTTGTAGTAACAGATGGGGCTGAAACGATTCATCAATTAAATGGATTAATTCAATGCTTTGTTTAATCCATATAACTATACAGTACAGTGTTTTGCACAGACATTTATTACTGTCGCACATCGCGCTTACGCTGTGAACACGACGTAATTATAATGGCGCTGTTTGCAAAGTGGAGGAGGAGAGAAAATAGTGAGGGACAAAGAAGAAATTGTCCAAAGTATGGGATTATATCAAGCTAAAGAGAACAGTTAATGTTCCCATCCGTCCATCGTAAAACGCAACTGATGTTGCCTCAGCAACAGCATGATGGCATCTGATCAGAAAGCACCCGGTGTTCTGTCAGTGGACCACAGACAAGGTAACAGTAACAGCAACTTTAGCATTTAACTGAAATCATGATTAATTGTTGAGTTGAAGGCTAGCCAAAGTAAGCCGCAGACCTCAGCTGAAAATGTCCACACGTGAGTTTGTTGTTCTCCTTTTTGGGCCGTGAGTTGTAACCTCACAGTCATTGGTTAACTGGGTGTCGGGGAGCTGCACCTTTCAACTCACCTCCAGCTCTCTCTGTAGCTCAGACAATCCCCTGCTACCTGCGTGTGCTAATCCATCCTTTCACCCAGATTCTTTGTCTTTATAATTGCCATCTTTATAATAACAAACAACAGCTGTTTCGTGTGAAGGATCGCTCATTTCCCGTTTCACATTTCACGTGTGTTTTCTTGACAAAATGTAGTTTGGAGACCTGCATCGGGTGACAGAGCCGCCGCTTCCACCAAGCAAAAGTACTTCCTAAACGATGCATCGATGAATCGTTGAAATAATCTATAGAAGCTTTGAATACTAAAATCATTGTTAGCTGCAGCCCTAGTAAAAGATAATTCTACACCTTGTGGTTTCAGTCATTCATCAGTGAAATTCTGGCTCCTGCTTTCTCTTTTGTTGCTGCTCTACAGGCTCTTTCTCCTGATAACTCTCATATGTTTGCACAAATACCCATACTCGTAGCGGACAGCCTTCCTGCATAATATTAGAGTTGCCAACCTTTTCATTAACAGGCAAATTATGCTGCGTTTCTGCTGAGCAACTGTGGAAACCGGGGGGCTGAGGTCATGTGATGGCTAATCTCTCCCTATATTGCTGTGGTGGTCATCAGTTAGCAGCAAATGAATCTGCGAAATTAATCTGTATTTTTTTGCCAAAATATAGAGAGAGGGGAATGATTTGTTTTATGTTTAGCTAGTATTAATAGTGTTCACAGTATTGATACTTTTTTATCTGACCATGACCAGTGTTGACTAGAAGAATTATCCAATAGCAGCTCCTCTTGAAAGAAGGTAAAACTAATGTTGAATACTTTGCATGACTTAGCCAAGCATTAGCAAAGTTACTTGATTTTCTCTATTTATTTCTTACTTTTAACTCACTTTTTGTACTCTTCCTCTCTTTGCCTAGCTCTGTCTGTGCTTGCCAATCCTGACCAACACACATGTACAGCCTGCATGTTTCTCTAGTTAGATTGGTTTAATTCAGAGTTAAGGGAGTGGAACACACAACATCTTTACTCAGCCAATAACTCTCTTTTTCACACATATGCATATGCCTGATATTTAGTATGGAGCATGTATAATCCATATGATACTTACAGGTCCTTTCCACTGACACTATTTGAGATTCAGAGTGATAAATCACCTTTTCAATGAGGTTGGACGTAAAGGATTAACACAGTCTGTTCGGTTTCACACCGTTGCCAACAAAAAAATGCCCGCATCTTCACTGAGTGCCATCTCCTACCCTCATCCAATCGTTATCACTGAAACAGTTGGGCCTTAGTTACCACTGGGGCAACTTGAAGCAGAGATGAATATTAATGAATTGGTGTCTGTAATTAATGTTGGCTTATCAAAATAAATGTGCATCAACACACCACATTTAATGGCTTCATAAAGTAAGATGAACACATCTCTTGCTGAAGCTGAGTGGTTTATTCTGTTCTTTTCCTTTAACACATTTCAATGTACAGTCAGATTTCCAATGGATACCATATAAAAACCAAATTCTCCAAGTTGGCCAGGGAAAATTATTTCGGAATATAGTAACAATACATTATACATTCAGTATTGACTGAAGGTTAGTTGTACATAGAAGAAGGGATCTCACTGCTCTGTCATGCTTGTATTCTTTTCCCCTTTTCTGAGAGAAAAGAAGTACTTTTCCTTTGAACCAAGGTTAATCAAATGTCTATTGAATTGATTACTTGTATGCAGGAGACAAAGGGAGCAATTTAAGTTTGCCCTAAAGTGAGTGCCCTTCAGAGAAGAGAGGTGATCAGATCGGGGCAGGGCACACCGAAATAGTTTGTGCCATTTACTACATACAACTATTGTTTCTATTACAGTTGTGGGTGTGCATACATTTTTGCGTACAGTGGGAGAATATCAAAGAAAAGGTAAAAAAAAAAATCTAGATTTAGAAGTTATTCGATTGTCAAAGTTGGAGATCTCCTCTTAGAGAAAAGGCTGCAATTTTGGAAATATGCTTATTGAGATAAAAGATCTATGCCTCAAATGTCTGTCTGTCTGTTAAGTATGGAGCTAGAGCTAGGAGAAAGTTAGCTTAGCTTAAAGACTGAAACGGGGGAAACAGGTTACCTGGCTAGGTCCAAAGTAAAGTACAAAACAAAAAAAACCAAACCTACCAGCACCTGTAGTCTTTGTTTAATTCACACAGAAATGGAAAAATGGCAAGTTGTGGTTTTACACAGAGCTATGTGTTTTTTGGCCTGGTGTCTCTCCTGTTCGCCCTACAAGCGCACGATGGTGGAAAAACTCCAGGAAAAAGGTAAAATTATTCCATTAACACCAAACATCAAAATGAGATGTCTGAAATATTTATTTAAAAGGGGTGACCACAAAGAATTTAAGGTTTCACTGTTGGTATGAGCCAATGAAATCTATTTGTTTTGCTGTTTATCGATCCTACAACCTTTTTACAACCGTTTTAAAACTTTCTGACAGCAGCATTCATTTATAAAGAGGCACATGGCCTCACATTTAACATATTGAGTCACTGTTGTTCATCAGAGTAAACAAAAGCCTTATTAATCAAGTTAATCAAGTATTGAGTGATCACCTTTCATCCCGCCAACAATAGCTTTTCATATTATATAACAAAGGTTAAATCAGAAAATGCCATTGATGGAGTATTATTCCCAGGGATTTGGGCAAAATAGTTTATTCAATGACAGACAGTATAAAACGGAAAATTTAATGGACCACAACTGTGCCAATTAATATCACAGAGGCTCCTCTTAATGAGGATTTTTTAAGATAGCGGCAACCAATTAATCTCCCTTCTGATCATGAAATATATTTTTTTGTCACTTCAAAGGAACAACTCTAATCTGTAACATGGGAATTTAATATTCTGAATGTCAGCAACAAAAGGATTCAATGAAAGACTTTAATCCACGTCTTTCTCAGTTTATAATTGCACGGCAAACATCAATCAATTACATCTCAGTGTTTTGCACATTAGAACCGTGAAATGTTCCTTGAGGCTCCATCGTTCCATGTATGTTTCTTCCTGTGGGTTTCTTTTGACGTGAGATGAGTTAAGAAGGTCACCATCAACATCACCCTCTTTTTCTCATCTTGTCCTCTTAGCACTTGTTTTAACTTTTACCAGATAGATAATTCAGATAACATCAGGTTAGTTGTCAGTAAGTAAAAAAGTTGATTTGGAATGTATGCTTTACTATAATTGTTTTCTGTTTCGGACATACAATAAGGCTGAAATGAATGAGCTCTAAACATCATGCAGTGTCTTTAGTACTTAGAATGTCAGCTGGTATTCAGTGAATTTTGAAAACTGATCAAGATGATATTAAACATAGCACTGATAAGTGCTGTGTAACCATTGTTGCTCACATTTTGTGGATAACACCTTATGTACTTTGTTAGAAGACACCATGTTTATCCAGACCAATACCTCAGATATGCTCTGTAGTACAGCGATAACAACAACAATGGCATTCATTACCATGCTTATTGTGATTTTTGTAGTTTAGCGCTGTGCTGAGTCATTTTGCCACTATTATTCAAATAATTTGTTTTCTTAAGCAACATTTTTACGCTTGATTTTTTTAAAGGCTACCACACCTCTAATGTGCAGTATACCCCTCATAGTTCACAGATGGAACTACCTTTAAGTGTTGCTGTGTTTAATGTTGTTTTACTGTTTATTTTGTAGGTTAACTAACTTGGGGTTTGCATATTGTGCAGCTAATGTGGCTAGCAGGCTCGGTGATGTTGGGCTAATGTAGTAACACTGACAGTCAAGAAAAACTATGTGAATGTTAAACCTCATTTGAAGCTCACAAACTAACGAGCGTAGTATGTCGGATGCCTGCAGCTATATTTTTCAATATTTATGTTTTTGTTTTGCCTTTATGGAGTAATGTTTCGTGAGCATGGACGTATGAAGAGAACTAAATATTGTGTTGGGGGAGGTGCCCCATTATTTCCTATGAAATTGCTCGGTGTTGCATGAAGCCAAAAAATTAGACTTCCGCATAGCCTTCGCATTTCTGTGGCCCATTGAGCAAGCGCACTAGTGTTTCACGTAAGTTCACCCCTCAAAAGGGTAGCACAGTCCCGTGGCTCTGATGCATGTTTATTATGCCTAGGAATATAACTGGATTTGGCTAGTTGTGAATTTTACAACTTTTTAAGACATTATGAATTAAATAAGGGCTATATAAGGGTATTTAAGTGTCTGTACTGGGAAGTTGATATACCTTGTTAAATTTTCCATTTATTTATCATGTAAACCCCAGGAAAACTCATGATGAATGAAATGCTGAATGAGAGATTGCATCGAGTTACAGAAGCTAGTGGAACAGGAGCTAGCCAGGACGTGACATCACAACTTCGGCTGAAGTTGGTTCATCAAATTCTTGTTAACTCAACATGTAGGGTGAATTAATTCAAGGTGAGGGCTTCCTCTTTTTCCTACCTGGTCGTATTTTCTACCGCTTAATGGCCCAGAGGGCAATCAGAGCTTCAGGACTTGATGAAGTGGAGCCTGTTGTGAAGAACAATGGCTTACTCCATCTTGGTTCTATCTGGCTGACATTGTGGGTCCTCAGGGAGTTTTAGCTCCCTGCCAGTTGATCATTCTTCCAGTCACGCGGTGCAACTGTTATGGAAACACAAAGAGGAAGAGAAAGAAATGATTAAGTGGAGGCCATGAATGCTGACCGGGTCCAAGTGATAGAATTTTATTTGACAATTGACTTGTTAAATTGATGTCATTCACTTACTTACACTAATATCACAGCTCCATTTGCTATAACCAGCAGTTGAATTGGGATAATAAGGTGACAGTCCTTAGCTTTTATGAGAAAGGGTTCTCTCTGGCCTCAGTAAAGAAACTGTGGCATATGAACACTTTTCTTTCAACCAGAGCAAAACCTATACATCGAAGATCTGACAAAGAGAGTAAACTAATGTAGTCACCGATAGCTATTTCAACTCACACTCTATGATTTAATAGAGGTTCCCCTCTGACCAGACACCTGTGTGTCCCTGTGATTTTTCATTGTATTATGTTTTCTCTAGATGTCATTTACAGACAGCAGCACATCCCAGGGTGTTCTTCCCAGATGGTCTAAACACTGTTTCATAGCCTCCTGCCAGGAATAAAACAGTGAAATTATTTTGTTTCTGGTATAGCCGAGTCTAGAAATCAGTCTTCAAACTCCTCATAAAAATAGCACTCCAGAAGTATATCACAGAGATTTATACGACAGTGTCAAAAGATGAGCAAACTGAGTTCAGATGGGTTTACCATCCAATTCATTCCTTAACGGTGGGACCTTGTCAATGAAAACTAACTTAAAGTGAGTTTACAGGCTTGCACGACCACCTGACCTGTCTATGTGCTCTACATCAGTACAATACTGCTGATGGCAGAGCGTTTACTGAAAACAGATTTTAGAGGCCACAGCAAAGGTTTAAAGCTCTTATCCCTCAGCTGTGTCAAGTTTAAGGAGAAACTAAACAGGATTGAACCCAGAAGCACGACTCAGAGACAGAGTTGACTAGAAGGCAAGTTCAGTTTATAGAAATAGTCAGGCAGGCAGGGTCACAATACCAGGTAAGCAGTCCAAGAGAAAGGCAAACAAATCCAAATCCGATAGGCAGAAGACAGATCTAAGGAAACAGGCGAAACAAGGGTCTAAACACGATCACGACAGAATACTCAAACCAAACGCTGGAATGCTAGGCTGGAGACTCTGGCAAGGAACTAATGCAGGAGGCCGGTATAAAGTGCAATTTATACTTCTGCGTCAAATCGATGGCGTAGGCTATGGGGCTACCTCCTCAAAAATGACGTAAGTTCTGTGATTGGTCGGCTGGGTAGCCTCGCAATGCCTCCGAGCCGACCGGAAGTACCCCGCGCTTTGAAGTAACATTTACTAGCGGCCAAAACGGCGGCTGTAACACAGTGAATCAATATATTTGACCGTCGCAACCCGAGCGAAATGACTCATTTCGCTATCAGAATGTGATCCATTCGGTCGGTAACATTTGAAAAGGCTACACCAGCTGCACGTATACAATTTAACCCCCATTTATGTTAGCCGAGCGCTAAACTGGAAGTTAGCCTGCTCGGCCGGCAAAAGTCAACACAGTGAGCGCTGTAGTGCTACTGCCGACTAGCGATGGGGGTATAATTGCAGAATGACACACCTACGCACAACTATAAATGCATGGCTACGTGCGTAGCCTACGGCGTAGGTACGCATGTAGACCCTAGGCAGGAGTATAAATGGGCCTTAAGTGAGGATGATGAGCTGCAGGTGAGTAGCTAAGGGGGGAACAACCAGGTGATGGGTGTGAGGTGAGATCAAGCAGGAGAGGAAAATGGAACCTGAAATGACAGGAGTGTTAGTGAACTATAACAACACAGCATTTAACGGCTTAGTAAAGCTATCCATCCTGAAGTGCTGTAAATCGGTACTGTGTTCCCTGTTGGTCTTTGAGGCTGTGTTTGGTCTTGTTCAGGCTGTGTTCACTGAGAGGCTGCTGACCGCGATTTCATTGCCTGCTCACCCGGCTCCGGTGCTCATTTGGGGGACGCTACCCACCATCACTCCCCGCCCCTGGCTATAGACTGCAAGCCCCCTGGCCTGAAAACCTCCATAGCTTGAGTAATATTAGAAATGTAACGTTAAACACTAACACTCCCCCAGTGCTCCGAGCTCCCAGTCCAGGCAGAGTCCGCTAAAATCAGCTAACTCAGCTAACTAACAGCAGCTAGTAGCAGTTAGCTGTTACTTTAGCAGCAAGTAAAGCTATCTGTTCATCAGCAAACTCCGTAAATCACGGGTGACATCAGAGGGAGAACCATAAAATATTATAATAAATTCATATTATAATAAAATAATATTTCACCAAAATCAATTAATAAATATGTGTTTTTGTTTTTGTATCATGCATCAAAAAAATGAGAAAGCTTTTCATTGGACGCTGAATTAATACACGAACGGGCCTGAGTGCAGGATAAGTCATCAAAATTTTAAAATCGTTTTCCAGGAATTGACAAACTCTAAAATACCATCAAGAATACCTACAAACAACGTTTTTTTTAATCATTGTGGGGACAGATGCTGATGTATTGGTGACATAGTGCAAGGCAAATGCAATTAAAACAAATAAACTTTGATTTTATGGGGACTTTAAGCAGCAGTAAAAATGTATACAATTGACTATTACAGTGTTGTACTGAAATGCTACAAAATCCAGACAATTATTTAAGAGTTCAGTGGTTAGTTGATAACATATGGTGGGTTTGGTGTGACAAGGCATCAGCAGTGAAACAGAGCTAGGAATTTCCTCTGGGAATGACTCTTGTATCATTGAGCAACTCTACCTGTCACATAATCACTTGTGCTGCACTTCAGTGTTCTCTGTCACATTGTCTGCATTTCATTTTCTCTCAAGGGTTTACAGTATATAAAAGTGAAGATTAGGGACATTCAACACTGATGAGGTGAAATCAGGTAAAAGCTATTATTCCTATTTATGTTGTAAATCTATACTAGTTACAAAAGAGAAGTTGTAGGTAATGGAAGGCTGAACATGTGACGATTGCTCACTGTGAATGTGTGTTTTCTGTCATTCTTCTCATTCTTTTCTCTCTTTAAAGCTTTACTCTGTTTTTTCTTGACTGCATGATGTCCTTTTTTTCTGCATTGACTTTCCCATCCCATCTTTCCCATCACCTCTGATAGGTTTCCAATGTCTGCTTCTCTTTCTCTCTCTCTTGGGAATCGTTGCCTCCCTTGAACACACTAGCAATTCACGTCCCTTTGGGCTCACAAACAAACTGACCGGTCACACATCATGTTCACTCTAGATTTTACAAGAGATTTAGCAGCTGTGCTAAAGCAATTCATGCTGTGCTGTATTCACTTAAGTACTCAGTGGTATTTTCCCAGTTTTCTGTGGGAAGAGAACATTTTAATTCAGGGACAGATACCATATTCATTATCAATATTTTCACTGTTTTGTATGAACAAGTGTGGTTTATTCATAAAAACAAATTATTTAAAAAAAAGTTTGAATGTGTAGTGATCAGCCAGTGTGGATTTGTTCATTTTATATCAAATAAATTTGGAGATCCCAAATTCTTTTTCTCTCCCTGAGAGAAAGAGGGGGGGGGTTGAGATATCAACCCTCAACAGACAGCTGAAGCAACTCCAAAGGAGGGGGTGAAAGGTTTGCTTTCCTAAGTGCTGTTCTGGACAGTTCGATCGTAAAACTTGCCGAGAAGCCGAGATAAGACTCGGTGCCTGACTGTTAAAATGACAAATACTAACACTAACCAGAAAATAACTTTCTCCTGAACAGCCTATCAGAACTCTTTTGGAAGGAGGGCAGGAAACCCTAAACTGCCCCTCCACACATGTAAACATGGCAACTGACCTTCCTCTTTGTTTAAATACCTCACATCAAAGGATGTTCTCATCTTCACACCCAGATGTGAATTGGTGAGAAACTCCTGATGCCGGCGAAAGGACACAATCCACATTCCTTTGTGTGGACAAAGGAATACTGTCTCCTCATTACTTGCATTACCTCGTTTCATTAAATAATCTTTGTTAAGTTACTAAGCAAGTCTCTCCACTCCATTAGAGTAGTTATATTACTGTGTTGTTGCTATTGAAAAGAAGAATCCATATAAGTTAATTAAGCACTTTTTTAATCTTCAGCAATGATCCCTGATGCTCTTTTAAGTGATGTTGTAACTAATTATTATTTCCAGCTCCTTCTGACTTCTTATACTTACCGAAATGTTATCCTGTGTTAAATAACTTTTAAATTTCCCCAGCTCCTGAGCAAATGATTGTTTAAAGAAATAATCAAACTTATCCCAGTCTCCTCTCGGGGAACCAGTGTCCCCCAAGAGGACAAACTAAGTATTACATGCCATCGTTCTGAAATGCCGTTTCTGCGGTTTAATTTACTCTGTATTTTTACTTGTTAATCTGATGCCATGTCAGTATAACTTGCTTATATATTCTATAAGTAAGATTGTTTAACAGCCAATATTATCCAAGAAGCTAGTTAAGTTCCTTTCATCTGATGTGATTCCTATGAAATGCTAACCATTTTAATGTTTAACTACTGACAATAACTCAATTGTTTTCCTTTTTATCAAATGCTTAAAAATAAGAACGGTATAACTGTTTGACATCTAAGGTTCCATTGTTGAGAGGTATTTGATTACAATATGCGCAAATAGATTTTAGAATAGACATATTAAAAGTTAAAAGACTCAGGAAACCGGAAACAAGCCCTCAGGGGAACAAAGCTGGGGACATGCCCCAAGGGGCCAGACAAACAAAACAGCGGAGCTCTTTGTTGCTCGCTCTCTCTTCTCCTCACTTCCCTTGTACTTCGGCTCTCCAGCAGCTCACGGCACGCGCTCAGCGTGCTCCGTCTCCCAGTAACGCCCTAAGAAGTCTGGCCCGGGTTGCCGCGATGATTCCTTTGTTCTTTTCAAGCCACACGCGAAGCGCCGCGACCTCAGTTTTTCCCTCGTTTCCAGCCACTTACTTGCTTTATATTTTCTTTTGTTTGTTAGAAGTTATCAGACCGTTAAGTCACACAATTTTAATTCAAGAACAACCACGTTCTTTTAAGCTTTATTGGAGTCAAGTGAACATATACTGTTGCCACTTAAGTTCCGCCCAACCACGTGGGCCGTTACACCGGCAGTAACAGAGGACAACCACGAAACAACCCAAACTAACGGCCTAACTTACCGCTCCAAGCCGACCGAAGCCGGACCTCCAGGAAAACCTGCTAGTAAAAAGCTGGTCCTGGCATGCCAAACCGCGGACGCCAAGACCACTAACTAGTCGTGAGGCCAGCCGACCACCAACCGGCTGGGAGAACCAACATGCCGTAAGGAAAAACCAAGGCATTTTGTGGTTGAGTTGATGTCAAATAGTCTGTTAATCCACTAGTTTTAATCCTTAATCATTCCAGCCTAAACTCTCTGTCACAGAGGATTTACGCCCTTCGATATGAGATTCACTGATTGATTTAAGATAATTGAGCGATTATTAACTAACTGATCACTAGTGAATAATTGTATAATTATTAAAACCCATACCCAGGGGTCCGGAGATCCTGGGCGAACTGAATTTCCGGTGGTGCCCTTTTCGAGGTTTATGAGTCGTAATTTCTATTACAAAATTAGGTATGCTACAAATGTGTATAATGTTTTGCATGTTAATGAATCCTAGCCCTTTTCTATTATTTGGAAAGATCCACAACCATGCAAGCAGCTTTATGAGGCAGAATTTCTGGCATATCAGTGCTTTGAACAAAATGCTAACAGTGGCAATACTAACATGTCAATGTTTAGCCAGTATAACATTTACTATGTTCACCATCTTAGTTTAGAGCGTTAGCATGCTCAAAGTGATAATGCTAACATGATGATGTTTAGCAGGTGTAATGTGTACAATGTCAGTTTAGTGTAACATGCACTCAAAACACAAAAGCACTACAGAGCTTTCAATCAGTGTTAGGCAAGTTACTCTCAAATTGTAAGCTACTTTTTACTTATTACTCCTTAAAAAAGTAATATTACTGGGTATGAAAAGTAATGTAATTAGTTACTTTTCATACCCAGTAATAAGTAAACTGTTGCTGGTTGCACAATGTTTACATCTTTTTGCATCTTAGACTGTGACACAATAATGGCAGTAGCCTAATAACAGCTGCTGGAACAACGCCTGTCTCACTCATTCTTCATTTAGCTTTAGCTTTTTGGCTAGCAGCTGACTTGAACAACCCAAGGTCTGGTGCCGGTCACGCATTCACTCATTCACGTCAAGGATGGTGCTTTCTGGAAATGCAGTAACACAGCATTATTTGGATTAGTAACTGTAATATTATTACTGTTTTGGAAATAGTAATCCCTTAAACTACTAATTACTGGGAAAAGTAATAATATTACAGTAACGCGCTTAACACTGCTATCAATATCATTGAATATGAGGTTTTACCGGTTTTAACGGTCATCACAATCAGCTATGACAAGACATGAAGAGTTATTTTGTGTTCTACGTCACTTTGTGCATTAATTACTTCAGTATTAATAAGTACTCTTGTAATCCCCAAAGGAAATCTGCTCTGAAAGTATACCATTGAAAGTTTTTGCCTGTATAAAGAGCAGTGACATCATGGAAACCATGATCTTTTTGATCATAATTATCATAGCTGTCTCTCTACAGTGTAATCTTTGTACCCACACGGTTGCAACTTTTAACATATTCTATTTTTGTTTTGTAACTGAAGTTATTGCTGTGTAAACAAACACCAGCCACATGTGTTCAACACAATTTGAGCAGAGACACTTTAATCCTCAGTCAGCTTAATAGACTCTTTAGCAGCTGCTATTTAAATGAGAACACAGCTCAGGTGTATTAGCTGTAATTCACCGACATAGGGTCCTGTCATTGGTAACGAATGGCAGGGGGACAATGGACTAATGTGTGAGGTATACCTCCTGGACCACTCAGCCCTACAAAGTGGCTGACTGGAGCCAATTCTGAAAAAAATATAGTCTGTTGCTATTAGTAACTCCGTATGTGCCCAGTACTAAAACCCCTGAGTCAGGAAGAAAAGGGAAGATAATCAAAAATAGGTGGACAGCTTGTAGAGCTGGGTGGGGTTTTATTCTTTTTGCACCACAGCTGTTTTGGCAACAATAAGTTGCTCCAGAAGAAAAAAAGTAAGATTTCAAATGAAGTCATACAGTGATCTTCCACTGCGAGCACGTAGATAAAGTTTACTTTGCTGACCATTTCTCACAAAGTAATTTAAAGTAAGGTAAGATAAGACAAGGTGATCTTAAGCCAATTTTTTGCGTCTCTCACAAGTTACACAACTGACTCATATTTCAAAGCTGCAATCCACCCTCCTGTCAGAGTCAATGTCATTCATGCTAGCAAGGACCTGTCAATTCAAATGTGCTGTACGCATTGTTGTGAACTAGTCAAACGCTGACAACGCTGTAATTCTGGTGATGAAAACGTTAATCATTCATTGCACAATCACACGGGCCAGCTTTATTTATCTACATGTCACTTCACATGTCAAAAATTATTAATGAGCAGTGACCTACCAGTAATGGGGGTTCAGTTTGTCTGTTGATATCCTCACAGCTGCTTGGACTAATTGCTGTTTGATGTAACTGTTTTTGCATGAAAATTACTGCTCACATTCACTTCAGTAAATGTTTTCATTCATTCACATTCACAGGACCTGAGAGACACATCACACGAATGTTTTATATGCCTGTGTGAATGTCCATTGTTCACAACCAGCGAGACGTTAATGATGATTGGAATAAATAATGTATTCAAGATTCAAGGTTTACTGCAAATTATAGGAAGGGAGATAAGCACACATGCACATAAAAGTATATGCATATAGCCAAACCCATGGCTTTATGTGTTGATAGTGCACAACAAATGCCTGTGCATGTGAACAAACATGTAGATTTAGACAATTGTTGTCATACACATTTATTGGAGGCACAAAAACCTGCTTGCACTTACTCTCTCTCACACACACACACACACACACTCCCTAACAGAGGCACCAGCACACACACACACAGTGGGGTGTTCTCATTAGCCTGTGCTAATGAACATAAATTCAATATTGCCTATTAATGAATAAACAGACTAAAGTAATCAGGCTTCAGTCTCTCTCTGTGAGGGACTTTGCACTTTTTTTGTGCTTTAATTAAAAATAACATCATGATATATTATGGACAAATAACCTTCACATTATATAATTCACTGAATAACATTTAAAGCCTGCTATGAAAGTGGATGAGTCTGAATAGAGAGAGCACACATGGATTCTTCACAGTGTGAAGTTGAGAGAGAGAGTGTTTATAATTTTTTAGTCCTTCAAAGCAGTAAGTTTATTTCCTTAAACTTGGATCACATATAAAACCTGAGTAGAAAATGCACTTTTTAACATGATCATTCACCACATATTATAACAGAGGCTTCCTCGTTTGGTCTGGACTTTTGGACTTTTCAGTTTGATCCGAACCAAAATTGCAGGTGTGAAACCTCCCCTGGACCACGGGCCGGACCAAAGAGACGAAATGGTTCATTTTTGGATGGTTTGGACCTTCAGACCATTTACAGGAAGTTTGGTGGTTACTGTGTGAACCGGAAACAAACAAATGCACAGATGCATTGAAATGAGGACACAATTATAAATCTCCAGTGACAGCTCATCTTTTGATACAGACGGCCATTATGGAAGCAAACTGCCACTCGCGTCTTTGGTTTCTCCTAGAACAGAGATGCAGAAGGATTGCTTGCTGTTTTCTCCTCCTTTCCTGCCCAGCGGTGACGATATAATGTTTGCACAACGAGGACGTTTATTTGGTGAATTTGAAAGAGCCTCGAGTAGGCTATAGGCTAGTTCGTGCTGCAGGCAGTAATGCCATAATAACAATATAGTGGCAACGACATGCATCTGTTCATCCGTCATTCATTCATTCTTGTTAAAGCTATCTGCGGAACTGTTTACAAATCAATCAATGTCAAGTATAGGGAGACACAGCCCACATAGATGATGACGACAGGACGCAAGTCTGTCAAAGTCCTTTAGTGGGGTCGCGTAATTGCAGTGTGAAACCAAACCAAAACTAACCGAATGTATCAAAATGGATCAAAACTTAACATAAACTTTAGTTTGGACCTTAGTGTGGACTTTCAGGTGTGAAAGCCCCCTAACAAATCAAGTTCAGATATTTGTCACTAGGTGTACTATTCAGCCTGTGTGTAATTTCTCCTAAGGCTGTGGAGGGAGCTTTCTGATGTCTAAAAAAATAAGCCTTGATGATGTTATAAGGTTTATCTCACTTGCATCTTTTATAGAAAGCCTTAAAAAGCATTAAAAACTGAAGATGATGAAGTCACATCGTACATTTGCTTTGGTAATTACTCAGAGCAATATATCTCAATGCCGTAGAAACAAATAGCCAAATTAGTAACAATCAGGTGGATATGTGTGAGGAAAAGGTCACCGAGCAAGCAGAGGAAATCAAACACCAGGTTGAAGCTAGTTTGGTAATCACACATTTTACCCACTACAGCTGCCACCTCTATTAACCAGTTTCCTCAGTGAAAACCCTGAAAGAAAAGGCCTATATCTTAGTCTGGTAATTTTAAATTAAAATTGGCTTCTTAACTAAAGCGTTGGTCAACATTTCCTGTGATGTGGTGTTGATATTGAAAAGTCTTTTTTGGTGACTTATTTTTGAAAGTGGTATCACAAAAGGTAATGTGTGAGTTGGTTGAAATTATGTTGGTAGAAACATGCTGTGAAACAATTAATTGTTATGTAGAAGGTCTTTATCATTATTGTCAGCCATTGCATGTCAGCCAAATGACCATATGAAGATGTCGAGGTGAATAGGAGAGGCTATGGCAACCATTTACATTTTGTTTCATGTACCCTGGAATTAAACTAGCAAGCGAGCGCATTTAAAAAAACAATTGAAAATATTTAATTTTTAGATCGAGGAGATGGTGCTAGACATTATTTGTAATGCTGCATCTATATTCATGTCAGGATGCAAAGCTCACGAGAGAAGGGTGAGAGCCTTGAAGATTGGATTCTGGAAATAGGGAAACATGCTTGCTTAAACGAGTCAGCATGAGTCCTCCTGTGTTCTTACAGAAATGCGCTGAACACACACACACACACAGATTCTTCTCTTTGCATACAAAATAGTGTCAAACTGGTTGGCAGAACAACACAGTGTAATTTAGTGGGAGTACAAAATAGGTTTTGATTGCAGGCCTGTGGAAGAATAGTTGACCCTCTTATCCAGCATAGAGAAGATGCAGTAATCTACTCAGTTCCTCTGGCCCTTTACAGAGTAATGACAGCCTGGCTGAACCACCCTGCACCGCTTCCTTCTCACAACATGAAGCACGGCTGGCACGAAGGTTTCAAAATGAGTTCTGGAAGTCCCAAAGGTCCTGCAAGTCATTCTAGGATTCTGACAACCGGCAGAGGAGTACTTAACACTTGACTATCATTTTGCTCATTACAACATAAAGACTTATTATTATGGACATAGGTCACACTGCTGTATGCAGAATAGACAGCACTGCAATTATCCCCTAAATCACACCAGACATTACACTTTGCACATGTGAAAGTGGCCATTTTAAGTCTAATTGTTGATATTACATGTGTGCCGTGGCAATGGATTACCATAAAGTTATCTGATGGAGCAATGTTAGCATAAGCGAGTCTCCACTTTAACTCTACCTCATGCTCTAGGCCTACTAACAGGTGCACATGCACACGGGTAACGCAATACACATCGCTGCCAATGGTAAAATGCTCTTCCTCTAATTGACAGTTGGTGCCTGTAATACACGAAGAAACCTGACTGCTAGCCAATGTGAACACTGCCGGTTTATAAAATATTAGCAAAGGTAAGTTTTCCATACTAAGAAATGAGGACGGAAATGCATTCAACACATCTGTCACAAATTCCACGTATGTCCTGTAATAAATGTGTATTAATTTATTCT
This sequence comes from Micropterus salmoides, assembly GCF_014851395.1. NCBI lineage: Eukaryota > Metazoa > Chordata > Actinopteri > Centrarchiformes > Centrarchidae > Micropterus > Micropterus salmoides. The sequence goes on from NW_024041484.1 coordinate 13,258,066, forward strand.
TTGGCCACTCAGTGCAACAGTAGCCTATTTACACATCTACCTGACACAGTGCAACATTAGCATTCATTTGGAGCTGTTTCTGGCCACCAGACAAATGTAAGTCCAATATTCAGTCTGCATTTAGCTCTGTTTTTTGTCTCCACGAACTACTAATGGAACTATCCTCTTAGTTAAATGTTCGCCATCTAATCGCTAAAAACAGCTTGTGTTGCTGCTGGTGAGACTGAGTCAGAACAATACAGTTGTGGGCCATGAACCAAAACAAAGGGCTGAAAGACACCAAAAATCACTGTAGAGTTGAGGGGAACTAGTGAGTCAGGAGATAACTTTCTCTGCGAGTGACTCCTTTAAGATTATACACAGTCATTTCATCTGTAGTTAACATGAAGCAAATGAATGCTTAAGAGTGTGTGCGACTTCTGGAGCCAGTCTCTTTTCACCACCTGCTGACTATGCAAGTAAATAAATAAATGACTGGCTAAATAAATAGTTGATTCCTAATGACAAGAGAACCAGTTAACCACAAAATGCAAAAGCCTCTCCTTCAAAGTAATTGTTTCCCCTGGTACTCTTACTTTGATTCTTTGGTTCCCCTGCGGCTTCTCTCTGTGTCTCCCTCCTTCTCTCAAGCACAGATACTTTGGCGGTCGGGATGACAGATGAGCGGAATGCACGAGTTGTCAGAAGCTATTCTCTACACACATCTGTCAGCTAACGGGTTTTCAAAGGCAGGGAGACAGAGAAAGATAGAACTGGGGAGAACGGGTAAAGTGGCGCAGAGGGAGTGAAAAAAGACAACACAATAATGGAATAGGTGAAACTTGGAGGCCATAAAATAGGAGACGGGAAAGAGAAGCGCAGACTAAACAATGACAATGGTATAGAAAAAACAGTGCCTTGTAATTATTAAAATCATCTGGGAGAAAGTGGTAAAACAGCTTTTATTAATCAAGTTAGTACTCAATGAAATTAAATCTGAGTAAAAAAACAGATAGAATAACAAACTAAGTGACAGAGACACACTGTCAGCTCAATGGATAACCAAAAGCTTGGGCAGAGGTGACTTTCCTTCAAAGCTCAGTAGTCTTCCACTAGTGGTTTGTCAGTGTGTTGATTAAGAAGTGCTCTGTTAGATCACCTGTCACGTTACTCACTGAAGTTCATGTTCCTGCCGCTGCTTTGGGCTTGTTTTAGCTACGAAACCCAGATTGAAGCCGTTTCTCATCTGTGACTGCGCACCGGACACCGAAATGGGTTTTTCATAAAACACAAGAACAAGGAATATCTACAGGAAGACAGGTTGACACATTAGAAAATGGTTAAATTCTTTCAGTGCACAAGAGACTGTGTGAGTGCATCAATACCCTTGGGTTTTCACTGTAGATGTTGATGTAATGGATGATTGCCTACCTTCAGAAGCTGCCCACTATATCAACAGGGCTGTCTGCCTGAGCAGGATAAACATTAATTGAAAAAAGAAATTACACACTGGCAACACTATGGAAAAATAAAGCACAGAGATGACAGTCCTAGAAAGTATAAAGTGGTCTTTCACTAACGTTTGATTAGCAAAGCTCTCTTTTATCACCTGTCACATTACTTTAGTCTCTGTTCTTGCTGCTCATTGAGATTTGCTTCAGCCAAGAAATACAGATTGAAACCATTTCTCATCACGACGGGGAATCGGGCATGTAGTGAAAGAGCTGCGGTGTCTCTGTGCTGATATTGGCTATAGAGCATATTAAACATGTATTGCAGCTACACTGTATGCAGATTTTTTCCCCCCAGGATGGCGAAGGCATGGCTCTTCTTAATGGAAATGTCCACTGATTTTTACATGTCACGATCACTTTCCTGGTCAAATGTAAGGTTAATGAGCCAATAAGATTATTTTGAGGTCAACCAAAGTGTCAGATGGACTGACCAAGTGATTGAAGTAAAAAAAAAAAAAAAAACGTATGAAAAAATCTAATCTGGTTTCCACCTGTCAACACTGTGAATTCCTCATACAGAACGAGGCTGGGACATTAATATCTTTATTGTATTCTCACACCCTTGCATACTTTCAACAAGTAAGCAGGTTGTATCAAAGTGTGGTGAAGAGAACAGCTTCTGTATTGCAGTAGCAGCATGGTTTTCTAAGCTTTCTCTTCTCTCTCTATTGCTATAACACATACCTCTGTGGCCTTGTGCTGCCAGGCGAGCTCCGTCGAGACCACAACAGAATACTATAATGAATTTAAAAAGCCGCCCAAAAACTTCTCCCCCTCTCTCTGCTGGCCTTAGGACTCAATTTCCCTCGGCAGCGTATTGAGTTGGAATCAGATAACTGCCAGAAAGTGTGGAAAATCTAATGCATATCAAGTGAAGAGACATGCTGACACTCCCCAGTCACAGAAACACTGTCCTCTGTACTCGCAAAATACAAACCCAGCAGAAAGCTGAAAGGAGTGGAGTGTAGGGGGGGGGGGAGAAGAAGAAGAAGAAGAAGAAGAAGAAGAAGAAGAGTCAAAGGTTTAAAGGAGTGTTTGTTTTTTTCTTTAAGGAGACACTAACCAAAATGGGTTTCGGAGCCTGTGTATGACGTGTAGCAATTTATTTTAACAGTTCGGGCCCCACGGGATAGAGCCTTTATGTGTGGTACACTGCGGCATACTGATACAAGCAAAAAAGTCTAAAGATCATATGGTTCTGGTAAACCTGTTAAATCTTTGTTAAGTGGCGTCATCTGGTGGTTTTGGACATAAAGTCAGCTTCAGGACTATCTGGGTCTGTGCATCTTGGAAACATTTTTTCAGTTGAACTAAATGGAAGCTTGTAATCCTTTCCTCCCCAACTGCCAGAGCAGACAGTAGGTCCCAGCTGTCCAGCCACCATATTGGACAAAATATTAAAATACATGATTTTTTTTTTATCTCATTGGCATGATTAAAATCTGCTTATGATTATTTTAACAACAGATCAAGTGATTATATAGAGGTGTCACACATATTAATAAACTCAAAGAAATATCCCCACACTCTGCAGTCTGGCACATTGGTGGTCCAGTGGTTAGCACTGTGGCTTCACAGCAAGGGTTGAAATCCTGGTTGTCCCGGCCTTTCCGTGTGGAGTTTGCATGTTCCCCTTCGAGGGAACTCGAACTGCGTCGGTTACGACACTATGGGAACGCCTCTAGGCGTAGCAGGTCTGAACGTGAATGAAATCACTCCAATCCTATTGGCTTGTTGCTAGAACGGTAAGGTGGGACGAAATAACCGGAGGAGTATAAAGCACACCTGTACACACTCATCATTAGCTTTTGCCCGGAGGATGAGACCTGCGACTGGGTCCAAGGTTCCCACTTGGGATCTGGTGGTGGTTCTTGGGGCGTTGGCTGAGGCACCCTTCGAACCCCTGGAGTCAGCTGAGGCTAAGCACTTGACCCTTAAGATGCCCTTTCTCCTTGCTATCACCTCTCTGAGGAGGGTGGGGGATCTCCAAGCGCTTTCGGTTTCCCGGCAAAGCCTGGAGTTTGCCCCGGGGAATATTAGGGCTATCCTGCACCCTCGTCCAGGATACATCCCTAAAGTGCTTCTTGTGCGGTAGTGTCCACAGTGCTGCAGGCATTTCATCCTCCACCTCATGTGACGGCGGAGGACGGGAGACTTCATCTGCTCTGCCCTGTGAGAGCACTGAGTATTTACACTCTGAGGTCCTCCCGTTGGAGGAAGGCTGACCAGCTGCTAGTGTGTTTTGGGTCCCCCAGGGCTGGGCTCCCTGCATCCAAACATACTATTAGCAACTGGATTGTTCAGACTATTTCCCTGGCCTATCAGGTGCGCGGTTTGCCTTCACCTGTGGCTGTGAGGGCTCATTCTACCAGAGGCATGGCGGCCTCTCGAGCCCTCCTTTCCGGGGCCTCTTTGCAGGATGTTTGTTTAGTGGCTGGCTGGGCCACTCCGCACACATTCATTCGGTTTTACAGTCTTGACCTTCCTTCGGCACCTGGCACTCGTGCGCTCTCCTCTTAGTCGTGCCACTTTATTGCACACTGGGGCAGGCGGGGTTTTCGGCACGGTTTAGTGGGTATCTCGTTCCCATAGTGTCGTAACCGACGCAGTTCGAGTTCCCTCGAAGGGGAACGTCTCGGGTCACGTATTTAACCCTGGTTCCCCGAGAAGGGGAATGAGACACTGCGTTGGCCCGCCGCACCTCTCTCCGCGCCTGAAGCGCCTGCTTCATAGTTTAAGCTAATGATGAGTGTGTACAGGTGTGCTTTATACTCCTCCGGTTATTCCGTCACACCTTACCGTTCTAGCAACAAGCCAATAGGATTGGAGTGATTTCATTCACGTTCAGACCTGCTACGCCTAGAGGCGTTCCCATAGTGTCGTAACCGACGCAGTGTCTCGTTCCCCTTCTCGGGGAACCAGGGTTACATACGTAACCCGAGACGTTCTCCTCATTTCTACGTGGGTTTACTCTGGGTGCTCCGGTTTCCCCCACCATCAAAAACATGTCAGGTTCTTCTGTCAGTGCCATTGACCAGTGACACTGATAGAGATCTGGAGTTGGTCCCTGGGCGCTGCACAGCGGCTGCCCACTGCTCCCCACTGCTCCCCACTGCTACCTTGAGGGATGGGTTAAATGCAGAGAATTAATTTTGCTACATGTATGTGTATGTGACAATAAAAGTAGTAAAGTACCTTTCTAATTTTAATTCTCAGCCCTAGAGAGCATTTCAGCATCTTTCAGCTCATTGGTTTTGTGTTACTTGCAACCTCATTGTTTTTTCTCTTTGCTCTTACCACTGTAACGGGATTATCTTTAGTACTCTGGTTACAGAATATGGAAGTGTAGCGGGGAAGGATATTCAGGGGCACAGGTAACTTTCGCTCGCTCTTTGTCGGCTCACACTACAGTTGGATCACAGGACAGAGGCAGCAGCACGTGCGATACAGAGCAGAGGGACGCCAAACATTTGAGCACGAGCTCAGACAGAAGGTCGCGGCAGTAGGTGGCTTACACCGCCAGTTAATGAGAAAACGGACGGATTTGCTTGTAAGTGTACATATAAATAAAATATACTTTCATTAGAATGGCAATAATACAAAGTGAGTGATATTTATTTTCTGTTGTTGCTTTTAGTGTTGCTCGCCCTACATGCACTGTAGGCCTGGGTGCAACAGACGTAATAAAAGGTACAATGATTTATAGAATATATTTGGTAATTATATATTGTAAAATGAGAAAGGAGAGTAAACATTGGACAACATTAACCAAATGAATGCTAGCAAATCGTTTGCTAACACATTTATTTGATCAAGGCGTTTGTCTGATTAACTTTATAAGGATATAATATGTCAGATGTTGTGTTTTTACCTTGTTCTACTGGCACCAAAAAATCAGTTAATGCACTCTAAACAGCACTGCCTATCAGGTAAGCAAACCACCACACCACTGCGTTTTTGTTTTAAAACGGAGACCTTTTGCTACGTTTCCACCTCCCTTCCAAACTAAAATGGTGAAAACGAAGACCTAAAACAGAGTTTTTAAAAACGCTGCCGACGTTTTACATTTTGAAACTCCAGAGAGCGTTTAAGTGAAGACGGGCAAAAATGGAGGACTTTAGAAACAATGACGCAGACGCACACATTTGGCTCTCTGATTGGGTCTCATAAGTCATGCAAAGTAGAAACACGATGCTACTGGCAGAGTCATTGACTTGGTATTTTTATTAAAATATCTTGTACCGTGCAAATAACACTAAGGCTATAGTCTACACTTGTACTGTGTATGTTGCTGTATTTACTTTGTGACGACTCCCAGTCTGTTTTTCTTCGCCACTGCTGCTTTTAACTCCCATGTTATATTCAGTAACAGTCCCAGCTTAATATTGGTCCATGCAAATTAAAATCTGGTGTGGTTCTTCATCTGTGTTAGGACTTTATTCTTACGCCAAATCTTCTGTATCTACGGAATAGACCATCTGCTTCATGTTTACACCCAGTGTATCAACTCTGATATGCAGCTAAAACGCTGGTGTGGATGGAGATTCGTATTCGTTTTAATTCTTTGTTTTTAAAACTAAAACGGAATAGTGTCGATGGTGCAGTGTGCAGTTTGCATGTCCTCGATGTCTGCATGCTTCTGGTCAGTGCTCTGGTGTCCTGCCTCAAAAAGAGACGTTGCTCAGGTAAATTTGAAATTCTGAACAGCCCCTATTTCTGAATTCTAGTCTGCTTGTTTCTGTCTGTGTTACGCCAGCGATAGATTGGCAAGCTCTCAGGGGCATTCTCTGTTTATCCCAGTGCATGCTGGGATAGGCTTCACCCTTCCCTGTGATCCTTAAACGAAGAAACCGGTATTAAAAAAAGGGGCTTATATATAAATGGATGGCGGATTTTTGTAATTTTAGCTCTTCTTTCAGTTTAATAAGTGCACTGTGTGACATTTTTGACTTTTCCACCACTTTGCTTCTATCCTTATTACCATAGAAATCAATTAAACTCCACCAACCTTCACCATGCTGAATTTGAACCAAGCAAGTGAATTTCAGCTTGCTGTGTGTTCAGTACTCTTGGGGTCTAAGCAAAAATGATGAGAAGTATAGAAAGGTTTTGCTGAAGGAATTAGGGGAGTATTTTGAATTTGAGAACTTCAAGGGTACTGCTCAATTGGGAGACTGAAAGTGACATATATAGAAAATAAAGAGAAATAAATGGGAAAATACATCAGAACAGAAGAGACAGGACTGCAGAGCAAAATACTTTTACTGTGTATATAGTGTGTATGTGACAGAGAGAGAGACTGACACTTCCCAGTACTTGTTATCCTACTTGTCAATTAGTTTTAATGGGTGTGCCTATTGCCTTCTGCTTATCACAACCTGACAAACGGTATTATTATACAGTACCCTGAGGAACACAGCTTCCACTGATTTCAGACTGATGGTATTCCAACGGGGCGGTTTGTTCCATTTTCCCAGAGTTTTATTCATGCAGTGACGGATTTGCAGCTTTTTCACCAGCCTGCCTCATATTCATATAAAAGCGCTTACGAATTTTCAGCACATTATTACAGCTTAAGGAAGGAAACTATTATTTGTTCATGCTGTGGCCACTGCCATGCCTTACAGAAAGGTTCGAAAGACTCTGAACTAAAAATCAAGGATGATATATTTTGTAATATGTGGAACTGGCTTACTGTTGTTTTGGTATGTGTATGTCTCCCTCTGCTACCAAATGGGCTGCACTCTACTGGCTAAATGTACTGTGTATATGTATTTATGCACATCGTCTGTACGTGAAGAAGAGACATTTAGGGCTTGAAACTTTACACTTTTCCTACTGTAATAAAATAGACATTTTAGAAGGGAGCGTTTAACAGCGTTGCACGTCATTACAGGTTTTTTTCTAGACTTAGCACCTGGATGAGAAAGATGAGCGTGCGTTCAATTTACCCCCCAAAATTAAGCAGACGATTTAAAGACTCGATGTAAACCAGTATTTATGTAATGTGCATTGTCACTGATATCTTCATCATTTTATGTAATGAAAATTATGTAACCAATTATGCTAATATAAAGTAACTTACTCTGGTTACCCAATTAACAGCCAGTTGTTTATCAATAATGTCATCCTGCTAAAGTTTGTAATGCATAGGCTTCGGTAATTGAATTAGGCTGTGCAGAGCTGTTGGCGAGGGCAACATGGGAGGATAAAAAGGTTTTGCTGTTACAAAAATGTTGTTATTGGCTTCATATAGAGAAAGAAACTCCTTGATGTCTTTGAGATTAGTACAGTTAGCTGAATATTTCACAGCCTGGTTCACATACTGTCACATTTTTCAGGTTTACAAATTCCTCATGAGACTAAAAAGAGTATTGCATTATTACTCAAAGGGCACATAGCATTGCAGAGCACTGAGAACATCGCAGTGAGAGCCACATCGCAGTGAGAGCCACATGGTATTGAGAGGCACAACTGAAAGCAACACTGTCACTGAGTCATATCAGGCTTGTCTAATACAGAGAAGGCTGCATTGATTAAGGTGTGATTTCCTTCCCTGCTTGAGTCAAAGCAGACTTAGCTTTGACTTTAAGCCTGGGGCCTTGTTACTGGCTGTACAGACTGTAAGATCAGGCCATTTGAGGACAAATATGTACTGTTTTGCAGCCTTAAAACCTGAAGTGCAACGTCTTATGTGTTACAAAAATGAAAAGAAAAAAGAAAATCAATATTTACTCTGTCAGCGGGGGTGTCAAGAGACACAGATTTTCCTTCTCCTCATTTCTGTTGACTGCGACTTGTAATGTGATTCTAGTGAATTGTGTTCCAAATCCCTCTTACAAAATGTCAACGCAGTCTGTGAGGACATATTTGATGCTAAACCCCCAACGTAGTTAAAGCTCAGTGATAAATAACTAAATTATAAACACTGATGACATAGCTGTTTGTATGAGCAAAAACAAGGATGTTTCCGGGGGGGGGGGGGTGAACTGTATTTAAAACTGTTGTATCACAGACATTTAGTCCATATCTCAGTCCATTGGAATGACTGCATGTTTGTTTTGACATGAGTGTGTTGATGTGGAAATACTCCATTTTGCATTTTACCTTTTCATCTTTCCTGTGCATGCCTCTGCGGTCTAAGAGCATCGAGCATGTTTTGCTGATGTGAAATTTGTGTGTCGATGCATAAATCTGGCCTTTGAGACTAAAAACGCACTGGAATGGAAGACTACCTGTGAAGGTTATTAAACTTCTACCTTTAAGTGGAAAGAAAAATAAATACTAATTTTGTCCTCAAGGTCAACGGGGTAAAGAAAAAAAATTGCCATACCTGTGTGGCTGCATGGTAAAAATATGATAAGAAAAAATATGAAGGAATATGAATATGTACAATATTTACATTATTAACAGAATTTTAATGATGAACATAGTGGTGAATATATAGAATAAGAATTGAAGCAGAGACTATTTCACATCGAATATTAAAACAGAGAATATTGCACATTAAGTATTAAGACAGATAATGCTGCACAGAATGTGAAGTATTGCACTATAAGTGTCTGTGTCTGTCAGACACTTTGAGACAGAGTTTGATGGCCACAGGCAGGAATGACTTCCTGTGGCACTATGTGGTGCATTTTGGGTGAATAAGTGTACTGAAAGTGCTCCTGTGTTTGAGCAGCACGTCATGGAGTGGGTGGGAGACCTTGTCCAAGATGACATGTAGCTTGGACAGCATGCTCCTCTCTGACACCACCGACAGAGAGTCCAGCTCCACCCCAACAACGTCACTGGCCTTGCGGATCAATTTGTTGAGTCTGTTACCCTCAACCTGCCGCCCCAACATGCAACAGCAAACAGGATAGCACTGGCCACCACAGACTCATAAAACATCCTCAGCATCGTCCGGCAGATGTTGAAGGACCTCAGCCTCCTCAGAAAATAGAGACAGCTTTGGCCCTTCCTGTAAAGGGCTTGAGTGTTCTTGACCCAATCCAGTTTATTGACCATGTGCACTCCAAGGTACTTGTGACAGCCTACAGTGTCCACACTGACCCCCTGGATGGAAACAGGGGTCACTGGTGCCTTGGCTCTTCTTAGAGCCACAACCAACTCCTTTGTGTGTCACATCGAGCAGCAGATGGTTTTGCTCATACACACAGAGAAATATGGGTATCGTTTCTGTTCCCTAAAGGTACATTTGTAAAAAAAAAAGTTCCCTGTAAGATACGGAAATGGCCCGTAATCTGTTAACTGTCGACCTGTGTTTAAAGGTACAGAATCATTGCTGGCAGCAAAGGCTACATAACTGTACTTATAACAAGAATAATGGACAGGCAAATGATGCAGAAAATCTGTGATCCCCCGCCACCAGGACATAAAGCGGTGGCAATGGCTCTGTGGATAAGACACATGCCTTTGGTGTGAGAGACCCAGGTTCAATTCCCACTGTGACATATCTACCAATGTTTCCCTGAGCAAGATACTTAACCCCTAGTTGCTCTAGAAGTGTGTAACTTCTCATTTATGAAGCAATTACTTTGGATAAAAGTGTCAGCTACATGTTTGACACTAGGGGTGCAGAAATGTTCTTTTAGAGGTACAGACAAGAAGGTACAAAAAAGTCCCAATGTTCAAAGGTACAGTCCTTGTACCCTGCTAGGGTACAGCTGGAGTGACAATGCATTTGTACCCTTTTTGGTCCATTCCTGTACCTTGATTTCTCTTCACCCTTGCTGTTACATCTAACCACAGCAGAGTCAACAGAAAACTTCGGAAGATGGCAGGACTCTTTGTGGTAGGTAGCTGAAGTCAGTGGTGTAGATGGTGAAGAGGAAGGGAGACAGGACAGTCCCCTGCGGGGCCACGTACATACTACGGTCTTCCAGTCAGGTAGTCAACAATCCAGGACACGAGGGGGGCATGTGCAGTGCGGTGTTCAGGCCGGTGGGAATGACAGGTCTGAGTCAGTAACGTTTGCGTGATCGTGTGAGAAATCCAGTATGCTTTCTGCCACCTCTGTCTCCCCTTAGCATCGCAGAGTTATAACTGCAGTTTCCTACATAGACTGCAGTTTCCCACACTGCTTGTGATTCTTAACTATGTGGAAAGAGTTGTCACTCAGATTGAGAACCTCTCCCCCCTCTACATTCAGTTGCAGCCATGCGCAAGGTATAAAATGCACGCGCTCAAACAGGCATCCATTCCGCCACACACACATAAACACGCACAATTTCTTTGACTTCCTATTGCCGTATCTTTCCTTATGTACCACTCTCACAGTTATTGTCCTTTTTTCCCATTTCTGTGCCTCTGTCTCTATCAAACTGGCTGTGGAGCATGGAGTGAGGAGTGGAGGTATATTAGTGATAGAGTGACACATGATAATGACTTACAACGCGATAAAAAGGCTTTCACCACCCGGCCTTGGCAGACAGGATGGAAGGAGTAAGGCAAGTAGAATGGACATTTCTACATGCATGCGCCTCTTATTACCTGCTGGCAGTATTCTGGCACTGGCACCGCTCCATCTTTCTCTCTGTGTCATGAACTGGGAGAGAAAAGGAAGGGAGTTTTTCTTCAATTTCCACCTGCCCTCTAGATCTTATCTTTTCTATCAAATCTTTACCTCTATGATTTACTTCCATCCCGCCCTCCTTCCTTCTTTCTCACCTATTTCTTCTCCTTCCACAGATCCTGCACTAGTGTCCCCTTGCCTTTCTGACATTTTTCCCTTCAAATAATCCTGCAAATAGGAAAAACCTGGATAAGGAATTGATGTAACAGCACTGTTAAATTGTAATGTATTAAAAACATCAAAACTGTAATATCCAAGTCAATGATAACCTTAAAAAATCCACCAATGAGGTCACTGTTTTCACCCTCATATTCATATTTTGAATTGAGTTTCTTGTTTCACTTTTTTTACCCCATTATCAGGGTTCTGATGAATACATGTAATTCTGAGCAGGTTCTGTGTGTCGCTTGGCATTAACAGTACTGAGCCATTACAGCTGAATTGGCAATAATGGGACTTTAGCTCAGATAGTTTAACTTTCAGATATCAAATGTAATTATGGTGTTGGCTTTCTGACTATGATAAGCGACCTTGGAGGAGTGTTTAAAACCTAGTCAAATGTGATCAGACACTGAGCTTCAGCCGCGTTGGCGCTGTCAAACATATTTGGTATTTAAATTGCAAATTTCACTGGAGCAAGCTCAAACCAAATTTAGATTTTAGAAAGATGGGTTTCAAAGCTTTACCTTACCTTACCATCTGTCAGTGTGTAATACCTCAGCTGCTCTCATTTACTCTCATATTAGCGTCAGGACTGTGCACCGCCATCAGTTTAATGGAACTACAGTGCTGCTCAGTGTTTGTGTTTCTCTACTTGGTCTTTGATTGGAAGTGATTTTAAAACCCCTAATTGAAGTAAAGTGAAATGATTGAATTATTTATATTATTTACACAGTATGAGAACGTATGTGGACATCCCAATGTTTTGGTCTAGGGCTGTTTTCATTAGGTAATGCTACAGTACCTCATCTATTGTATGTTAGATTATTTGTTACACAGTAGTGTGCTTACAACTTTTTGGGAACAGTTTTGGGAAGACCCTTTCCTGTTTTAACTAGACAATTGTCCCATGCACAAACCAAGATCCATAAAGAAATGTTTTGGTGTGGACTTCAGTTCAGTTCAGTGCCTTTATTATCATCCCAAGTGGGAAACTTGATTTGCAGTCAGGGCACAAGATAAAACATACAAGGACCAGAACAACACAAATACACAAAAGATACACCCACAAAAATAAAATGTAACCTGTAAATACAAATACACTAACAGTAGGCCTACCATAAAAACATAAAACAATTTCTAAAATATGATATTACCTGAGACAATTTAGCAGCGTTATTGCACAGGGAACAAAGGAGTTTTTGCTCCTATTGAATCCTGGAACTCTAAATCTACGACCTGAGGGAACAGTTACAAACTCAGAATGAAGTGGATGGTGTTTGCAGTCTAGTATAGACCTAGACTTATGGAGAACCTGCTGGTCAATGATAGCAGTCAGGGGAGTCTGTGATACACCTATAACCTTACCAGCCACCTTCACAATTTTTATTGTTTAGGTGTTTTATCTCTAATGTTCAGGTTGCAATCATAGAAAAAAGTAAGAACAGATTCAATAAAAGACAAACACATAATTGTCTTGTGAACATAAAAAACATTTAACTTCCTGAGGAAATACAAACATTTCGCCCTTCTTACAAATTGCATCAGAGTCAGTATCAAATTTCAGGTCACTATCAATGATTTTTCCTAGATATTTATACTGTATACTACAAATTCAATACCAGAACCTTTAATGAAGGTCTGAGACGGTCATTTGATGATTTCCTTCTAAAATCAATGATCATATCCTTGGTCTTTGTAGCATTTAATTGGTGGAAGGCCTCATCAAACCAATTAACAAAATCATCTACCACCAGCCCATGCTCAGCTAATCTTAACCCCATCCAAAACCCATTTTATTTTTGTATTTTTTGAATGGAACAAGGACTGTGGATTTTGTCTCCCTTCAATTAGGAAGAGGAGAGATGCGGTGTTGCAGTGGTTAGTGCTGTCGCCTCACAGCAAGAATGGATGGATGGATGGATCAATTAGGAAGGGATCTCTTAAAGACCAGTATAAACAGAAGGAATGATTACAGCAAGCAAAACCTGTTCCAATGTTCATATGGGCACCTGACTATTGTTTTATGAAAGACTTTGTGAACCTATCCCTTACTGTCAATTTGTGAAATAAGATATGGGTGCATACTTTTGGCCATGTAGTGCAGTTCGCACATATAGTATATCTTGTTATATGTATCAGTTGTTTACAGTTGTATAAGTATCAACATTTTTTAAGGGCGAGTATTTCCAATGTCTTGAAAGAAAAAAAAAGTCATGGGCTCTATTTAGTACTTTAAATGCGCCAATAAATAAAGACTTCCTCCAAGCACCTATATCAGCTAAGTTTGAAAATATTCTAGAGAACAAATGTACTGGCACATGTAGAAAAGGATGTCAAAACATATTCAAATTGTTTACCATACAGCAGACATCCACTTTCTGTTACTACACAGCAATCTCACAACCACACTCCAAACTGAGCCTCAACGTTTGTGCTAATCCCTCAACAGCATTTTATTTTACCTTCCTGCTTGTTTGGACTCCCCAAACTATTCTACTATTCTCAAAGTCACACTAACACCTGCATTACAATAACTTTGTCTCCCAAGAAACACACAGGCAGGCATACCAATGCTAATTACTAATTATCCCCTTGTTGACAGACGCAGTCATTCTCACACACAAGTACGCACAAACATAAACAAGCACAGACAAACCCCCCCACACACACACAACTGGGCATTAAAGTATTGTTTTGTAAGTTTGTTTGTGTTCATTAGACAGCGCCCCATCCCTAATCTACATGATCAAACAAGCTTCCCCTAAACACACTCTGCTGCATTGTTCATCAATTACTCATTTAGTATTAATTAAGACATGCTTTGTTTTTCCAAGTTGAATTTGATGATGGCAAATCCTCCTGAGGTTTCTTCCCGCCTCTTCCTCCCTCATAAAGTTTCTCACTGTGTCATCAGCAGCTAAACTAAAAGCAGTCTCAGCAAGTCGGGAGAAGATTTAATTTTTCAAAATGCTCACATGGGGGAGTTGCATGTGATGAAAAAAAGGCTGAATGGTTCAGAAAGAGGAGAGACCAAAACCAAAAGTGAAAAAAGCCACACTTTTAACCTTAAATTAAGAAAGTGAGGCCTTGGGGGGGAAGGTTCCTTTCTTCCTAATCTTTCAATACTTTTCAGGAGATTTGGTACAAGAGTGCCATGCAAACACACAGCTCAATAACAGCATACATATTATTTTAGACCTGAATACAAACAGTTGCTGAATAGCTTCCCATGATATGAAGAAATAATAGAGTCTCTGCACTGTACTGTGCTCCACATTTTATAAATATGTTGAAGCCAAAGCCAAACACTAAAACACTATGTGCATGTATGTACATAGATGGACAGCCACACAGTCTATTACACCCTTCTATAATGTAAAATACATTCTACTATACATCTTGCATATGGAAGAAAAAGTTTTTTATCTGAGTAAAGCTGTAGTTTGCATCTTCGTTACAACAGAATACCACAATTTATTATACCTAAATATAAATGTATATTGTAAACTGAAGTGTACCTCTGCCCAGGTGAGGTGTGAGACAGAGAACAAGACAGCAATCAACTGTGTAACAGTGTGGTTTAAGTTTAAGGTTAGGGTACGTCTCCAGAAAGTGAATGTAAGTCAATGCAAAGTCCTCTGCTCTGAAGTGATGGAAACATGACTGTTGTGTGTTTGAGGCTTTTCGCAAAAATACCCTCAAATTAATCAAATTGCATGGCGGCAATGGTAGACTACATGTATATGTTGGACGTGGACACCCATTTGTGAGTGTAGCAGGCTTTCTTCCAAACTCTGATTTTTATTACCAAGGTCTAACAGTGAAAATATCTTGTATAAAGAAAACAAAACTGAAAACAAACAACTACAAAAGAAAAAAAAAGACTTAATAACAAAGTTGCACAGCCATTTGGAAACAGGAGTTCTTCAATAAGTCAACTCCCTATCTACAAGATCACTACTCAGATAGCAGCTGACTCTGGGCCGAATCCACCTCCAAACCGGCAGATCCGTGTAACAGTTACGCCCGTTTTACTGCCCCATTCCAGATACGGCCCGCATGTAGTCTGTGTACACTCAGGAGTGGGCGTGAGCATCCATCAGTCGGAGGAATCATAATAGTTCTGGCCTGGACTCGTCGGAACGAGCGCGCGAATTGTTTCTTTTTTTTTCTTTCGAACCGGTTCATACCGGACCAGAAGTCAGTCGGCGGAATCGTAGTTGTTCTGGCCCGGGGCCGTCGGAACGAGCGCGCAAACTGTTTGTCTTTCTTTGGATCAGTTCGGACTGCAAGCTTTGTGGAAAGAGGTTATAACGGTAAGTTGAATGATGTTACAGTCAAACAGTTTAGTGTGATTGTTTTTAATAGTGGTGTAATGCTTGTTAACATCATTAACATCATCACATCGGAATATTTTGACCGGGTTTTAACTTCTTAAAATGACTAAAACTGTTGAAGAGGCATTGGCTAACGTTAGCTTTTTAGCTGGGTTAGCTAAATTAACTGAATGAACGGATAGCTAAGCTAGCTAGCATTAATAAACAACTTTGTGTGCAGCTAGCATAAAACATTAATGCTGTTTAACGTTAACGTTAGTTAACTTACAACGATGTTGTAACGTTAGTTTCCAACAGCACCAACTGACAGCACCTGTCTCCTTTTTAGGTTCAATCTTTTCTTCACCCCTGGCTGAGAGCCCGGGATTATAGGGTAAGTTAAGTTAATGTAAGTATTTTTTTCCGGCTTTGATTTGATTTTCAAATCCTGGCTATAGTTGAGCATAACGTTATAAAGTTATGATAGGTAACGTAAATTAAGTGTTTAAAAAATCAAAGCCATCTAAAGAAGTCGGAATTTTCATCTGACATTAATCAAAACGTAAATTCATTATGACAATTAAGGTCTATGGGCGGGAAATCGCATCTCTCCGTGTCTTTTCATTGACTTTGTATGAAATCACACCGCGGTAATATGGTTGAGGAGCAGTTCCTGATTCATTCTGGATATTTATTTGGGGCGTTTTCCGAGGGATATAGTGTGCTATGTTAAGCTTACCAAGTGTTTACCCTCAGATTTCTGTCAGGAGCTGTAAGAAATGTTATTTGTTTTGTCTAGAGGTTGATGGTTCTCAGTAATTAATCAAATTTTACAGTTAAAAATTACAATGAGGTTCATGATATCAGTATACTGAGATGGCTGGCAGTGGTACAATCAGCATTACTCATTCTTTTAAATTTGCCTCACATTTTCTCTTGTTGCTGGCTTTGTACATAACGTTACTACCACTGGGGTTTGTTCCAAAATCACAATGCAGTGCAAACCTGTAACATTAGCAGAGCTGAGCTCCTGGGGTCATTTGTCAAAATTTGTCCGGCCCGGGTCTGTTTTACAGATCTGGCCCAGAACTTATGAAGGGTCTGGGCCAGATCTGGGCCGCATGATTTTTGCTATCTGGGTAGTTACCTCCTGACGTGAGCATGAAAGCGCGCGAGAACATGCTATTTAATAGACGGAAATGCTACGCTCCTGTTTTGCCAAACGGGACGGGAAACAACAGAGCGAACCTATCGACACATAACACAAAATGATGAAACACATAATGATGTTTTTTTAAATGTATGTTTAAAGAGGAGAAGTGTGCAGCCTTGATCGCGGTACTAAAACGGTAGAGGTTTATGAACAGCTTAATTAAGGCTGGAAGGGAGGGGGAGTGAGTGTGTGCGTATGTGTGTGTGTGTGTGTGTGTGTGTGTGTGGGCACTGCCTGCACTCAGTGACGGAGCGTCTCCGTCACAGTGAGCATGCATACCTAATGTAGACAGTGCTTGCACAACATCCCACTGAAGCTCTTGCTAATTTATGAGAGGGAAAGGGTGCAATGTTTGTGAGTTGCATCTGCATGGTGTGTGTGACTGTTTGATGTCGTAGTAAGTAGCTAGTCTGCAGTCTTTATGATTTCTTCTCTTCTCTGATTTCATAAATGAAATGTGAACAACACAAATCCAAGCTGTCCTGTCATATTTTGTTACATTTATTTCAATACACATACAGTACATACAGTATAGCACACACCCATTCACACACATCTAATCTGACAGTTCAATCCTGTGTGTGCATGATGAAAACCAATAAACCATACAGCCATGCACTTTAGGTCTATCTAGTTTTCAGAATGTCAAGTGATTACAACCATGAAGTGAAATGACAATGAAATGAAAAGTAGTTTAGGAAAATGAATGTAATATGTTGTGGTATTGTTGGTAGTACACCAACAATGTAGTTCTGAATCACCTGCATGAATTATGTCTGTTCATTGGTATTAATGTTTGTTTTTCTGGGATTGTGCATTTGTGCATTTTGTGATTTTTTTATTTTTTGTGGAACACACCTGTGAGATGTAGAAGTCACAATTAAATGCCTGTCATGCACGCCAAGTTCTAAATAAACTTATCTAGCACGTTCTGACTTAATAACAGACATCCGTCTTCACAGTGTAAACACCAAACTCTCATTACATCTGTGTATACTGAGCGAGTTAGTGTGAAGCTGTGTGTACTGTCTGTGAGGTATGAGTTTGCGTGGGAGAAGGTGTGTGTGTGTGTGTGTCTGTTGTGCGAGACGGCGGGATTGTGTCTCATTAACAGTGTTGTTTCCAGACAAGAGAGTTGGAGAGAATTGTGAGTTAGAAAGAAACAGAGGATGTTGGAGTTAGAAAGAAACAGAGGATGCTTTCCAATCATCCATCCATCCATCCATCGTCAACCACTTATCCTGCGTACAGGGTCGTGGGGGGGCTGGAGCCAATCCCAGCTGACATTGGGCGCAAGGCGGGGTACACCCTGAACAGGTCGCCAGTCCATCGCAGGGCCACACATAGACGAACAACCACTCACGCTCACACTCACACCTAAGGACAATTTAGGGTAACCAATCAACCTAGCCTGCATGTCTTTGGATGGTGGGAGGAAGCCGGAGCACCCAGAGAGAACCCACGCAGACACGGGGAGAACATGCAAACTCCACACAGAAAGGCCAGGGCAACCGGGGTTTTGAACCCACGACCTTCTTGCTGTGAGGCGACAGTGCTAACCACTGCATCACTGTGCCGCCGCTTTCCAATCATTTAATTTAAATTATACTGACAGCATTTTAAGGCTCTCTCCTTTACAAATTGTCTTATTTCTGGGCCTTTTTGCATTTTGTCCTCCTCCCTGTCTTCCTCTGTTGCTTTCAGTATTCTTCTGTCTCCCTCCCTCTCCCTGCCATTTCTCCCTGTCTCTCTCTCTTTACACTCCATTACTGCCAAATTCCCTTACTAGCATGTGTCCCCTTGGCCTGAGGACTAGTGCGTTCCCAGCCTTGGCAGGACCTCTGACAGGCCGTCGTGCCAGGAAGCCCAATATGACTGGCAGCAGAGAGGGTGGGCTGCTCCAAGTCCATCACTGGGAGGAGGCGAATCGACAGACTACATGACTACAAACTCACTTGGGTGTGAAGCAAATGTCATCCTGACTTTTTTCATTCTTCCCTCCATCGGTATTTGTTCCAAATGGCTTGCACTGTGGTTTTGTGCTTTTTGCAGTAGACCAATTTCAGATTTTCTGAGCTATGCCAGTTGGGAGAGTTGGATAAAGATCCATAAAGATCTGAATTGTAATGTCAAATCCCTGCAGGAAGACCTGTTTGTGCCTGACTTGAAGAATTTGTAGTCAGATGTTAATTATAATCTGACGCTGATTGACCAAGATTGAGATTTTGAAACACGGAATGACAGCTGTGGCATTTAGTTGAGCACATGCCTCTGTCAATATGGCATTTTGGATTTTTTTAACCAACTACATAACTTTTGCATGATGCCCTGCAGCTATAACATGACATTAGACATGACATGTTCAAAAAATATTAGAAGTTTTTTAGCCAATTAAAGCACACCACATTACAAGTCAGCACTATTTTTCAGTAATCACGCTACTACTGCCAACATTTGGAAACTTTGGCAGGATTCTTTGTGTGATTTGATGGGAACACAAGGTTTAGTGCTGCACAACACAATCCATTCAGAAGTTATATGCCTTTTGGAAAGAACCACACGTACTGCTGCATCCTGCTAAAACCATTTGGCGAAAAAATACCCATCACATCTTACTTGGCCAGTCATTCCAAAATAACTTTTTAGAATGCACTATTATATAATATATATAACTAAGATATTGTTTTGGGTATTTTTTATGAGATTAATAAAATAATATCTCAATGTTTGTATGATTATGTGCACTAGATTTTCAACTATATGTAAGTCTATATATGTCATGTTGTATTCATTTTTTTTAAAAGCCCCCAGGGCTAAGATGTGAAAACTTGTTAAACATTTTGTTCCACATTCAGGCTAATTTTCTACTCTAGTGCAAAAGTACAGAAGCAGTGTAAAAGCCTTAATGCATAATTCACCACCATCTGTCCACAGCACATGTGGTGTAATAAAAGCTGTCTTGTACTCTTCTCCTCCCTCTTGTCTCCATTTCTCCCGCTCCTTCTTTCTCTTTCTGCTGTGTACCCTTTTTTCTAATTGTTGTTCTTTCTTTTTGCAGTCTCTCACTCTCTTCCTCTATTGTTCTTGTGTAGCCAGTGTGTGTCAGACTGCCTCTCACACACACACTTCTTTTTGTCATATTCTCCTTGTCTTGTCGGTCCTCTTTCATTTCCATGCTTGCTCTCCCTGTCTCTGTCATGCACTCTTCCTCTCCCACGCACAAAATATCTTATCTTTTTCCCTCTCTTTCTCCATCCTCTGTCTGCTTCTCTCTTTCTCACATCTTTGGACTATTTCTCTTCAGCTCACTCTCTACATCTCAGTGCTGTCATTGACTCTCCATTTCACAACACATGCCAGTAGCTGCTCTACTCTACCTGGAGGTCAGTTTGTACTTTTCACAACTCATCAGGGCTACTGACGGGACTGTGTATTAGGGTTTTTACTTGGGCTTGGGTCGGTCCGCTTTAGCTGCACCGTGCCAAGATGACATGCGTTTTCACAGCTGACAGATGACATGCATTTTCACTACATCCTCACAGTAGGGAAAAGCTTTTGGAGCCTACATCAACGAAAAACGTGTGATGACGCCACTTTTGTTATGCACACCTTTGCGCTGAGGACACTGCGTCAATCATAAACAAAGCTCAACTGCCCCACAATGGAAATACCCTGTGTGTGTGTGTGTAGGTGTGCATTTGTGTGGTCTCAATCTCATCAGGTCTATTGTGGAGGATGACAATGCAGTGGCCCTGTAAATCAGTTTCTTTTGTAGTCCTTGTAGAGTCAGAGTCTGCAGTATGTGGGTGGCTACAGTAAATATCTTGGGTTTGTGAGTAGGGTGTCAGCTTAGTGCAGAGCAACAGCCCACTTCTTCACTATGTTTAAGTGCAGAGGCTCTTCATTGCTTAGCCTCATGGAGGAAGACAGGAGGAGAGAAGAGGGAAAGGCAAAAAGGTGGGAAGAGATATAGTGGAAAGTAGAGAGGTGAAACACAGAACAAAAGAAGCGTAGTAGGTAGAAGAAGAGGTAGTAGGACATGAATGAAGTGGGCATTGCTTTCACATAGAACTGACGGCCTAGTCTAAAAATTATCAGTAGTCACTGAATATGCTATGCCATGATGCAACTTAACTTGGGAAACAGACATGTTTTTTAAAAAACCTGTTCTCTCTCCCAGGTTGTCACACTTGGAGGCTTAGGCAAGACCCATTGGCCTGAAGTTTCTGATTGACAAGACTCCAGTGACACTGTTCTAAAGAGCTTTCATTGAATTTAATTTTCTATCATCTGCTGGTATAGTAACCTTGGTAGCAAAGAGAAAAATGCCCTGGCTAGGATTGTTAAACTGGCCAGTAAGGCAGTGGGAGTTCAGTCCAGTAGTCTAAATCATATCAAGCCGGTGTGTTTACCTGAGGTGTAGGCCTCTTGTGTGTCTGAGTGAGATTCACATGGCGGTATAATGTGAAAAATTTAGGGTTCAGCCCTGCCACGCTGAAATCACGAATGAAACTACTCCAATCCTATTGGCGTTGCTAGAACGGTAGCGTGTGACGGTGTAACTGGAGGCGTATATAAGCACACCGGCACACCGGACACATTAGCTTTTTTCTATTCAGCAGGCACTCTGGCATGTTTGAGACTACGAAATTTCTTACCTGGAAAGAAGTCTGGCAGAGAAGATGGCTGGTGAGCAGTTCAGACAATGTGTTTTCCCATGCCCGTGCTACATCACTCCTGCTCGAGGTGTGAGCCCGGAGAGGCTGCGGCTGTCCGGTTCTGATGAACTGGATGTACTCAGCATTACGGAGGAGGAAGACTTCCGGGATCCGGACCAACGTCATCAGTCAGCGCCCAGCTATGACGAGCTCTTGGAGGTGGTGACACGGGCAGTGGCCAAGCTCCAGCTTGATTGCCCGCTACCGCACCGGTCTCTGCCTTCCTTGCACAACGAGTTGTGCAAATCCTGGGGCAAGCCCTTCTCAGCACCTCTGATTACTCCCCCGCTCCGGGTTTACAGCGACGTTGCGGGGGTTAAGGGTTTCGGCTATGGGACGATGCCCCGGGTTGAGGATGCTTTGGCCAGCTATCTCTCACCCGGTCTTGCGTCGTCCCTTAAAGAGCCGGCGCTGCCCACCAAGCCATGTCGCGTGACATCTGCTCTGGTGGGCAAGGCTTACATGGAGGCGGGCCAGGCTGGTGCAAGCCTGCACACGATCGCAGTTTTGCAAGCATACCAGGCCGACCTGCTGAGGGACATGGACTCAGGAGGGGGCCCCTCTGAGGAGGATGTTGCTGAGCTCCGCAGAGCTACGGATTTGTCACTCCGAGTCACGAAGGAGACGGCCCCCGCCATTGGTACCTGTGGCTCAACCTGTCGGGCATCCAGGAGAGGGAGAAGACCTTCCTGCTCGACGCGCCGGTCGCGGCATCTGGCCTGTTTGGCGAGGCGGTGGACGCCATCGTCAGCAGGTTTCAGCATGCCAGGACGCAAGGAGAGGCATTCCAGCAGTATCTCCCCCAGTCTGGGTCCAGGATGGCGACGGCTGTGGAGAGACAGTCCCAGCCGTCGTCCAACTCCTACCGTCAGAGCCAGAGGCAGAGTGTCGCTTCTCGTGGTCCCCCTCAGCACACCCGGCACTCGAGGCGGCGCTCTCGCCCACAGCCTCCCGAGACAACGGATCTGAGGACCGTTCTTCAGTCTTGCTGGGGTCGGGGGAAGAGGTCCTGAGGCTTCTCGCCCTCTCACCCCCCCGGAGCAGACCCAGGTGTTGGGACAAGAAGTAAGCTCTTTGCTGGAAAAAGGGGCCATAGAACTTATTTCCACGCCAGTCAGGGGTTCTGCAGCTGGTACTTCATAGTTTCGGTTTTAGAACGGAGGATTGCGTCCGATTTTAGATCTGCGGTCCCTGAACCAATGTCTGAGGAGATTCAAGTTCAAGATGCTCACCATCCCCGCCATCGTCAGTCACATCCAATCCCAGGATTGGTTTGTCACGATAGATCTGTGAGACGCATATTTCCACATCTCCATCCGTCCCTCTCACAGGAAGTTCCTGAGGTTCGCCTTCGGGGGCGCGGCGTACCAGTATCGGGTTCTTCCGTTCGGCCTAGCACTCTCCCCTCGCACGTTCACCAAGTGCATGGATGCAGCTCTGGCCCCGATGAGGCTCCAGGGCATCCGCATACTGAACTACATCGACGACTGGCTCATTCTGGCTCAGTCATGAGAGTTAGCGGTTCGGCATCGAGATGTCGTCCTCGCCCACCTTCAGCATTTGGGGCTGCAGCTCAACGCGAAGAAGAGCCTGCTGACGCCCACCCAACGGACTACGTTCCTAGGGGTGGTGTGGGACTCAACGACGATGCGGGCCCACCTTTTTCTTGCACGCGTCTGTTCCATTTTGTCCACAGTGACCAGAGTGAAGCTAGGCCGCACCATCACTATGAAACACTTTCAGAGGGTGTTGGGTTTCATGGTGGCAGCGTCCAGCGTAATCCCGTCTGGCCTGCTGCACATGAGAACCCTGCAGTGGTGGTTAAAATCCAAGGGATTCCCCCCGAGGGGAAATCCGTTCCGTCTGATACGGGTTACGAGCATGTGCCTTCGTTCCCTGTCAGTATGGAGGAAACCTTGGTTCCTGTCCCAGGGTCCCGTGTTGGGAGCGTCATGTCGCCAGACAATTATTTCGACAGACGCCTCACTCATGGGGTGGGATGCGGTCATGGACGGCCACTTTGCGAGAGGCTCCTGGCAGGAGCATAATTTCTTCGACCGCGTGGCCGTATTGTCAGTCCTGACAAGGATGCTTACCCTGCTTACTCTGAAATGGCACCTGACTGAATAGCCCTAGAGCCAAATACCACCCCAGCCATACCCGTTAACGACAGCTCTCTTCTCATTGATCAGTGAATAGGCCCCAAGGATAAGTTAATTTCGTTGGCTAGAGCAACCTATAAGAACCTTAAAGATGTTATACACGCTTTATGTAATGAATTACTACCTTAGTGAAGAAATAAATTCAGTGTCTACTAATTGTACTTTAAATGCAGTGATTATATATTTTATTGTGAAATTAAGCAAGGGCAAGCATACAACTTAAACTGATTAAAACTTGAGTAAACTGATAAAATTTCTAAAATTCAAAACCTGATTATGATAGCTGAGCTTGAGTATTTTGCTGTCTTCTTTTTGGAGAGAAAGGAAGGGGAAGGATTGGTCCGCAGTGAAAATCCTTCCTCCGCTGCTGGGTTGTTGACTCTGGTGGAAACCTGAGGCTTTGTCCAAAGCCCTCAAATTGTCTTCAAAAGTCTTCAGTCTTCGTTGCAGTTTGAGAGAGAGAAAATCTTCAGAGTCCGATGATTCTTCAGTTGGTTTGGTCGTTGTGGTTACCCTCTGTGGCTCGATCTCTTGAAATCCCCTGAAGAAATCTCTGAAGTGTTCTCTAGCTGTTTGCTGTTCAAATCCCCATCTCTTGCCTTGGGCTCTTGGTCCGGTGCGGTGATGGTCTTGCTCCGAGTCTGATGCCTCCGAGATCTGCCGAGGAATAACCCCGATCTCTCTCTGACTCCTCTTTATATATCCTACTCCGTAGCTGAGTTTCTTTGTCAAATCAGCCACAACCCTTTTCCTGTCTATGTGACTATTGCCACAAAACTTGTTCATCCTTAAATTCAGTTGGGCCAGAGATGTCCTTATTTGGCCATTTCATTTCCCCTTGCTGACCCTTCTCTCCCAATGACTCATAGTCATGATGTCTTCACCCAAACTTAGTGACCTTTTGCACTATTTAACCTTTATCCTAATTCTTCTTTCTTTAACCATATGTATTTTACAATCGGAAGATCAATTCAATTTATTAATCTTCAATATCAATGAAATATCCTGATTTTCAATCATCATCATATCATGTTTAATACCAAATATCTTTCTTTTAATCATTATTCAATATATTGCTTATAGCATTGTTAAGCTCTGTGTTTTGCAGATGGAAGGACGTTGCACTTCCCTTTTCTCAGTCACTGTTGTTACTAAAGGGAGAAAGGCTCCAGTTTTCTTCTTTGCGACCTGATAGCAAGAGCAAGCACTGGAGTGCCTTGCTTCATAACAAAGAGCTAATGTGTCTGGTGGGCTTATATACGCCTCCAGTTACGCCATCACACGCTACTGTTCTAGCAACGCCAATAGGATTGGAGTAGTTTCATTCATGATTTCAGCCGTTGACGACACAGTGTCTCGTTCCCCTTCTTGGGGAACAAGGGATACATACGTAACCCGAGACGTTTTTTTAGCCGGTGGGGGGGGTTTACAATCACAATACCTGCTCAACTTCGTGATCTGTCAGCCATCGCCGATGGACAATGGCATCGTCTATCAGCCCAACCCAAATCATATATTCATTAAGCAGTGCTTACAAAGCAACGGCCATCGCTCAGATAGAGCCCATCCCCTCAACCCATAGTAGACATTGCCTGTGCCCTATTGCCCCTATTCCAATAGTTTTAAAATGTATTGAAGTGCAATGTATCTTATCTGAGGTTTTTTTCTCCAGTGAAATATATCATATCTGCAGTGCAATATTTCTATTGTAGTGCAAATTGATTGATTATTGATTATAGGCCTTGTGGTGGCGCAGATGCCCAGCCAAAAACAGATACATAATGTCTTGTTGGGTAGTGCCGTTATGGTATTACGGTGCTAGGGTCAATGTGCTTTGTACTATCTGTAGGCCTTGTGCGGCTGTGGTGAACACTTGTAACTTGCTTCACCTAGTTTAAAGATGTCATACTATGCTAATTTTCAGGTTCAAAATCTTATTTAGGGGTTGTACTAGAACAGGTTTACATGGTTTCATAAAAAAACAAACGTATTTTTGTCATACTGCACATTGCTGCAGTTCCTCTTTTCACTCTTTTCTGATGATTTTCTGGGGTCGAATTGACCCTGAACATAATAAATGTTACTATCCTTGATAACAGAAATAGTTTTTCTTTCCAAATGTTTAAAATAACTTATAAAAAATCTGTGCTTATATAAATATTATCAAACCATTAAAACACAAAAGTTTCAGGATGTACAAAGGGGGTATCAGGGAAGTTATATTTTATTTAAAGGTCTATTTAGGTAGTCAACAAAGAAACATAAAGTACTTGACACATAAACGTGGCAAGTTTTTTTAATTATAATCATTTCCTGGAGGTTTAAATTGCTGGGGTCAAATTGCTCCCAAGGATAAAATATGACAGTAAATTAAGTAAATAACAATTGCTCTGGAGTCATGATTGAAAATAGCATTTAATAATAGAGTCAAATTTAAGTTAAGACTACAAAATGGTCTTTCATTCCATTGTGAGTTCACTCAGTGTAGAACCACCAGCTGTCAATTTGGCTAGCTGTTTGCTCGCTGCCAGCCAGGGTACCTTTCACACTCCAGTAAGTCAGACCTGCCTATCTACATTACATTACATTAACTACACCATAATTTGTCATGCAAAATAAATACAACCCCAAACTGCTTCTAAATTCCTCGATTACTCATGAAGGCAAGGGGATGAAAACAGTTTTTAAGGTGAATATAGTATATGTAGTATAAATATAGTAAGGAGGTATATGCTGGAGTAGTAGACCCAACAGAATATTGGACGCTAGAGAGCTACCAAAAAAGTGTCCCTAGTGGATGTTACTCCTAAGGATGTATTGAGGTCTGACATTCAGATACCCATGATTCTGCAGATTTGCCATAGCTTCAGCCATATAAGCAAGTTAGTACGACTTAACTTACATAACTAAACCATTTATGTTCACCAAAACCATGATGTTTTCCTAAACCTAACCAAGTAGTTTTGGTGCATAAACCTAACCAAACTGTGAGTGTTTCATAACGTTAACCATGTGTTTTATTTTGAAAGTTTAAGCAGACGTTGCATAATGGTTATTACTAACTAGAGTGCGTTAAAAAGTGACGCCAATCAGTCAGCCTATTTATTATTTATCCCAAGTGGGCAATTTGTGTTGCAGCAGGCGTATAAAAACACACAACGCATCAAAGACAATGTAACACAGACATACAGTATAATACAAGAACACACAGTAGTAGACCTATGCACCAGATAACTTAAAGAGGTCATATTATGCTTTTTGGCTTTTCCCCTCTCCTTTATTAAGTTATATATCTTTTTTGTGCATGTAATAGGTTTGCAAAGTGAAAAAGCCCAGTCCACCCGAAATGGACTGAACTGCCTGAAAACAGCTTGTTTGTAGTCTAGCCTTTTCCCTTTGATCCCTGTAACGACACAGCAAAATGCGCGTCATAATGCTCGCCTAGCGACTAGTCAGATATGACCTCAAAAACACCAGTGGAAAAGCACACTGAGCTGTAGCACACAGTGACAAGACGTCCGCCTGCTGCTTCTACTCTCCCTTCCAAACACTAGCTACCCTCCAGGCAGTCAATGGACATGAAGTTGTTACTGTGATGTAGAGACAGAGCTCAGTTAAAACTTTATGGATGAAAGGTACATTTGTTACAGATTAATAACTCTCCACTCTGAAACTCTTGCTCCAGTCCATGTTGCTAAGCTGCTATGGGGATATACAGCTGAACCGAAGCCAATCAGAAGCAGAGTAGGAAGGGTCCTGATAAGCAAGGTAGTGTGATCCAAATCAAAAATGCTTTAGCCAGTAAGCATGGCTTCAGTTCAGCTGTACATGTTCCCAAACCAGCTTCACAACCTAGATTGGAGCCAGGGGTGGACTGGCACAAGAATTCAGGCCGGGAATGTGACTCAACACCCAGGCCACCTTGTTCACACAAACCACCACTTTGAAAACCCCTAGTCTATGGGACAAACCCTATTTGTTGATGTAACAGGTACCAAACCAGGTATAGTTTTTGCCATGTTCATCTACTGACTTTTTGGACTGATCATTAAAGTAGTAGTTTTCAAGACGAGGGCGGAGCTTCATCACGCTGCCCACCTGCTACCAAGTCATTTAATACCAAATTTACATGACCCCGGACTCACTGAGTCTGTCTGAGTTGCGGCTGCCGGAGCAGATCACAGCCATTCTAGTCTGTGCTCACTCCAGTAGCGCTGCAGCGCGTCCCAGAAGTGTCTCCAGAGAAGCAACCAGTGTATTTTTGCGCAGCAGCCGTCAAGCAGTACTGAGCAGATGAACCGGGCAGGAAGTCTGACATAAAACAGCGAGAATCCAGTCAATTTTCAAAATAAAATACCCTGTACAACTCCCGATCATATATCAACAATAAACACTGTTAAAACAGACAAAAAAGAAACAATTTAACTAGAAAGCCTAATTAATTATAGAAGTACATAAAGCAAGCACTAATCACTAAATCAACAAAATCTAAAATGTCAGCAAAATTACTCAGGCAAAACACTCTTATTCTGAAATGGTCTTTGTGGGATGAGGGAACTTATGCCGGCCACAGTGAAGAAGGAAGTAGAATCACAAAAGGACAAAAAGTCATCCCCTTCAGACTGTTTGACCGATGCAGTTTGGGACTGTATGTTGCATATGAAACCAAAAGTAACTGAAACACTTGTGATAAGGCAGAAATCTCACTACAAATCCACACACATGTTAACTTTAGCAACTCATAAAGTGTTCAGTCCTAAAAAGAGCAAGTTTGCGCTTCAGTTTTTAGATGTTTGTGGAAGTCTCTACCAGCTACGTTACCACTCGTCACAGCTGTCTGGACTCACAGCGCAGGCAGTACGCCGGTGTGGCATCAGTTGGGTGGAGTTAATTCGCTTCGGGAGTTTATCTTATCAGTTACACATTTCACTGCATGAGAAAATTATTGTGTGGCTTAACAAAAAAAGTCAATTGTGTGAGTCTCGCGAGACAGCTTTTTATCTGACAAGAAATCTCGACACAATTTAATCTCGCCAGATCTAGTGGCACGAGTTCTCGTTACACCCCTAATGTTTACTAACCTCAGGTTACTAACCTATTTTACGTTCAGCGTTTCTTTGGGCCTTGTTGTATGAAGTTTTAAAGCCAAAGTTTATAATGAATGGCACAGCAGCAATGGAATAACAGCAAGCTCATCAGAC
The DNA here is from genome assembly GCF_014851395.1 of Micropterus salmoides. Lineage (NCBI taxonomy): Eukaryota > Metazoa > Chordata > Actinopteri > Centrarchiformes > Centrarchidae > Micropterus > Micropterus salmoides. The sequence goes on from NW_024041484.1 coordinate 13,286,911, forward strand.
GATTCCTAAAAATTAACATTGTTCATGAGTCCTGCACCTCGAGTCAGATTCAAGTCTGAAGTCTTTTGAGGATGAGACTCAAGTCAAGTCTGAAGTCACTTTGTATGCGACTCAAGTGCGACTCATCTCTGAAATCACAGTAAGAACTTGAATTCCACTGACTGCCTGGAGGGTATCTAACGTTTGGTAGGGAGGATGGGGACGAGAGGAGTCAGCTGGCGGGCATCTTGTCACGGTGTGTGCTGCAGCTCAGTGTGTTTAACCACCAGTGTTTTTGAGGGCCTGCCACACTAGCCCCTAGGTGTGCATTATGACGTGTGTTAAAAGGGACGCAGATACGTAAAGGAATTCCATCCATCTTCACCCGCTTATCCGGGGTCGGGTCGCGGGGGGTAAAGGAAGTAAAGGCTGTAAAAATTTAAATGGAAATATATGTGTTTAGGGAGACTGAGTTCATGACTGTTGGGAACCAATGATACATATTACATAAAAATGCACATCTACAAATGTATTTCAGTTCTTGGAAACATCTGACAGAAAACATACTTGTGCAGCCAAAATTCTTTCCATGTTTAAATGAGAACACATCTGTTTTCCTCCATTCAATGTCCATTCATAACTCTTGATTCCCCTTTGAGAGGTTGCGTCGTTCTGATGAATGTAGCAACTAGGGCTGAAAGGAGGAAAGAGGCAGCACAGAGGGGAACGGCAAACCCTCTATTGTAATCAGAGTTGGAAATGTGTTGAGAAGAAGGAGCCATTGTGGTTCTTTCCATTCTGTGTTGATTTTTAACCCGAGAGCTGCACAGCATGGTTTGGGTATTTTTAATGTGCGAACTGTTGGGTTTTGAGGGACATGCTGAGGTATTTCTGCTGGTCCAGATGAATTCATACCTGATTGGTCCTTTGGAAGAAAAGAATATAAATACGGACAATAATTGTTTCTTTGGTTTGAGAAGGCTTATATAAATTTAAATACCTCTTACAGTAAGTGGTGAGGAGAAAAAGGTGGATTGCACACAGGGAAATAGGCTAATCAGTGACAATCATTTGTGCAATATTCATAATGGAGAACGTGTTAGGTCAAGTGCGTTTGATTCAATTTGAGACTTTCATACATTGCTGGAGAGGATAATGCTTTGTGGCAGTGAATATCATGATTGTACTCAATGTCTTATTTGACTGAGAACAATTCAGTAGCAACACAATGTGGTAGATCATCAAACTATGGATGAATGTTGCTAAGTTGATGTGAATCTTAACTTGTTTCAGTGCTCAGTGTTGTGTGTGATTATGGCAATGGCTACATTGCACCACTTTTTATTATTTCCCTTTAGACACCAACTGTTACAAATTCAGAGGTCAAAGTATCATTTCATTCTACACTCTGTACTGATGTAGTGAGCTCATTTTTATAATGCAATCATGTTGACTGGACTTTTTTAAGAGTTTTATGAGCTGATGGTGTGGCAAGATTGGATTTAAATTGAGGTCTGTATTTGGTTTGTACTATGGAGTATTAGGCTCACTGTCAGGGGAAAAAAAGGTGAGCAAAGCTAAATTTGGGGCTGGCTATTGCAAAGTTTATTTCTTGCTCACATTTGTTTAGAAGAGTGAATATAATAAATGAAAAACTGAATGTTTAGCACTACTGTACTATTGTGTGATTTTCAGATTAAGTGGGGCTGATGAAGTAAGTAGGAAGTGCAAAACAATTTCAGGTAATCAAAATGAATTCTTATTGTATGAGTGTTGCATCCTGTGGCTGTTGCTCACTGGGTGAAATGCTTTTACAAGTACTTTTTGGTAGTAATTTTTTGGAGTTCTGCATTTCTTGAATTTAAGAAACAAATAGTCTGTTTGCAGGTGAGCAGTTTTTTTCTCTCAAAATTACCTAAATGACCATTCTTTACATTTGCACACTATATTTCATCCCTTCTTCCTCCTGTTAGATTTTCTCTGTTATTCCCTCTTCTGTGTAATTTGTTTATTTTTTCCCAAGCCTTTTCACTTCACAGTGAAATACATGTAGATCCCTCCAGTCTTCCCTGGCCAGTTCCAAACCCAGTAATTTAGTGCCAGAGAGGCCTGGAAAAGGTCTGTCGAGAAAGGATTCATCTCTTCAATCCCCGAGCCTCACATTTTATCGCCAGCTGTTCAAATCAAAAGCATGTTTATTGCGCTGCTCCAAATGGAGAATTGCCCTTATAGATCACCACCATACAAGTCTCTGTCGTCCTCAGGCCAATAGTGGATTGTCTGTGTTAGTTGGTGGTTTTCCTATATGTCTAACTGTGTTGAAGTACGTGTATGTGTAAGAATGAGAAACAGAGGCAGATGGCTGAGTTGTTCTGGATTGGAGGAACCTAAAAGGGGGTCAAGGACAGGCACAGACCACATACATATTTAAGGCAGAAAGAATATTCCAGCATGCCATGTCCTTGCACTTTTATTGTTCTTTTTCTTTGAGCAGGGAAACCGGAGAATAAATTCTTCTCTTTACAGATCTGAATCCAGTTCAAATGATGTGAGGCCAGTGCAGTGTTCCATGTAAACATGTTGGTTTACTACAGTAGTAGCATGTAAGAAGACACTTTTTAACTTCCTCATGTAATTTTAAGACTTACATTGAAAGAAAGATGCCACTGGTTTGGTATTGGATAGTGAGTGCAGCTTCAGCATGTTGACATTGTTGTTCCCACATCTGTTTCTGGGTGCTCTAGATAAGCCTAGATAAGTCTAGATAAGCTGCTTGTATAGTATAGGGGGTATTATAGAGGATGACCCCCTGTAACTGACTCATGAGAGTTACATTTTGATCTTTACTTTTTATAGTCAGGTGTAACTGGTATTGTAAATTGTTTAGCAATTGGTGCAATTTACTCTTCACAGGGGAAAGTTATCTGCATGGTAAATTTATTTGAATTCACACTAGCAGTATAACTCTACAGATGTCGGTTTGTCGGCGGGTCCGTCTGTCCCTGCTATTGAATGGATTGCAATAAAATGTTATACAGACATTCATGATCCCCAGATGATGAGTCGTGATGACTTTGGTGAGCCACTGAGTTGTAGTAGCACCACACTGATGTTGACATTTTTGCTTCTAAATGAATCTCTTCAAAGTTATTGAATGGGTTGCATTGAAATTTGCCACAGACATTCAAGGTCCCTGGAGGATAAATTCTGCTTTGACTTTGATGGCTTTTTAATCTAGTGTCATTACGAGCAAAATTTCAGTTCGCCCAATACATTAGTTTGTGACCAAACACCTGCCAAACTAATGAAATTAACCTCAGCTCTACTTAGTGTTTAATGCTAATTAGTATGCTAACACTCTAAACTTTCATGGTGAACTAATCACCTGCTGATCATCAATGCTTGTTAGCATTGTCACTGTGACCATGTTAGCATACTGATGTTAGCATTTAGCTCAAAACACTTGTGTGTATTGGACAGCCTCACAACGCCACTAGCATGGCTATAGACTCTTGTTTTAATGTTTATAAGTAGTAAAATGTGCTTTTAAGCCAAAAGCATGTATTTATCTCCAAGGCTAGTATCTAGGGTTGCCAACTGTCCCGTATTAGCCGGGATGTCCCTCATATTAGGCCTAATTGATTTGTCTCATAAGTGACAACTCTTGTCCCGTTTTTTGACTACTACGCTGATCTAACCACTGACTGATGCAACAGCAGCAATGATCACAACACTTGACATTGGTCACCGACATCTGTCATCATCCAATCACAGCCCCCCCTCACATGCCTCATTATACGTTAAGAAACATTATGTGCAGCTACTGTGGAAATAAAACAATAATAGCGGCAAGTGAAGCCTCGTATCACACTGTCAAAACATGGACTCAGCTACAACAGCACCGACTGTCTTGTTAAGCTAAACGGTGCTTTGTTTCATGACTCAAATGTTGTGAAGAAGATGCACTTGGTAAGAATGAAAGCTGAGATGATCACTGTTTGGGATATTCTGGATGCTTTATCCCCGAGTGAAGGTGAGTCTGTGTTTTACTCTGTTACCACAGACGCCTCAAACAAGGGAAACTGGTACACATGGTAGCTCCGCTTTAATCTTGAGAAGCTGCAGAGCTGCAGTCTCTTTTCATTCAACTTAAACTGTAAATTTCCAGCTAAACTGAGGCTTTTTGAAGACCCTTTTCTCTGTCTCTCTCTCTCTGATCTCCTGTCATTCACCGGTCTTGTGCAGAGTTTAGCGTGCATTCCGTGCTGCTGACAACTGCATGTACGTCTCACGTATAACATATGTGCATTTGACCATTACAGTTTAACATAACACTCTAGCAGCTGGATAGAAGATTAGTGACCTTTAAGGGGAGAGCAGAGGTCAGTGGTTACGTGGAGGCTCAGACCCTTATCTGGTGTCCAACAAGATGTCTACACTTATCCTATAGAACTTTGCTCTTACATGGATTGGAGCTTTAGATTGCAGACTCTGACCCTTATATGGTATTTAGCAGATACCTAAACATGCCCTATATAAGCTATGTTTGATGTACAGAGAGACAGAGTGGCCATCGGGCTGGGTCACTCTCCAAGCTGCTGCAGAGCTTGTACTTGATGCTGAATTCTTTGATGTAATAAACTTTTATAATCAAGAACAGTGTCAAGCGGATTTCTTCTCAACACATCATCGCAGCATTATTGTTCGGACACCACACCTACTTCAAGTAGCCGGCTGTTTAAAAACAATAAAATATTCTTTGTGTGGTTCATCAACGGTGATAAATTATCCGAAAGTCTCACGAGGTGCCGACAACTCGGCACAACACCAGTGAAGCCAATATTAGGTACCTGCAGTACTGGAGGCTGCAGTTTCAGGACCCCTGCAATCCTGGGACCACAGTTCTAGGACTGTAGTTCTTTTGCGACAGCGCCATCAAGTGGAGTGGTGGTGGTAATGCACAGCAGCACGAAGGAGGTTAACCCTGTCTGCTAGCACATTGGCCGTGAAGCCTATGTGCGCAGCTGTAGGGTTAACCGGTCGACATGCATATAATCAGTAACTTAAGTTTAGGCAGACACTCGGTGATGGTTGTGGTAAGGGTAATTAGCTTCAGGGGGCTGTCAAGAGTAACATAGCTAGCTAGCTATCAGTATCAAAGTAAACAAGGGTCCTAGAAATGCAGTTCCGGTCCTAGGATTGTGGTCCTGAAACTGCAGCCTCCAGTACTGCAGCAACATACTACTCAGTGAAGCTGGGGCTCCGTCTCTTATGCCACTGCACACATACACGCTACGCCTACACATGCGCATTGACGACCCAGGATTAGGGTTACAATTTAGGCTTTATTTACGCACTTTAAAAACATTTACTGAAAGTTATTCATTTTACATGTTTATTTACAGCATTAAAAGTTGAAATGTATAGGCTGTACATTAACTTATTGGGAGAAAACTGGTAGTTCTATGTAAAATCAGATGTTGAGCACCCCCATATCGCCAAAATGGCATGATCCTTGTTTTGCTGCGAAGCTTCGACTATGAGATGGACAGTTGAATCAAGCTCCGCCCATCAAAGCATTGAATCTTCGACTATACCAGGTCAGCCCTAGGTAACAAGTAGGGGTTCAATTAAAGGACTGTGTTAAAGGTACCTGCTGTAAATAAACTATTATTAAACCTACCAAATATTTAATTAAGAGATTAGCTATCATCATGACAAATTGCTTAAAACAATATACTGTATATTTATTCAAAATCATCCATGCCCTGCTGCAGCAGGCCACTTTTTGTCCCTTATTTCATAGTGACAATGTTGGCAACACTTCTAGTATCAGAACAACATACATGTTGAATATTCAAGGTTTGATTGAACAGACTCCAGCAGGGTGGTCTAGCACATTGCCAGGTAAAAATACACAACACTAAGCACAGGGGACATTATGTGTTCAGTAAACTGCAGGTAAAAGTAACACCATAGCAGAAAGCAATGACATGTTTTTCTAACTTTTTTGCTCTCGTGGTGTCATTCTGACCGTTAAGAGTGCCGAGGGGAAATTAATTGAAAATGGCAACTCAGTATGCAGAACATGCAGGAAGAGAGTTGCTGGAAAAGTGAGAACCACTTCAAATTTAATGAGTCATCTGCATGACCACATTCTGCTGCTTTACAGTGAATTCAGCATAGTTATAGTTCAGAGCATTTGAGGAATTTGGAATGAGGAAAAGGTCAGACCGAGCATACAGACTGTCCATAACTGACTGGATCCATTACATTCCTCCAGGACACATAGCTGCTGATCAGTTTTGTGCAATAATTTACCATCAAGTCACCCTGCCTGGGACGGTGGAGCTGATTCACTGTGTAATGACTTCCAGGAAATTTTAAAATAGGGCATTTCTTTTGAGCAAAGTCTGTATCACAAATGTGCTGCTCAGTAACATCATGAATTCCTTTTCGTCTTCATTTTCAAACTCTGAAACGCAGCAGTTTTATTTATTTTCACAAATTCATTCAGTCTTTCCTCTCTTTCAACTATTTTATTTTTTGAGCAACCCATAGTCTATTACACCTTGTTCATGGTGCAAAGCTGCACAGCGGGGTCAGTGAAAATAAAACCCCAACAACTTCTAAAATTTACATACTCCCTGTTTAGGGATAAAGAGCAGGCTGCATCCTATTGGAGTGGACAGGAAGCTAAGATAAGTGTAGCCGTGGGCATGCTTGGTTTGGTGCTGCGGTATTCTCAAAGATGGGGGAATTGCTGCACACTTACACACATATCCCCATGAACAAAAACACACACATAAATTGGAACACCTGCAGTAGATTTTATGTCAGAGCGGTCGGGTAAGGGGGAGAAAAATGTTGAGGAAGAGAGATGAGATGTTTTGAGTGAGTGAAGCGGAGAAAGAGGGACAGAAGAGGAAAATTAAACTCAAATACAGAGAGAGGGATGAAGAATGACAGAATGTGAAATGTCAGAAAAAGAAATCATGTGAAAGACAGATTCTCGCACATCTTTTAAAGGGCTGTTTGTCATGCCAACAGCTGCAGGTAGTTGATAACGCTTACAATATCATTAAGTGATGGTGCTAAAGTGTATCTGTTCACAGTTTATGTACCAATATCTACAAATACACACACACACACACACACACACACACAAACTTGTGCTGTCCAAACTGAGTAACACATTGTAGAATGCATTTTAAATTAAAAGGAATATTACAACCAAATAGGCTTTCACACCCATCACACACTACTAGTGGGGGACAGTCTCTCCGCAGTGCACTACCCATGTGGTTCACAACCTGAGTGCCAACCCACCATCCAGCAAACATTGCTGAATGAGTGATTGAGTGTGTGAGTGAGTGACTACAATTGTCAATTGGTAAAAATCCTGCCTGGTGCAGTGTTGAAGACCGAAGGTTTTTCTCTCTTCCAGTGCTATCTCAGCAACTCTAATGTCTGTATCAATTTCCATTTAGCACAGCCTTCTCCATTTGACTGTAAGGATGTTGCAGGTATTCAGCATGAATATTATACCTATCCTTTAGACTGAGCCTTCGGTTGCAAATTAATGTCACGGTGTCAACCCCGATTTCAGCTTGTACTTGCTGTGTTAAATTGGAGAGATATTGTTCCCTGAGTGACCCGTGTATTTGCATTGACACACACACTACTCGTGCATGCAAATTCATGTACACTTTTTCACATTTTTCATAAGCAACTGGTGAAATCCCACAGATTCAGTCCCTGTTGTAAAATATGTCTGTGCATTCCTTCACATACACACACACACACACACACACACACTTACTCTTTTAGCATTTGGAGGACGAGTGAAGAGAGTTGTGTACTACTGTGAGGGCGGTTTGACTTCTGTTGGGTAATAGGGAACAACTTGTCTTGGTGGGCAGCCAAAATCATTTAATTTGAAGACCAGGTAGGAACCAAACAGCTTCAGAAGGCAGACATGTCTGTACTAAGCTTATCTGAAATTGATACAAATCTTTACTTATTTCACAAACATTTGGCAGTGCTAAAAAATAAAAAACAAAAAGGAGAAAATCTAATCACTTGAAAAAAGAAGGTAATGGTTATTATAATGACATTTATTTCCAGGGGGGCACTAATATATTTTTTAAGTTACACAAGAGTGTGAGGGATTTCATGAGCACAAACACAAAAATTAAATATTTTGTTAAACTTTGCAGGTTTTTCAAGTTTCAAGGAAAATGTTCAGGAATGTTCAGTAAATAAATAAATAAAAACATTTTTTTTAAATGTAGGTATTCAATTTTAGGAGCACACTCATATTTGTGTTTGATATTTGTGTGTTGTGTTTTCTTGGTTGAGTTAAAAAAAGGTTTTTAAAAAATCTCTTTAAATGAGGAAATTGTTTTTGCAATGAAAATTTTGGTCCCAGAAATGTTTCATATTTCACTAATTTTCATCTATTTGCTAAAAAAATCACTCAAAGTGGTCAGTAGTTGTTGAGAGCAGCATTCTACTTCACAAATACACTGTGTTTTGTATTCAGAAAAATAATCAGTAGTATTATCATAGCATCCCTACTTAACATTCATTGCAGGACCAGCAGAGAGGATTAGGGGAACTTAACGGTATATATACATAGTGAATTGGTAATAACATTATCCAACAATGGAAACACATCAAGTCCCAGGTGGTTTAAGAGGGTGGTGAACAAATATGCTTCATATCAACAGTGCATCTGAAGGTGAAGTAACACATAAACATTGTTTTTATTTATAAATCTTTCTATCGATCATTTGTGAACTGAGGGCAACCTTCTATAATTATAGGTCAGCCTCCTAGATAGGTTGTGCGTATTTGGTGTGTTTAAGTCCTAGGTCTGAAGTCTGAAGTCCAAGAAAGAATGCAATGTCCAAGGCTGTTTTACTGTATAAGCATGAATACATCTTGTGTTAACTCATCCTGCATAACTGCTAGTAACCTTATGTTAGAAAATGTAAAAATTACAGACCGGTAGAGTGATAAAACCTCCTGAAACTGTTTTCCTTGTTCAGAAACTATTCTTTGATGTCACTTTTACTGTCATTTATCAGTAATTATTGCTGTTATTTTATAAACGAGCTGTATACTGCTTCAAAGTGTGCAAGAGAAAAATCATACAGTGCCTCGGTAATCCTAGCCATTAGAAATGACATTTTAAAGCAGAGCAAAAGAACCACTCTTTCCAATGGACTAATTGAAAATGCTTTGCTCAACTGCAGTACGCTTATGGTTTATTTTTTTCCTCTCACCTCACACTGTCCTTCTCTCTTTATTGTTCTTGCTGATGCTCTTTTCATAGCTTTTTTCTTCCCTTTTCGATCTCTCCCTCTGTTTGTGCCTCTTGTACTTACTCTTTGCTTTTACTGCATGGAAAAGACCTTTTCAGGGAGTGTGGCTGAGTCCACAGACAAACAAAACACACACACACACACACACACACACACACACGGTTGAATGGTGGGCCAAGTGTCCCTTAAAAGCAGTGTTAAAAAGCACTCCAGCAGACAGTCCACTTTCAGATCAGTCACGACATCAAACAAACTACCTACCTCGCCATATTGTAGTACTTGGAACTTTGTCTGCATACACAAACACTACATCATGTTATGTGTCTCCAAACCTCCACCAGACAGTGGAGTACAGTATGTGGGTAGGATCATACTAAGTGTAGGTCAAAGTGACAGCTTTTTGTATTGTGTTCTGTTGTTGCAAAGTGCCTCTTATCTTTTGACTATACAGCATGCGTGATCATTAGCTGTGTGGGTTTCCCAGACTGGATCAGCAGTTGTGAAGCATTCTGTCAGCATGACCTGGCTGTTATCTAATATTACCATATTCAAAGTGGGAATCACCATTAACTGAAATGAATGTTTAGGAATTTGTTGTAAAATACTGATCACTTAAACGTTTTTACATAAGATTGATTTGACGTGCAAAAATTCTTAACATAATGCAAGTATGATCTGCAGTCTGAGCGCTGCAGCTTGGGGCACCATAGCGTGAAACAAGAATGGAAAACTGACCCCTTTCATGTGGATTAACTTTCGCTCAAAACAACTATTGCTGACCAGTTCGACAGTTAAAACAGTCACTTACTCACCTCTTTGTTCAGACAGAAATGCGGACGAGGGCGCCCGTTGCGGGTTTGATTGATTTCCTGCGCATGCAGGGCCACACTGAAACAGCTGTTCCGTGCGTGCCCCCGCTGGAAGAGGCCCTCGCTGCCCACCTTCTTCCTCACTCTGCTGGCTGGTCAGCGGGAAGGAGGCCGTGCCCACCGCAGGCGCAGGATAGTGGGACGTTGGAGTATTTTGAAAAAATATTCCAACTGGGCGCGCAGCTGGCCGCAGCGGCCAACAATCTGGGCGTGCTGGGCGTCGCGGCGGCATCCGAGTCCCCGATCGCCCCCCCCCCTCCTCATCGGACCAGGTGGATTTCGGTCAGATGAACAACCTGGTCCAGGGTGTGGCCACCGCTGCTGGGCGCGTCATGTCTCTGGCCACAGTAGGTTCTCGCCACGTGTGGTTGGGATTTACCGCTCTCCATGGGAAGGACCGGGAGGAGATGTTGGGTGCCCCCATCTCATCTGACGGCCTCTTTGGCTCCATATCCTCCGCTACTCAGCGCTTCAGAAGGTTGGAGGAGCCGCTGGCTTACGGCAAGGGCAGCGAGCCTCGCCGTAGTAATGCCACCCTCAGACGTCGTGCTCGCCGCCAAGCCAGATCGCTGTCTTCATCACCGGTTACCCAGGGCGGATCCACGGATGTACCGCGCCCTCCCTGAGACACTGGGCCGCCTAGGGATCCCACACAGGCGAGGGGATCTACATCGCGGCCAAAGGAGCAGCCTAGACCCCCCCGCCAGCCTACCTGCGGCTGGGGGAAGAAGGGGCCGCTGAAATGACTGGCTGAGGAGGGAGAGCAGCCGAGCCCCTCCCCTCCGTCTCATGTCCAAGCCACTATGTTTATAAGTTGTGTGCTGCTTGTGACAAGGGTGTAAATGTCCCAAATGTTTTGATTAAAACAACCTACATTCCTCAAAGAGCTAATTTCTCCCCACCAACCCCTTCCCAGCAAAGTGTTGTGCTGAACACGCCACTTCAACACGGCGCGTTCACCGACGCTAAGCTAACGGCTAGCCCCGTGGCCCACACCGCTCTCCCGGCTAAGGCTGAACGAGACGGTGGTGCGGCCCGGACATCCACAGTGCTTGCTACGCCGCCTGAGCTGCGACACACTCCGCTTCCGTGGCATGACGGCGTGAACCAGCTCGGGCGCGCTGGTGGTGCGTTCAGGACACCACAATCCGTTCGGGTTTTTCGAGACTTCGGCCGTGGTGCGTTCAAGGTCACCACCCTTCGGTTCGGCCCTTTCGATTGCAAACTCCCATTTATGGAGGGTTTGGCGGTGGTGAGGGCCGAGGAAGCTTTCCAGCGTTTCATCCACAACGCTCCTCAGCTAACAGCGCGTCCCCTGACTCATTTCCACACGGAATGGAGACGCTGCTGCAAGCCAACAGACTGGATGGACGGCACATTGAGGCGGGGTTACTCCCTACAATTTTGCTGTATCCCACCGTCTTTCCAGGGCATCAAGGAAGCCAACCTGTCCTCTCAGGAGGAGGTGGACTTCCTGGCCACAGAGATTCAACAGCTCCTGCAGAAACAGGCTATCTCTGTCGTTCCAACCCACGACACGTACAAGGGTCTTTACTCCACGTACTTCCTGGTCCCCAAGAAGACTGGAGGCTTCAGACCCATCCTGGATCTCCGCTACCTGAACCAGCATATTGCACGGAAACCGTTCCGCATGCTGACACTCAGGAAACTGCTAGAGCTAGTGCAGCCCGGCAATTGGTTGACGACCATAGACCTGAAAGACGCCTACTTTCATGTCGAGGTGGCCCGGAAACACAGGAAGTTTCTGCGTTTTGCCTTCCAGGGGGTGGCGTACGAATACACCAGACTCACCTTCGGCTACTCACTGGCCCCACGCACATTCAGCAAGTGCGTAGATGCCGCACTGCTACCATTGTGCGATCAGGGCATGAGAGTCTTTTTCTACTTACATGACCTCATTGTCATGGCCAGGTCAAAACAATGGGCAATTTTCCACACAGCTCAGTTGATTTTGCATCTGAACAACCTGGGCTTTGCAATCAACTGGGAGAAGAGCTCCCCCTATCCCCGCCAGGAGGTGGGGTATTTGGGGGTTGTGCTCAACTCAGCCAGCCTGAGAGCTCATCTGTCGGAACTCAGACAGACGACCCTTCTTCAAGTGGTCCGCAAGCTCCAGCTGAGAACTGCTGTGACGGCGCTGTCAGTAATGCAGCTGCTGGGGCTCATGGCAGCAGCCCAGCCAGTAGTTACCCTGGGCCTGCTACACATGCGGCGGCTACAACGCTGGTTTACCAGCCTGCATATAACCCTCAAGAGGCACAAGCGATGCATGGTAACGCCCCCCCAGTCAGCACTGAGGGACTTGCGGTTCTGGGGGTCCCCTCATCGCCTGAGGGCGGGGGTACCGCTCGGCCAGATATCCTCATACGTGTCGGTGTTCACGGATGCGTCTCTGACCAGATGGGGAGGGACCTGCCTGGGGAGAGCAGTGGGTGGTGTGTGGCCTCCTGGGGAGAGCCGACACATCAACCAACTGGAGCTCCAGGCGGTGTTTCTGGTCCTCCAGCACCACAAAGCCCTAGTCCAGGGCAGGCACGTGCTGGTGAGGACAGACAACCGCACGACAGTCGCCTACATCAACAGACAGGGTGGAGTCCGATCCGCAGCTCTGTTGACGTTAGGAGAGGACCTATGGACATGGGCTGCAGCACACTTGCTGTCTCTGAAGGCCCTTCACGTCCCAGGCTCGGAGAACAGGGGGGCCGACCTCATGTCGAGGGGCGGTCCCCCACAGAGCGAGTGGAGACTGCACCCCGATATAATACAGCAGATCTGGTCTCGCTCGAGGCGACGCAGGTGGACCTGTTTGCCAGACAGACCCACTGCCCGCTGTGGTTCTCGATCCTACCACAGGACAGCCCGCCCTTGGGCATGGACGCACACGCGCCATGGCCAAAAAGGCTGCTGTATGCTTTCCCCCCACTCCATCTCATCCCCCCCCTGCTGGAGAGGGTGAGACAGGAAGGGTTGTCAGTCATCCTGATAGCCCCCAGCCGCAGGTCGGCGGGGTGGTACGCGAATGTGACGCAGCTGGCAGTGACAGAGCCCTGGCCTGTGCCTCAGGTCTGGGGGGCTCTGTCACAGGAGTCAGGCGCCATAGGCACACCGCCGGTGCTCGGCCAACCTCTCCAGGTTTGGCTCCTGAAAGGGAGAGGTTGAGACAGGCTGGGCTGTCCACAGAGGTGGTACATACCATCCAGGCGGCGAGGGCAGGCTCCACCACTTCCTGCTACAAAGCTAAGTGGCTGGGCTTTCAGCGCTGGTGCATTGAGAAGGAAATGGATCCCATTACCTGCTCAGTGGGATCCATCCTTTCCTTCTTGCAGTGCCTAATGGAGAAGGGACTGTCACACTCAACCATTAAGGTGTATGCGGCAGCTATCTCATCTTGTCATGAGGGGTCTGGCAACAGACCTGTCTTCACCCACCCCCTTGTGAAGCTTTTTCTGCAGGGTGTGAGGAGACAACGACCGGTGCTACGTGTCTCTGCACCCCAGTGGGACCTGCCACTGGTACTAGAGGCTCTGAGGTCAAACCCCTACGAGCCCCTGGAACAGTCCTCCTTGAAGATGCTATCTCTCAAGACAGCCTTGTTACTGGCTCTCACCTCTGCCAAGAGGGTGAGTGAGCTGTGCGCCCTGTCGGTTCATCCCAGCTTCATGCTGCTTCGTGGTGACCACAGTGCAGCAGTGTTAAGACTGAACCCCTCCTTTGTTCCTAAGAACATAAGAAGCTTGTTCAGGTCGAGGACCATACATTTGGATGCCTTCCACCCTCCGCCCCACCCTGGGCCTAGGGAAGCGAGGCTGCATCTGTTGTGTCCTGCGCGCGTCCTAACACATTATATGAAGAGCACGGCCCCCATTCGACGCACTGATCAATTGCTTGTTTGCTTTGGTGACGGTGCGATCGGTAAAGCTCTATCCAAGAAGCGCCTAGCCGGATGGCTTTTTGACTGTATCTCACAGGCCTACGTGTAGGCGGGGAAAGACCCACCCTCGGTGGTCCGGGCTCACTCCACATGAGGTGTGGCTGTGTCAACGGCCCTCTTCAACGGGGTGAACGTCGAGGAGATTTGCACAACGGCATCGTGGTCTTCACCATGTCCATTTGTGCGTTTTTAACTCTTGGATGTGTCGGGCTCCTTCTCAGGATCTGTGCTCGCAGGTGCGACTCAGGATCTGTGAGGAAGGAGACTGGTGTCTACCATAGACTACCGGTTGTCAGGGAAAACATTTTTACACTGACTGTGATGTCCCCTGTAAGGGGTCAGGACAGTTCAGGTGTTGGATCTGGCTGGATCAGATCCATCTGGTCATGCCAAACCCCTAGCGGTCTAGTGACCTTTCTGAGGGGTGACCCACTGCCCCATCGCTTAGGATGGAGGCAGCTTAGGGCCTGTGGTTGGTGACCTGTGGCCAATCGTGTCAGTGAGGTGAGCTGTGGTTTGTCGCGGCTGGGCGGACAGTCATCGGGCTCCACCCACTGTACCCAAAGAGTCCAGTAGAGGGCGGAGCCTGTGTGAGATAGAACGAAGGTTACAATATGGTAACCCTAGTTCTATTAGCACAGGCGGAGCCCTCTACGATGGAGCCCTGCCGCTCCACCGCCGTCTGCTTAGGGTTGGTTGGATGCTGAGCAGTGAGGACACCGCTATTTATAAGGTACGCACGTACAGTAGCGATGTCCAATTGGTCGGCTACTTACAGTATTCAAAATTTCAGTGGGCGAGTACGTGCGTGTGATAGGAGGAGAGGTAGTACCCATAGAGTCCAGTAGAGGGCTCCGCCTGTGCTAATAGAACTAGGGTTACCATATCGTAACCTTCGTTTTGCATACAATAGACACGGCTTTTCCAAAGCGTGTATATATGACGCATAAGATGTGATCGGGTTGGTGTACCCATCGTCTGATGGCTACTTCAAGCAGGATAATGCACCATGTCGCAAAGCTCAAATCATCTCAAACTGTTTTCTTGAACCTGACAATGGGTTCACTATACTCCAATAGCCTCCACAGTCACCAGATCTCAATCCAATAGAGCACCTTAGGGATGTGGTGGAACGGGAGACTCGCATCATGGATGTGCAGCTGACAAATCTGCAGCAACTGTGTGATGCTATCATGTCAATATGGACCAGAGTCTCTGAGGAATGTTTCCAACACCTTGTTGAAAGTATGCCTCAAACAATTAAAGCAGTTCTGAAGGCAAAAGGGGGTCCAACCCAGTACCAGCAAGGTGTAACTAATAAAGTGGCTAGTGAGTGTAGTAAAACCTGTTCTGCATGTAAATTGGTGTAAAAATAGTTTCCCATTTTAACAGTGAACAATCTCTGAAAGTCATCTTCTCTGCACCAAAATTATTCAGCAAAACGTTAAAAACGCAACAAAAAAAAAAAGAAGGGGGAAATGCCTACAATATTTACTGACCTTTGAGGATTACCATCTGATGTAGCGAGACAGGTATACAGTTAACAAGTAATGTTTATTTATGTCACTTTTTTTCATTTAATGGCCATCCTTTTAATTAACACCAAGGATCACTGCTGTAGGGTTCAGCTTTCTGTACATCTACATTTTTCTCTCACTTTTGGCATCGTGCACCATCATGCACTGGTAACACTTTAAGGTTGGAAGTTTGACATTTCCGAGTTCCGAGCTGTGTGGAAAGTAACTGTGTGGAACATAAATCTTAATAAACATTTTTCCCAAAATGTCAAACCATCTCTTTAAAATGATGTTATATCTGGACAACATATGCAACATAATTTTCTGATTATGTTTATGGTAAGTGATAGTCTTAGAAGAGCAATGACATGTTTCCAATTTTCTCTTTGGCACAGAGAGGTGATGTGGGAGGGATTTATACAGAAAGGTGAGGTTAGTTGCGAGGAAAGGCCCACAGAGGGACAAATGCTGAATGCACATGAGAAGATGACTCAGTGCTGAATGACGTGTGAGGAAGGTAGGGGTTGACGAATATTGAAGAGAAAATGAGAGAACAAGAGAAAGACAGAAAAAGCAGCAGAGAAAAGAAGAGGCAAAACTAAAAGACGGATGTCTGTTAAAAGCCCTTCCTCGGTTTTAATATACAGTAATACTGCGTGGGAGACTGTGTGTGCGACAGGACAATCACAAACGGGAGAAAAATAAAAAGAGAATGAAAGGTAATGAGAAAAGAGGATATGTGCAGTGGCTTAGTAGATGACAGGATGAAGGAAAGAGAGAGAAAGCAACAACTCCCTCCACCCACAAGACTTCAAGGACACATTCATACAACACATCGGAACTGCCCAAATCTTCCCTTGAATGTCTCCATGTTGTTCTTCATCAGTAGTAGAGGTCCTGTTCATGTGTGTGAGAGATCCACGTGGCACTCGCATCGTCTGTGAGTGTGTGTTGTTATTACTCCTCTTGTGCCCCCCCTCCTCCTCCTCCACCCCACAGTTTTATGTTATGAAAAATTCAGTGGGGCCAAATGCAGAACTGTCATACTGCTGTATATTTGTTAAAATAGATCCAGCCTCTGACAGGGTTTATGAATAAGTCATTAAAGTGACAATGACACAGACTATAAACTCTGTCTGGATCTACACAAATAAAATAATAAGCTTTACTTCCAATGAATCTACTGTGACACTGTGTCTAAATGATACATTTACTATTTCTAAGATCAGGAAGTGAGGGAAGCTTTATTTATTCAATAAGTTTAGTTGAGATCACTCTTACAAGAAGGACCTGAGAAGAAATATTAGTATGTGAAAATTTGAAGTCCCTCAGATGAAATTTGGGTTTCTAACTCTTTGTTTTGCCGTTCATTCCAGTACTAAGGCCCATAGTGTCGGTACTCCCTGGTTTAGAGTTGGATGTTAAATGGAATGTATTTGTATAGCGCATTTCTGGTCTTCCGACCACTCAAAGCGCTACAATCACTCCATCCACACACATTCGTTCACTGATGGCAGAGGCTACCATGCAAGATGCCAACTGCTCATCAGAAAGCAACTAATCATTCAGAAACACTCACACAATGATGGCACAGCCTTCAGAAGCAATTTGGGGTTGAGTATCTTGTCCAAGAACACTTTGACATACAGACATGAAGAGCTGGAGATCGAACCACAAATCTTCCAACTAGAGGACAACACACTCTACCTCCTGAGCCACAGCCACCCCAAATATTTGCCCAACTTGGATAGCAACAACTTATAAGATGACACACAGGTAAATTGATGAATTCTAGAAGTTAGTAATGACTGTCGTAGAAATTATATTCCTGGTGAGAGGTTGAGCAAATAAGTGTCACAATGACCATCCAACTTTTTCCTTCTGACCTTGTGCATTTCTATATTGTGAGTTACTCCATCTGTTTTTTCTTTTAATGTCCTGTCTACATTGAAGTGGTGATGTGTCGCGTTGTGATGGTTGAAATCTGCTGCCTGTGACCACCTTGTACCTGCATTTTAGCAAATATCTAACCAGTTTCACACTAGAATGTACAGCGTTAAGGGCTGCCAGAGCTGGAAGAAAGTGAGTCTTTCTTCTACAGCAGTCTGACAAACATTGACTAATTAACAAAGATTAGAACAGTTCACCTACGTCCCTGGGATCAGCTGGTCGTGTTACTGATGTAATATACCATATATTACATATTTGTGTGGAAAAGTTTAGCTGATTCAAGAAACAAGCTCTGTTCTGATATAAGAATCAAATTATAATCTTAAATTGTTCTTGAATGAGGTATTTAATGTGAGTTGGATAGGACAATCTGCTCTCTAACCAAATGAGATTTCTAAATCCATCACATTTCTTTCGTCTTTGTGGAGATTAGAACAAGCTTTATATTAATCATATAGGTCTGCAGGTTGTTAAAACCAGACTGGAACCTGGAGAATACCTTGTTTGTGCTGATGTCATACATGATGGTATTATCGACTTAAAAATTAACATTGCAATGATTAGTTAGGGGGATCTAATATTGATCTTTTAATAACGACCTTTAATAACCATTTAGGGACTTTGGTGACCGGAACAATATGATTTGAACCAGCTGTAAGCAGAATAATTAAAACCTATTAAGAGTGTCTTAATTAACTAAATATTCTGACAGATTTAAAAAAGTGTAGCATAATGTTGCTTTTTTTCAATGCAATTGATCACACAACAATATATTTGTACCAATAATCAGTCCCTCCAGGATTTCGCGATGTTGCAATTGCAACTATTAACACAAATTAAACAAATCCCTGTGAATTTGGCGCCACTTGCTGTTTTGACCCATTACCTCAACATTTTTGCCATATGTTGTCATATGTTAGCTTATCACTGTTTACAAGACACAGCAGACGTGTGGTACCAACATCTCAGCATCCAGATCTACTTTACCAAAGTGGGGTAAACTGTTTTGCAAAATGCGCATGCAGTGTGGCGGTTTAACATAAAGGAAATCGTCAGTTGACACACAGAGTGGCAGAAAGGCATGGAGGACATCAGACGGACAAAACACTGACACAGGCTGTTGCATCCCGGTCAATTGCAAGCGCTGAAACAATCAGGTTAAGCTGGTTTAAATATGCATGTTTAGGGTTAGGGTTAGGTCTGCAAAATCCTGGAGGGACTGTTTTATGATTCAACTAGAATTCTAAAGTTAAAAAAAAATCACATCTACCTTTGCAGTTTTCACTTATTCCCACAATTTCATCGCAATTTTTTTTTTTTGAAAAGCAGCCACAAAATCAGGCATTTTCGTCCGCAACAATCACAAACAAGGCCCACGAAATCCTGAACGGGCTGAATAACTATAAAATAAATATTTATACTGGCCACTTTTTCTGTAATCTTCTCACATCGTTAAAAAAATAAAACGACAGATGTTCATTTGCAAGAGGAAGCAGTTCTATAAACTTCCATTAGAAAAACATATTGGGATTTTCCACACTGGGGAATGTTCAGGACTTGGCAGGTGTTTACATGTTTAAATATGAGCCAGAAATATGGCTATTAACCCGGACAAAGATATGTCAGTAGTATTGTGCACTGAACCATTTCTCGTGCTAAGGCGTGTCACTAATCTGATTTTTGTAAACATTTCACATTGGATCACAACTGTGACATTATCTCAGAATAAGTCAATGCAGCTCGGTCACCAGAGCTAAATTGAAAACATGAGGAAGTCTGTTATAATCTGAGCTAACAAGAGAGATGCCACCCTCCTCCAGCCTTACTCACACTGCCTTCTGTTGTAATGCGTTACATCTTTGGTCTCCATACACAAGTTTTGTTTATTTCCACTTGGCTTGTTTCTCTGGTTAAATTGTGGAAAATTGTATCTGCAACAAATTTGGAACATTCTGCCGAGTAATGATGCTTGAAATGGGTGACAGAGCACTTTAGTCGCTCAGCGTTGCCTGTGCGTGCGCCTCTTATTGTGGGGGTCTGATTGATACCCTCTGATAAATGGAAAGTGCATTAAAGAAGACAGTCTCCCACCTCTAGGTGACCTAAAGACAATTTATTTTTCTACTCCTAAAGCTTCCCTGTCTTATTCCTTAACTTTCTTGTTCCCCTTTTTTCCCCTTCTTTCTTCCAAGTAAAGTTGTGGAAGCTCAATGTTATCACAGTGATACCAACTTAAACAAGTTTGAAAGTGCTTAAGTACAGTATGTCAGAGAGAATTCAGGTAAAAGAATATGAGGGAGAGTGACAGAGAAAGAACGTCTTTTTTTGCTATGTTTAATTTATTTTATTTTCGGCTATTTCAGGGTTAAAGATTATGCTGTGTGAGGCAAGGCAAGGCAAGTTTATTTGTATAGCACATTTCAACAACAAGGTAATTCAAAGTGCTTTACATAAAACAAAAGTTTAAAAGCAACATAAAATATAATTTCAGTTACAGTGTTACAATCAGGGTTAAAAGAGTTAAATGGAAAATAAAAACAGGCTGAGGGGTTGAGCAAATAATTGAGTTACAATTATTCTGAAGAAAGAGTAAACAGAGAAGTACACTTAATCCACTCTCTCTAGCATGCGTGTGTGTATGCATGAAAATTTCAGAAGGACACCCACTGGAGGAAGCAGATTCATTAAACTCATTTCATCATAATCATCATCATAAACCATGTGCGTCACTGTGCGAGTCATATGTTAGTTTTATTTGCGTTAGTGACTCTGAGACACTTGTTTAAATAAAGATGGCAGACTGGTGAATATTAGCTTAATCAATCTTAAATTTCCATATGCAAGGATGAGAAATGGCTGATAGCAGTGTGTGACAATCACCCTCGTCTTCTTTGTTGTTGGTGGCAAAATGGTAGCAGAATTCAATTAATCAAATTTGTCATTGTCTGCAAAGGCTGTTTACACAACCTTCCAGGGGCAATGAATTTCCCTTCTGCTTCTTGAGTAGTATGCTGTGTTGCCAGGATGCTTGCAACACAGCATATTGATGCATGCATGCGTGCGATGTTAGCTACCAGTGTTTTCAGGTACGCTAGAAAGCCACACAGCTAGATTTCACTGATATTACACACACACCTGGACATGGACAAGCATTAGGAAAATTGGAAATGCCAGGTGAGTAAAATGGGTTATAGATAAATAATTAAATGCATGCTAAGACAAAAAAGTGAAGAAGAGTAAAATAAATAAAGTTTTAATTAATTAACCAACTGAGGTTAAAGGAAAAGTAAACCTTCACATTTCATTTTACACTCCATTTGAATTTCATCTATGAAGTATTCAGTTGTCTTTTTGACTCATCTGATTTCTGCCTTTTGCCAGTTTCAGGGCATTCATAATTAAGTACATTGTAGTGCATGCAAAGTTGTGTGCAAAAATGCAGACGGAAAATCTTTTGGGTGCATGTGTGTATCATTTGCAGGCATGCAAACTGGTCAGGGGTAAAAAAGGTGAGAAGGATACATAAGCAGACAAACACAGAGACAGTGTCAGAGGTATCTGTTTAAGCTTACATGTTTGTATAGATAACTTGCAATCGTGTACTGCAACAGGAGAAAGATACTGACATGCATGGGAGTCACTTTGTGTTGAAAAGTGGGGACACAAGGGCTCAGATAGGCGTGTGACGATACACTGAGCTCACGAGAGGAGATGATACTTGATATTGGTGTCACGAGAACCAATCAAGAAGATATTTTAACACTACTTTATAGAAAACAATTAATGCTTAAATATAGTTGGGAGGGTGTGGTGGTCCTCCCCCAGAAATTTTTGAGCATTAAACATTTAATTTCTTGCATTCTGTTATATTCTGCACCATTTTCCTTTCCTGCAATAATTTATGATGCAATTTATGAAAATCTAAAAATATAAGAGAACGGAAAACTTATCCAAAAAGAAACTTTGGGTCATTTTATAATTAGTTGCTTGATTTTTTTAGCTTAAGTTAAATAGGTTTGAATGAACTTTTCTCAAAATATTTTCAATTGTTATTTCACATTTCTGGTTGCAAGCTATTCAGAACATTCTTAACTAATGCTTTCAAAAAGTTTTAACATTTTTATCCTGTTGACGTTAGCCTACATTATATGTAGCCTACTGTGCTGCTTCTGGTCTCCATAAATGAACAATTAGCTTAGCTAACATTATTGGTTAATAACAGTGGGCTAACTTATAAACTTGCAATGACTGTACCTGACAGGACAGTTAATATTGTAAGCTAGCTTACTTCTGTCTGACATCAGGCTTGCTTTCTGACAGACAGTTCGTTCAGTTCAGCTGTCAGACTCCGCAGTGTAGCAGACCCGCCCTACTCTGCCTCTGATTGGATGTCAGGTTTAGCCATTAGGAGTGACGATTGGTTAGGCTTATGCAGCTGTAAATTTGCAAAGCTCATGCTAAAGTGGACTCGGTAGATATAACCGACCGACGACCCCCCTAAAATATTTTCTCATCGGATCTGCACAAATCATGTAGGTGACCCATTTTGGTCTCAAAACGGCGAATTTCGCCGAAAGCTGAGGAGTTTGCATGCCTGCATTTGTATCTGTGTGCATGAGTGCGCAGAACGTGTGAGCGCCCTATGTGTTCAGAGCACCTCAGCCATCATGGCGTCATCACTATACACATCTGATTATTATTCAGCAAAGCAACCATTCCCCTTTACAGCCACTCTTTCTCTCTCTCTCCCCATCTGCTGATGTTTTCTCTTAGACTTTTTCTCCATCTTTATGCATTGTTATATTTCTTTTACTTTCTCTCCGGCTCTTTCTCCTCCTTCTCCACCTCCTCTCTGCCTAGCCATAAACACCCCTCTTTTGCGCTCTCTCGTGTCCTCTAGGGAATGGGGCTCAGAGGGGAGATGACTCAATGTAGATTCCCAGAGCTATAGGCATTGTGTGTGTGTGTGTGTGTGTGTGTGTGTGTGTGTGTGTGTGTGTGTGTGTGTGTGTGTGTGTGTGTGTGTGCGTAAAGGTCACTCATGTCCCTCTGGCTCCCGAGCACGGAGGGTTATAAAGAAGTAATTTTCCCATTCAGAATTAGGAGTCAGCCTCAGCTCTGTGTGCATGCATGCCTGTGTGTATGGGTGTCTCCAACACTAACCAGTACTCTCTCTCTTTTCCTCCCTCTCCTGCTCTCTGTCTCATACACAGTTCAGACTTAAAACAGCTTGTCTATGAGAGTAGTTTTCAATGAAAACTCATTCCACCTCCACCAGCTTGAAGAAAAATAATTTTCACTAATTAGCACTAGATTGTTAATATTCCAATGTTAAAATCAACATATATTTTCACCTCTGTGATGAATTACTTTGAGAGAGACTACAGCCTGTAATGAGCAACAGTGCTTTTAGTAAGCTGAGATTTTAGTTTAGAAAAGAAACTAGTAAATGTCAATATAGATATCAACAGTACTAAATTAGTACATATACAGATGATATCATGACCTGGATGACTGAGAATCTTTACATACGTGTTGATATGGTCTTATGTATACAATAAACACAAACTTCCCTTCGATGGAGCACATGTTAATATGGTTATCACAGCCATCTGCACAGCACATATCATTTGGTATCTTGTGAGTCATTTCATGAAATAGCACACTTACTCTGACTGTGAAAGCTCATTTTTGTCAGGACATTGCTGCATGTCATTGATAGCTGTGTATTTATATAGCAAGATACTGCTTGCCTTTTTCCATATTTGTAATTCCCAACTCCAAATCTTTATCTGTAACACTTTGGTCTCTGAGAGAGAGATAGGGAGATGCAGAGAGGTATATGATATGACAAAAATGAAAAAAAATTGAAAACGTCACGCAGGTGGCGGCAGCTTGCTGAGAGAGAGAAATAGTTAAGTGAGATCAAATTATAAACAGCCTGTATTTGACTTTACTGTAGAGTTACGCGAGATTAACCGACTTTCATGGGACAGCAGGGTGTAAAAGGCCCGGAAAGGTTTAAATGTCCCCCCCACTACTCACAAGAACTGATGACCCCTTTTAAAAGAAGTGGCAAAATGTCTTCTGGTCCAGTTGCCATTAGACTCATGCCGTGATTAAACTCTGTGATATAATGGGCTGACATGGGGTGTCGGTCAAAACAATTGCTCATTTACCTCGTGTAGTGTGTCATAGTGGAAAATCCTCTCAACATTATGTCTAGCATGTCTTATTGTACAGAACACTGTAAAAATTGTAATGTAAAAGTGGATGAATGCGATTGTCATCAGTGTTTTCCTATAGTGTCTCCTTTTGTTCTTTCACTTCACTGTGTTTCGAGTGTTCCCGTCTGTCCCTGTGTTTGTTATTGTCCCATGCTCAGTCTCCTGGCTCCCGCTCAGCTGCCTATTAGGGCCTAAAGTCTACACTAGAGGTGTTTGAGGTTAACGCAAGCTCCACTGTTTTTCCCCACTGACTTGTCCTCCCCCCTGCAGACAAAGATGTTTCACCTGGACATGAAGGACCACTTGGTGTCACAGCTTTGGATCAGCCATCTGCAGCAGAGTCCCAGTCCACTGGGTCACACCACAAGTTGGAAATTACAGCTACAGCTGATTCAGTAACCTCTGGATCCACTCAGGACTTTTTCTCTCACTTAGACATAGTATACATTTGAATATGGTAACATACAACATGGCCTATACAGTTATTACTTTACAAATATACATACACATATACACCCAGGAAGTAATTGTCCAGTGAATTTTTTTAAATTTGTGTCAGGGAGAATGTAAACAGCAGTAAGGTCATAATGGTAATATGGATTTCTCCAACAGGATCTCAGCCTTTTTTTTACTGCAAAAAGTTTTTGATCATCCAGTTCTTGATGTCACTGATACAGTTGTCAAGGTCATTAATAGGGCTGAGGATATCATGTGAAAGTGAAATACACAACTGAGCCTTGTGGGACCTCAAAGAAAATGTCATAATTGCCAGTTTAAAAGTTGTCAAGAGACACAGAGAATGTCCTGCCAGTTAGATAGGAAGAGAGCTCCTTTAAGACACGGCCACATTGCCCAAATGAATTTTCTAGTTTACTGATTAAAATGCTGTGGTTGACATAGAAATACTAGGATAGAAAGTTTGTTTGCAGCATTGTTGATCTTTTGATCACTGACTACTTCAAAGCTGTTTCAGTGCTGCGGTTGGTCCTGAAGCCAGATCGATACACATCGTATAGATTGTGGAGGGACAGGTAATTTTGCAGTTGTTTGTAGACATCCTTTTCAAATATTTTACTATAAAAAGGGATATTGGGGATTGGTCTGTAGTCGCTTATCACAGATGGGTCTAAGTGGTTCTTTGAAAAATTGTGGAGGTGCAGGTATAGGAGTTTATCTGCTTTATCACCTCTTTGGGATCATAGAGGTAGTAGGTGAAAAATGATGCATTGTGCCCACAGTATTGTGATTGTGTAGGGGCATTAGATGAACGAAAGATGACTAGGGTTGGAGATCTGAAGGAAGTTTGTGAATAATGTCAGACAAGATAACGTGGGCAATGTCGAATGGGGGACGCATGGCTGGCTGTCCAGCAGAAAGCAAGGCAAGGTTTATATGTAAAGCACATTTCAACAACAAGGTAATTCAAAGTGCTTTACATAAAACATAAAAGCAACAGGGAAATATAAAAAAGTTTAAAAGCAACATAGGGAAATTGAAAAAATACACATTAAAATAAAATAAAAGTTACAGTGCAGTGTACAATCAGGGTTAAAAGAGTTAAATGGAAAATAAAGACTGAGGGGTTGAGCAAATAATTGAGTTACAGTTATTTTGAAAAGAGAATAAACAGAGAAGTACACTTAATCTACTCTCTCTAGGTAGTCTGTACTCGGGTCCCTAGCAATCTTTGGGTCCACTGAAACTCCAAAAACCCTCGGACACTACAGAGAAACCAGGACATGTCTGTCCGCAGGCCACTTTGATCCAGTTATACTCTGGACCCACCTGCGCGTTTACAGGTGGACAGAGGGTCCTGTAAATCACTCAGGTGCAAGATTTAAGACCACTTTCTTCACTCTGTTCAATCTCACTCTCATTATCTTTTCACTCAATTACCTACTCATTTCTCACCATGTAAATATTTAATTAAAAGCAATGGTAAAAAGCTAAAAACAATGAAAAAGAAAACAGGATAGAAAAGGATTTTCCAGGTCTTGCAGAGAGATAAGTCCTTTAATCCTTGATATATTCTTCAGGTGATAGTAGGCTGACTTTGTAATTGTCTTAATGTGGCTCTTCAGGTCTGAGTCCATGACTACACCAAGATTTCTGTCTTGATTTGTGGTTCTTAACATTACAGATTGAAGTCGAGCACTGACTTTCAATCGTTCCTCCCTGGCTCCAAAAACAATAACTTCAGTTTTATCTTTGTTGGAGATAAATTCTGGCACATCCAATTGTTGACCTGCTCAATACTCAGCACCCATATGGGATCATAGTCCCCTAGTGAAATGGTTATGTAAATCTGTGTGTCATCTGCATAATTATGGTAACATATTTTGTTGTTTTTCATAATCTGAGCCAGTGGAAGCATGTAAATGTTTATCAAAAGAGGCCCCAGAATGGAGCCTTGGGGAACTCCACATATCATTTTTGTCAGCTCAGATGTGTGATTACCTATAGACACAAAGTAGTCCCTGTCCTTTAAGTAGGATTCAAACCAGTTTAGTACTGTGCCAGAAAGTCCAACCCAGTTTTCAAGTCTGTCTAGTAATATGTAGTGGTCTACCGTGTCAAATGCAGCACTGAGATCCAATAATAACTAAGACTGAAATTCTGCCAGTGTTTAAATGGATGTCAGTGAAGACCTTAACAAGAGCCGTCTCAGTGCTGTGGTGTGGTCGAAAACCTGACTGGAAGACATCAAAACAGTTATTTAGTGCCAAGAAAGCACTAAGCTGTTGAAAAACAGCTTTTTCAATGATTTTACTTAAAAATGGGAGGCCATGCATTTAGACACATTTTTGAAAAAACCTGTTGGCAGAATATCAAGACAGCATGAGGAGGATTTTAGATGTTGTATTATGTCCTCCAGGTTTTTATGGTTAATAGAATCAAATTGTCTCATGCTATATGAATTGTTTTTAAGTGGACACAGGGACAAGACACATCCTGTTACTGACGTGGAGGCACTGATTGCTTGTCTGATTGTTTGAATTTTGCAGAATTTTAATATAGCTAACTTGGTAATGTTATCATATCTTACCTGCTGTATTGTCCGCTGCTTTCTGGTCAGGTGGATAGCATTCCTTTCACTGTTGACTTTGTGTGTGAGGCCACATGGACAGAAATGCTGTACACTTTTAGTTATGGTATTATAAATGATAGTCCTCTCTCCAGCCCTGCTCACTTCCTCTGCTTGCTTTCATGGCAGTGTGCTGGCAGTCAGAGCTCCCCCTGCAGTCCATAAAGTGCCTCTGCGCCTCAGCCGTTCCAAACCCTCCCTGCAGCCTTTGGGCCACGCCTCCTCATTTGCATACACGACTCAATCCTCAATCCCCAAATCCCCAATCCTAAATGGCTAAATGACTAAATGCCCAATCCTAAATACCAAATTCATTTTCGACTTCGACTTTTAGTTTTTGATTTCGACTTTTAGTTTCGGATTTCGACTTTTAGTTTTAGACTTTTAATTTTAGTTCTGACCAAATAATCCCTCCATAGTCTCCTGAGTACACAAGACACTTCAAATGCGTATTGTATTTGAGACTGACCTTTTTATGTTGAACATTTCTCCATTGTTTTTATAGTGATATTCATTTCCTAATTAATGTTAAAGTTAAAGTCTTCCCTCAAATACTGTATAGGCCTATATGTTGGCTAAGGAAACTTGCCACCTGTGTTGGGCAGTAGCGTCGCTACAAGTAGCGCAGTTACTAGTTTAACTACATTTCTCAGTAGCTAGGTGGTAGCGTTGCTATTTTCTGAATGAAATAGCTTTTCAGTAACAAAGCTCTTTTATTGACTGAGTAGTGCGGTAGCTTCCACACACGCTATATTTTCCCAAGCATTTCTGAAGGATCAGTAAGTGATGCCCCTGCCACATACGGACTGTATGTGTAGCTGGCAGAAGCACTTCCTGTGACGGTGACATTTCGTACCGATCCTTGGGCTAATGCCTGCGACTTTGCTGCAGGGGAATAAAGATGCGCGACTACTTTCTAATGTGATAGTTATTGTAACACCTCTTGTGAGAAGGATCAGCGTCCAGCCTGGACACATCTTCCGCTAGTGAGGAGGAAACATTGATATGTAGTGGCAGAAACTTGTTTCCATGAGATGAGAGATTTCTCTCTCTCTCTCTCTCTCTCTCTCTCTCTCTCTCTCTCTCTGGCCTATTGCGAATATTATTGAACAGTAAACATGTAATCCCGGAGAACACTGTACATTTCTTTTGGCTAATCAATAAGATATGTAAATTTGGTTATTTCAGTTACAGGTCACGAAAGATGGATGCAGTATGAGGAAAGAGGTGGAATAGTAACAAGTGTGCTCATCATGTGGCGGATGGCTGTCTGTCATGGTTGGCTGATGAATGGTATTGATGCTCGCATGCTCTCGCTCTCTTCAGCTTGCAGAGGAGGACACAATCTTGTCATGTGCCAACATATTGCATGTTGGTGCTGTGGCATATTGACTGCTAATGGCATCCTTTGCTCCAGGAAATAATATTATCTACACGGAGGGGGGAGCGGGAAAAAAAATAAAAATAGTTGAGTGATAAGGGAAGGATTGGCGAGGTGAATGAAATAGAACGAGCAGAAGGATGCGAGTGTGACGGGTGAGTGGTATGGTTGTGGGAAAGAGAGAGGGTGTGAAGAAGAAGACGAGGGGTAGAAAGAGACACAGGTGGGGGGTGGGATAAGAGAGGATGGGAGTGGGAAAGAGAGAGGGTGAGAGATGAGCGGAGCTGAGACAGTATGTTGAATTATAAATGTGTTGGAAGCGAAGCGTGGTCTTAGACTCCAAGCTCGCTCCTCCCGCAGTGTGGGTGGTTCATTGATGCGATCTGGCATGCAGGACACACACACACACACACACACACACACACACACACAAAGCTGTAATGAAACTACTACCAAGATGTGAAATGGTTCCACACTGGATGCAGAGTAAGTGGTGATCATTGTGTGTATATGGGCCTATCAGCTATGCTTGTGAGGGGTAACACTTGGCAGTACAGTGTGTAGTGAGGACATTTTGGCTTCTGAGGACATCTCACTTGCTAAAAACTTGTTTTTGGAAACACAGAGACAAGTGAGGACTTGTTAAGTATTTTGCACTGAAGGTGAACCATTAGGGGTTGTTCCATGCAACTGGAATTACCTTCCATAACATTGCAAATAAAAGCACTGATCCACCGGCCTTGCCACAACATACTTTATTCACTATCTCTTCCTTCTTTGTTTGCAAGTTTGTCTGTCTGTTACTGTATGGAGCCATTACACTATGCATATTATGCTGAGAAGTGTGTAAAAGTATTGTTTTTGACATTACTAGAGAAAAACAATTGCATTTTTACTGGATCACTCATTATGACACATATTGATATTTTATCTTATTTTCTTATAATTGTCGCAAATGCAGACCACCTGTCTTCTACTGTAAGCGTACTAACGAGAGCAGATGCAACTGTAATGGGTCTGTAACACATGAACTGAACTGCACTGCTGCACGTAGAATGAAAAGAACAAATGTAACTGTCTGCATCTACATTTTACACATGGATCATTTTTGATTGTATGCACTTTTATATTTGGTTACTTAAGCTTAAGAGGTTTTTTAGACAAACTCCAGAAAGATTTTAACGTCTCAAAATAACACTCAAAATAGGCTGGTAATAGTTTATAATTTGTTATTATTGGTGCTTCCACCTCCACATTCTAGTAGGAAGCCAATAAAAAGTGCAACAGCTCTACTTGCATAAATACAGTAGATGCTGTTATGTGAATTCAAAGGCACTGTGACACACGTATTCTACTTTATTTTAAATGACATTCTTTGTACTTTGAAGGTTGTTAATGGGCTTAATGTTACTTTGAGGTTTGGCAAAACAACTTTACTATTTGAACTCTTGCAACGGATGAAAATGAGTCTGTAATGTATGTAGGATGGTGTGATGCAGATTATACACACAACATTGGGTTTGACATTTTCGCCCAAGCTATTCATCTTTCAGAAAGTCTGTCATGGTGTAATGGATTTTTCCTCAGCTTTGGTCAATTAGAGAAAGGAGGAGAAGGATAAAGGAGAAGAAAGGAGAAGAAATAGACACCGAAAGATAGAGGGAAAAGATACAAGGAGACAAATGTGGACAGAGATGTAGAGAAAGTGAAAGAAAAAAGGACAGAGAGTCACTAAAGATTGACAGGATAGAAGACGACGGGCAAAAAGGGAAAATGGTGAGAAGGACAAAGAGACAGTGATAGAGGGACGACGAAAATAAAGCATGTAAAGTGATTAAAGTGACTAAAAAAAGAGAGAGGAAGATATAAAAAGAGGAATTTAAATTGATGTATGAAGGGAGAGCGGAAGCTTAACAAGAACGCAAGAGATCGAGGAGCAAAAACAGTATTGCGACAGAGAGGTCAACAGAGAAAGTTAGGATGCCAGTGTCTGGGTCTGATATTTAATCTGACCTAGACATCATTAATCACAGTGGGACCAGCTTGTAGTGAATGTAACCCAGATAAAGGGGAAAAAGTTAGACAGGAAAACAGAGGAGAAGACATAGACGCACGCTTTTATGTTTTTGCTGACTCACAGTAACTAAAATAGGAAGCTTTTTATAATGGCTGCTGAGTTTGTCAAGCACAAGCACACAAACTGGCAGTATTCACACCCACATACGAATCAAACTATACACACCAGTCTATAAATAGCTATTAACATTAAGACGCAAATACAACACACTCTGTTTTCTCACACACACTTGCAATACACAGACCACACAGCAGGGTAGCTTTTCTGCAGTGTCTCTAGAGGCTGCAGCAGCAACTACAGTGTTATTAGGTCTTGCTTGGTCAGGATTTTTATTGGAGGCTGGGGACTTGGAGCTAAAACCATAACTTTTCACAGAATACCACTAGACATATTGTCCATATAGAGAGTAGCTAGTGTGTAAGGGGTTTTCAAATGCAAGAAAGCATACATGACTGTTACATTACTTTTGTGGCAGATCTGCGCTTATGTTCGTTGTGTGCCGAGTGGAGAGAGAATGTGCTGAAAGTTCAGGCTTGTTGAACTTTGACCGGATCTGCATTGCGGGTGCAGCTAATCGCTGTTGACCACTGCTTGACTGAAAGAAAAAGTTATAATACACAGTAAAATAACAAATTGGCCACACAAGACCAGACAAAAAATATTTGGTTGGCAAACTATCAGCAAGCAGATGCAGGTACCATGTTTACTCTGAAATATAACAATCTACTGCTTGCAACAACAGGAGCAGTAAGATCTCTGTTTTTCCAACCGTGATGCGAAGACACCTTAATTTTCTCATTCAACTACTGCCATGTATGGGGTTGAAACCAGATGCTTTTTCTAGTAGGTTTGTAGGTTCCTATTCTATCATGAAAGTTCTGTCAAACCTGCTAGCAAAATGCTAACAAGGCTAGCTAGGAGTCTAGAGCAAAGCTTCGAGCTAAATGCTAATGTCAGCATGCTAACATACAGGTAGTATTTACCACGGCAACCTTAGTTTAGTGTGTTATCTTGCTAACGTTAGCAGTAAAAACACAGCTGTACAGCTGAATGTCATTAGTTTTTGGTACTAAAAGAAAAGTCAGAGGATCACTTAAGACATTAACCTTACATTACATTTCAGTCCATCCAATTGTTGTCGACATTTCACTCAAAACCATAAATGTCAACCTTGAGGTGGTGCTAGAGTAACTGTCAGGGGATCATCAAGTCAGTAGGATTCATCCTCTGAGGACCATGAATGTCTCTACAAAATGTCTTAGAGCACCATCTGATGGTTGTTGAGATGTTTCAGTGTGGACCAAAAAGGTGGACCAAGAGACTAACATTTCCATCCTTAAGTGTTAAGTGTCTGAGAGAAAGAGGGGGGGTGAGATATCAATTCTCAACAGACGGCTGAAGAGACCCCAAAGGAAGAGGTGAAAGGTTTGCTTTCCCTAAGTGCTGTTTCTGGGCAGTTCGATTATGAAACATGCCACCACTGATGCCGCAGCCAGATAACGCTTGGGGCCTGACTGTTAAAATGACAAAGAAACACTAACCAGAGATTACAAACAGCCTATCAAAACTCTTTTGGAAACCCTAAACTGCCCCCCACACACGTAACCATGGCAACTAACCTTCCTCTTTGTTTAATTATCGCACATCAAAGGATATTCTCCTTTCACACCCATTTGTAAATTGGTGAGGAACTCCAGGACACCAGAGGACAGCCCTGAACTCATTTGTGTAAACAAAGAGTACGGTCTCCTCAAAACTCAAAGCATTACCTTATTTAATTAAATAATCTTTAAGTTACTTAATTAGGTCTCTGCACTCCATTTGAGTAGTTATATTACCATGTTGCTGTTATTTGAAAAGAATCTAAATAAGTTAATTTTGCAGTGTTTTAATTTTCAGCAAGGATCCCTGACTGCCTCATTTTATGTTGTAACCAATGCTTTGTTCCCAACACTTTATGACACTTCCTTTAGAAATGATGATAAAGAAATGTCATCCTATACTCGATTAATTTTCCAGCTTGAATTTAAGGTTAAATAACTAAATTCCCCAGCTACTGAGCAAGGGATTGTTTGAAGAATAATCAAAGCTATCCTCATGTAACCAGAGCTCCCCCAAGTGGACAAAATAAGCATACATGCCATTCGTGTATCTTGCTTATATTCTCTAAGAACGTGTAACAGACAATATATCCAGAAAGCTAGTTCAGTTCCTCTCATCTGATGTGATTCCTAGGAAATGCTAACCTCAAGGTTTAACTAACAATTGTTTTCCTTTTTATCAAATGCTTAAACTAAGAACAGTATAACCGTTTGACAATTAAGGTTTGATTGTGGGAAGATATTTGATTACAATACGCGCAAATAGATTTTTGATTAGACATATTAAAAAAGAAAAAGACCGGAAACCGGAAACAAGCCCTCTCTCAGGGGAACAAAGGACTGCCCTCTGGGAACCACGCCCCAACAGACAAAAGCAGTGAACCACGCTCGCTCGCTCTCTTGTTCTCTGTTGTCTGATTCTCTCCATCTGCACTTCGGCACGCGCCCAGGGTGCCCAATCTCCCGGCAACGCCCTAAGAAGTTCGACCCGGCGCAGCGAAGGCCCTATGTTTGTTTTCAAACCACACACGCGAAGCGCCGCAACCTCGATTTTTCCCTCATTTCCAGCCACTTTACTTGCTTTTTATTTTCTTTGGTTTTGTTTTGTTAAAAGTTATCAGTCCGTTAAGCTACACTAGTTTAATTGAAGAACAACCAAGTCCTTTTTAAGCTTTATTTGTCGAGCTAACTTACATTGATTCCACCGACCCAGTCACGTGGGCCCGCCAGCAGTAACAAAGGACGACCAAACTTCTAACCCGAGCCAGGGTTGAAAAGGCCTCCACTACAAGTTTCTTCAATAAGCCGACAAAAGATGGACCTCCGGAGCAATTCCCTGGCAGAGAGAGTGGCCGGCCGACGGTTTTAAGCCGTCGTAACCGAGAACGCACGGAACTCTGCCAGCGTGAGGCCGTCGACCAGCAACCCGGCTGGGAGAAATGACAAGCAGTAAGACTAAACCAAGGCATTCTGTGATCAGTGATGTCCAATAGTTTGTTAATAGATTATCTTTAACTTTTAAAACTCATAGCTTGCGTTCATTAGCTGCCTGAATGAGTCAAATTCTCCCCACAATAGAACCCCACATTCTCATTGTTTAGCCATTGTTTATCTTTTTGATGTATATGTAACTGCATTTATATTCACCTTATTTAGTTAATAAACTTCACTGTATCACAAGAATTGTGTGTGTGTTGCCTAACTCCAAGTCCCTGTCATGAGAATTTACCCTTTCAATATGAGACTGACTGATTGATTTAAGATAATTGAGCGATTAATTAACTGATTAATGATTGAATTAATATTCTCTGAATATTAAAATTCGTAATTTTGTATTAATTCTCATAAGTTTATTAAAACATAAGTAGACATGCTACAGAATGTTAGTTACAATGCACATGTAGTGCCATTAATTTAGGTATGTAGTTGGAGAAATGACTGCAGCTGCACTACAGAGAGCATAAAAGAAATTGTCTGTCTGTCTGTATAGAAGATCTCAAAATACAGTGGCCTGCCACTGCAAAGAAAAAGCCATAACCTTAAAAATCTTTATCCCACAGCACAGCAGGAGGCATCAAATGGCAAATTCAGGTCAGGCAGGCAAGCAGATATCTTTGAGGTTAAAGGATTTTCATGGCCCCGAGTGAAACATCATGCACTTTCTCAGAGGCAGTTCACTGCCTCAAAAAAGCTTCACCAGTCAAATTGTTATGTTTAGCTTATACAGAAGGAGGTTAAGGTGTTGGTCTGCAGATCTGAGTGGAGTTGAGCAGAGAGGCGTAAAAAAAAAACAGGGCACAAAGGCCCAACAATATCATAAATAACTGGAGTGTGTCTTGACCTCTAAGGTTTACATGTCAATATCAACGCTGTCCAGTGACTGATTAACTGACTTCATGTAAGTTAATTTGTTAATTTCTGTGATGGTGATGCCACTAAACCCTGGGTACTGTTTTTCTGATTTCTCTTCATCAGTCATGTCTAAACATACTGTATTGTGAACAAAATGAAAGATAAACAAGATCTTAAGCACATGTTGGGGTGCCATTTTTTTGTTCAAGGATAACTTCGGTATTTTTAAACCTAGGCACAATTTTCCCATATTTTGGTGTCGGTTTGGGAATCGGTATGATAGATGGCTTCAGCTGGCAGCCATAAACTGGTGGCAATTGCTGTGAAGTATTCCTTTGGGGAAATTATGCCCATGTGGTTAAAAATCTTTCTCAGCTTATTTATAGTGTGTTTTTCCCTCTGATACAGACTCCAAAAGTATACATCTCCACCCCTCTCAAGAACATGTTCCATGATGTTGTTGTGAGTGATTTCATTAATAAGAACAGTAAAGCTCAGCAGAGGATGGGTGCACCATTAACATCTGTGATTAAATGACCCAAACACAAACGCATGACTCAACACAGAAAACCCAAGTCCTGAGGTCAGAACTCAACACTTTACTTACATTTGAAGGATAAGGGACACAGTGTTCATATTTTGGATAGGGAGGATAGATGGTTTTAAAGAGGTGTGAAAGAATCCACATACACTAAAGTAGAGAACCCATCTCTCAGTATAGGAGGTCTGTAATACCACTTACCACCTTACCTACAATGCTGTCCTTTCATCCCTTCCCAGTAGATTTAACAAGCTCACAACACTTACAATGCCAACAACAGTCATTCAGCCTAGGCCTCAGGTGACTCTAACGACCACAACGACTGTCATTAAAAAAGCCAGGAGAAACCAAGTGGTATCTATCACCATGATAATGATCCCATAGAGTTCAACATTTGATCATGTGTGCTGAAGAGAAGTGTGTGTTTATTCATATTATTACAATAGCACGAACACCTATGACTATGATCTACATGCAACCAAACAATATGCATGTTCATAAACATATAGTAAGGCCACCATCCTCCCACCATCCAAAGACATGCATGCTAGGTTAATTGGTGTCTCTAAAATTGTCCTTAGGTGTGAATGTGAGTGGTTGTTTGTCTATATGTGGCTCTGCAATGGACTGGCGACCTGTCCAGGGTGTACCCCGCCTTTCGCCCGATGTAAGCTGGGTAAGCTGGCTCCAGCCCCCCCGCGACCCTGTAAGCAGGATAAGCGGTTGATGATGGATGGATGGATAAACATATAGTACTATGCACACACTTAAAAGAAAAGTTTGGTAAGCTAACAGGCTGCTGGTGGTAGATTCATACTTACTAAGCAGTTATGACAGTGGTATGGATCGTATCATCTAACTCTCAACAAGAAAGTGAACATTTCCCAAATGTCAAACTCTTAAATCTTTCATGTGTGGTGTCCACCACAGTGGACAAAATTTAAATAATAACGCATTCTAAAAATGCATGATGTCCCATGTTAGCTAAAACAGATTTGGGACATAGAGCAAAACCTTTAACGTTGCTATAGTGTCAAAATATAGGTTATGATCAGGCCCACATCCCTTAACTTACTGTAGCCAATATAATTTTACACAGAAGACAGAGTGCCTTGACAGCCTTTCCGTTTGGTTTACACTTCCAGTATCAGAGGCAAGAAGTGCGTCCTTTAGTGTATTCCATGATTTTTGTGTTTTCAGTTATTGAGGAATTAAAAAAGAAAATGCATTCATAATTAGTTTGAATGAAAGTTCATGAATTATCAGTTGGTAAACCTTGACAACCTATTCCTCCCGTGTGGGAGTTAAAAGAGGAGAGAATTTTTTCAGTATAAATTATTTTCCAGCTTCACTCTGAAGTGTTTTAGCACACAAAGCATAATGAATCATTATAATAAACAGAAGGAAGACATTAGATATGTGATCTATTTCGTAGTGTTCCCACTGTCAAGTTAACTGTCCAAAACAAACACATAAACCTGAATAAACTTTGATTTTGTTTTCTGAAACAAAAAATAGGACAATGTAGATGCAGCTTCAGAAAACTCTGAATTCCAGAGCTGATAGCAGTTCTCCAGATCAGCAACTGTAGGAGTTTGACTGCTCCTGAACTCCTACAGAGTTGATGAACGCCACCTGATGAATATGTTCTACCAAAATGAAATATCCCAGTAATTATTAGCTTGGCACTAGCATTAGTGCTGCAGTGTGAATAGACCCTCATTAACCTGGACACTGGACTGTATATCAGATTCAACTGCTATTCACTTGAAAGTGCTAACACAAGAGTGTGGCCATGGTCCTGTAGTGTATCAATAGCAAAAGAATAGCCTCTGAAAAATGCATGAGTGCCAGTCCTTTCAGTATTTGGAAGCTGGAAAGCTATATGCCTTTCCCCAGCTTGTGCAGTGATCTGTGAAGCAGATTTTAACTTGATTAGACTGTTTAGACTTTGAAGTCTGCAAAAAAGTAAAGAATGGCAGATAGAACAGCAGAGTAAAGAAGAGAGAGATAGAGAATTCACTGTAACAGCTGCATCATCTCATATCCTCTGTGAGGCAGCTGGCATTAAAGTTTCTGAGAAGGCAGAGATTTGTAAAACATGGATATTACAACAATGGCTGGAGCATAATCTGCCCAATCCCATTACTGGCTAGAACCATCCACAGAGACTGACACACACACACACACACACACACACACACACACACACACAACACACACACAAACACACACACACATAGATGAAAGGAGAAAATCTGTCACTGTGTGTGTGTGTGTGTGTGTGTGTGTGTGTGTGTGTGACACAGAGAGAGAGAGAGAGATGTGGGAGGGAGAAAAGAAGACAGTATGTGTGTACAATGCATTAGGAGAACTACAACAACCTCTGCTGCATAATTCGACAGCATTGCAATGTGTGCGCGTTACAGGTCTGTATGAAACAGAATCGAACAAGGCAGTTCAACAAAAGCTGTATTGTTAAAAATATAGCCTTGGATTGCATGCAGCAAGGAACTGATTGTCTTGAAGTGTCAAGCTGCCGGCTCAGAAGCTGAAGCAATGGTATGGTATTCACCTGCAAAGCCAAGTGGACCTTACTATTGCAAAATGTTATGCATATAATGCTATATTTCAGGTTTCATATCAACATTTACTTTGTTTTGCTCAATGTCGCTTCCATATTGACTTGTGTATCTGTTGTATAAAATGTTGGATGAATATTTAGTGTTACTGAATATATTTCAGCTGATCATGTTTCTCATCACTCTCCTTCTAACACAGTACTAAGCTACAAGATTACAATTACTGTAGAACAGTTTGACATTCAAAATGCAGATAAAGACATATCATTCTAAAATAAAGCAGGCAGATGTTCAACATGGATTTAAACTTGACTTTTGGTTTAACTTAGCTTTCTTAGCAAGGCAAAATTTACTTATGTATTTATGTTTAGTACTATATATTCTATATTAGCTCATTAATGGAGGCCTGTGAAATGTGGCCTCCTAACAGAGCAGGCAGGTGTTATGTTTGCAGCCTAGGGGCTGAGTTTTACTGGCGGAGACGTGATTAGTACGACGTGTTGTCCAACCCCACCAGAAATCAAAAGTGTTTATGATCTGATCTGAACGACTACACTAGAAGATGGATGAAAGGCTGCCTGTAATGGAGAGGGGTGACATGCAATATTGTTTAAATATGGGCAAAATGGCACATTTTTTCAGACAGTCTCTCCTGGGAGGCACTGGTGTTGCACTCGATTGTTTGCATTAAAAATGACATAATGAAATAGTTGCTTATAGAATGAAAAAACAGCCACAGGAGAGAAAACTTCCTCTCCTCCGCACACCTGGACAGTCACAGTGTGAAGTCAGACAACTAGAGACATTAAACAGTCAATTTCCCTTCTTTGAACAGAGCAGCTACTTCAGCACATGAATCTAAGTAACCTGCTCTCACTGTTCAATATAGTATAAAAAACATTGATTTAATATGTCTCAGCCTTGGTTATTAGGAAGAACTGCTATAAAACTGCCATTTTAGAACAGTTTTATGTCTCAGTATGTATGAAGCAGTACAGTGTATCTATATCTATATATGTTTCTTGCACTATAAGCCTGTGTTGCATTATTCCGCGACCTAGATGGAAGAGTATCTCTCTCAGTATAACAGGATTACCAACTAGTCAGAGGGTCAGAAGTTGTGCACTGAGCCCCCCCCCCAGGAATATTGGAGTGTTGACAACCTAGGCTAAGGGGAAATTGAAATGATCTCAGAGAGGCTAAGCTGTTGATAGAGTCAGTAGCTTAGAGGAATGAGCTATTACGCAGACTCTTGGAGATTGTGGTTACAATCATCAGTGTTCATCTGGAATATTATTATCTTCTTTTTTTTCTTAAGCAAGTCTGCATCCAGGGGGAAAACAACTCTGAGTTTAAAAGCAACTCTAAGACTCTATATTATTGCAGTAAGCAGATACACTAAGTTGTTGAGTTTATAGCTTTGATACCTGACTTTGTGTTTAATAAAAGAGAGCCAGTATCTATACAGGAAATTGGACTGAGCCTTTAAGCCCCATTACGGCCTCTGCTACTCTCTGCTGCCCCTATTGTGGCTTAAAGGTTCAGTGTGTAAGATTTAGTGGCATCTAGCGGTGAGGGTCCAGTCTACCACTTCTCCCTACCCTTTCAAAGAGCGGACAGCTACGGTGACTTACACAGCACAAAAGTGTTATCTTCTGAGACAGCAGAGAGTGGCCAGTCAAGAAATTAGGTTTCTTTAGGTAGATATATTAATAAACTATATTTACTTAATTATTTAGTAAAACCATATGTTATTGCAACCTGGCCACTGACAGATAACATGGAAAATGTAAGCCAAGGGTGTGTAACATTGTCAATGTTTCTGCACCACAACATTACAAACCACATAATAGATGAAGTTTAGACAAACATTAACAATGGAAACATGTTTATTCTCTCTGTGATTATGGACCCGCGCCAAAACTGCCCGCCAGCAATAATATCTGGCCCATGGTCAGATTATGGTGATTTGATAGTGGCAAATATATAATAATATGATAATAATAATTTGATAGTGGAAATGGAAATAAATTAATACTTTGATAGCGGTGCTGAAATATAGCTCATTCGTGACAGCAACAATTACTCACATAATCACTTCCTCTTTAGTGGTTTTGCCTGCAAAATAAAAGCGCAAGACGCTTGTGTTGAATTGAGAGCTTTTATTTTTAAAAATTCTGAATGACATTAAAAGAGTCTGTAGACTGCTTGACACACCTTTGACAGAGCCATCAGAAAACATGATTCCCCTAAATGTCCTCTGCCTGGAGATACTGGGGAAACAAAAAAGAGTCCGTAGGTTGATGAATGCGGATCAAACACTGAAACACACACACACTGCAGCACATACCTTAATGGGAGTATGAGAAATGGTTGCTACAGAATCCGTTTATTGAAGAGAGAAAAAAAAGTTGCCTTGAGGTGGGATCAAACACACAACCTTTTCAGTGAGAGTCCAGCACTTTACTGACTGAACTAACCACACACCATAACATTGTCTAATATTTTGCCTTATATTCTCACCCACCACCTACAAAATTGAAAAAATTGCTCCAGTGCAAACTGAATTTGAATTTATTATGTATTCAACGTAGTGATGACTGTCTACACTGCCTGAATTCTACCAGAAGTAGAACAAGACGAACGTAGTTTTCAGCTACTGTAGAAACATGACGGTGCAACATGGCAACGTCCATGGAAGGGGGGAATTGTGGTTATGTAGATAGAAATGGCTCATTTTAAGGTAATAAAAACATAAAGGTTCATTATGAAGGTCTTTATACACCACTGAAAACATAGTTATGGATATTGCATTTCTGTCAATAGATGCTTAGAAATATTTCACACTGAACCTTAAAGGATATAACTGTTGTAAGCTTGCGTTTCTGGCAAGAGTAACAAGACGAACTGCAGCAAGATTGCTCTTTTTTGTTACTACAGGTTAGTGAAGTGTACAAAAGTACAAACGATATAAATATAAGCACTACAGAGTAGTGTTTTGTCAGCCATTTTAAAATTTAGGTCCTGTGTCAAATGTCCGTGTTAGTCCTTATTAGTTAGTCATTTTAGTCTTTTCTAACTCATTAGTATAATTTTGATTAGCAATTTGGTCAATCTGCTCTAACCAAAATTGAGATATTTATCATTTTAGTCTTTATTTCACTCATATAGATAAACTGTTTTGTAAAATTTGAATGTTAGCATTTTTATTGCAAAGGAGACATTAACTTATCTCAATTCGTTCGTTTTTTCCAAAAATCTTACAACCACATTGCGTACCGTCCGATATAATTAGGCACTCTGCCCAAACATCTCAGCACCTCTTTCTCCCTCGTATGTTTTTGCAAATATTTTTTCTGCTCATTATACTGACAAAAAGAAAGAGAGATTTTATTAACGTTTTTATTTTACGAATTACATTTTAGTCTTGCAACATTGCATGTTAAGAAAGTCACTGTCATTGTTTAAGTACATTGTCATCGTCTCTTCATCGTCTTGTTTTAGTCACAGAAAAAAAGGTAATTGACGAATATATTTCGTTTAGTTTCGTCTGATGAAAGTAACACTACTATAGAGTGCTATCTCTTATGTTTAAGGTGTGTTTGTAGTTTGTTGTGTTCACATAAGTTTCTCTGACTCCACCAAGTTTGAGAAGGCCCGTTTTGAATGAGAGTAATGGCAGACAAACTTAAGCTTGAACTCCCACTCTCTGGTTAACATAGAGCTCCACTGTTAATGTTCACAATTCACATGTACTTTGTTTTACATTTCAAGTGATTCATGTGTATTCTGATCATAAAAATATGTGTTGTGTTGATCTGAGGTCTTCAAATGCTCTTATGCTGTCATCTTGCCGGGACAAAAAGTATGTATCTTCTGTATGTATTTTATTTTATTTTATATGGGTGTTTTTTTAAATTTAATGCTGTTTGTTAATTTTGGTGAACTTAAGGTTGTGTGAATGAGTACAGAAGACAAGTAAAATATAAAGCATTTCATGTGTCTGGCAAGACCAACTAAATGAACGTCAGCAAGTTTCCTCTGCTTTATTATTTCTGCTGTTTTACAGGTTTATTATCTGTTCATATGCCCTGTGCCTGTAACATTTCGTTCATCCAGTGTATAGGTCTGTGCATTCCTCTCTGTACTGGACAGCGTACACCAGATTGCTTTTCTTGTGTTTGGGTGTGCGGATGTTTTGTTGACCAGTGTCCGTCGTCTCTGGTGTCACAAGCCAACTCTTAGCCCATGACAAAAAGGAGGTGAGACACAACAGGTTTGCAAGCCAATGGCATGATTTATTATAAAAGTAAAAGAAGAATTAAATGATCACCAATAATATGTGGTGTGGCAAAGTATGACTATCAGTTGTGTCAGCAGTGAATGGATGAGTGAGATGTGTATGTGTGTGTTGTCAGAATTAACCAAAGAAGAAACACAAGACAAACCCAGTAGGACGTCGGCCTAGGAGGAAAGAGACAAAAGACTGATCAGTCCTGGCTATATAAGCTCTGAAGGTAGAGCTGCACAGGTGATTGCCCAGCCCAATCAGCCTCCCTTCCTGCAGCCTCCTGCAGGAGAAGGAAGATGGGGGAGGATGGGGGAGGGGTCGTAACACTGGTTTAAAAAACACAGAGATGTGGTGTTTGTTGAAAATCCTCCTGAGTTTCGCTAATACTCCAGAAACATTGTGATACTGGAATCACAATGTTGTTGTATTTGTTGGTGGTGTTGGTGGTTTCCATCACCTTGATAACGGCCTCACAGAGGTTAAATACCTGGGAATCCCTGTCAGCCAGAACTGAAGAAGCCTCTTGGATGAGAGGCGAAACATCTTTAAGAATCTTCAACCAAGTCCACTTGCCCTTGATTTTAACCGTCCTTGGATAACTATAACCTGGATGACATAGAATCTTCACAGATAGAAAAAAAAACCTCTCCTACGCACACATAAAATTAACTTTCTTAACTTTTTATCCCATTGTCTGAGCCTGGAACATTCATAGTAGTCTGCTCCAAGTATGATTAATGATGTAATGCCTTGATTAAAGGGTAACTTGGGGATGTTTCAACCTGGTGCTTTTTTCCCCCATATTTCTACGTCTATGTGAGTAATTGGGACAACTTTTTTTGAAATTGGTCCAGTATTGCAGAAGCAAAAACAGGGCTGCAAAAACAGGGCTGCAACGTAATTGCTTGTGAGCAATCTTGCCACGTCATGGTAGGTCTGCTAAAGTACTTGTTTTTGCCACTGACAGGCTCAGATTGTTATACAACTGTTTGACAACATTGTGGAAGGAGCCATACAGAGACAGACATTTTTTTTAAAGATTAAGATCTTTTCTGTTTAACCACAAATAGTCACTATATTGCTCATGTCAAAGCCACCAAACTCCATTGATAAAAACAATAAT
Source organism: Micropterus salmoides (assembly GCF_014851395.1). Taxonomy (NCBI): domain Eukaryota; kingdom Metazoa; phylum Chordata; class Actinopteri; order Centrarchiformes; family Centrarchidae; genus Micropterus; species Micropterus salmoides. The sequence continues at coordinate 13,329,767 of NW_024041484.1, forward strand.
GGATGTACAGGGTAGGGGTATAGTAAGAGGTTTTTCAGATATGGTGGGGTCTGAAGGAGGGTTTTGGAAATTAAACAGGCCCCATCCACACTACTCCGTTTTAGTTTGCAAACGGAGAATTAAAATGAATACGATCTCCGTCCACACCAGCGTTTCCACTGAGTTTTGGAGTTGATCTCCATCTACATTAAAACGACTGAAAATGCACAGCTAGAACCCTTCGTTCAGGTGCACTGGGCATGCGCGTGCCAGTGTAAACATGAAGCAGATTTCTATTCCGTAGTCACAGAAGATTTGGTGAAAGCATAAATAAATACAGACCAAGCATCATCAATATGGGACTGTTACTGAATGTAACACGGGAGTGTGGCAGCTGAAAACAGACTGGGAGTTGTTGCAAAGTAAACGGCGACATGCACAGTACAAGTGTAGGCAGATGAGTGTTATTTGCACGGTACAGAATATTTTAATAAAAATATGAAGTCAAAAACCCAGTCAGCAGCATTGTGTTTCTGCTTTGCAAGACCCAATCAGAGAGCCGAGTGTGAGCGGCTGTGTCAGTCCTCCGTTTTGGCCCATCTTCACTAAAACGCCCTCCGGAGTTTTGAAACGCAAAACGGGGTCGGCAGCGTTTCCAAACTTCTCCGTTTTAGGTCTTCGTTTTCGTCGTTGTAGTCTGCACGGGAGGTGCAAACGTAGCAAAAGGTCTCAGGTTTTAATTCGTAGTAGCGTGGATGGGGCCTAGCCAATTCAATTCAATTCAATTCAATTTTATTTATATAGCGCCAAATCACAACAACAGTTATCTCACAGCGCTTTTCATAAAAGAGCAGGTCTAGACCATACTCTGTGATGATATTTACAGAAGCCCAACAGTTCCCACCAAGAGCAAGCACTAGGCGACAGAGGCAAGGAAAAACTTCCTTTTAAGAGGCAGAAACCTCGAGCAGAACCATGGCTCAGGGTGGGCGGCCATCTGCCTCGACCGGTTGGGGGGAGAGAGAGAGAGAGAGAGAGAGAGAGACAGACAGACAGACAGAGAGAGAGAGGGGAGGGAGGCAGCCTACACAATATACACACAGAGGTACAGACAGTGAAGGTAATGTTGCTATAGACTAAATGAAAAATGGTACAGATATTTATAATAGTGTTAATGGTAACCATCGTAATGTTAATGATTATAATAACAATAATAACAATAAGACTAGCAACAATAGTCGTTGCAGCAGAGGGTGTCGAGCAGGAACACGGGGGCAGCAGGTGACCCGCAGCCACAGATCCAGACTCCACAGCTCCAGAGCCAGAAAACCTGCAGGAAGTGATAGGAGGAGAGAGGAGAGGGACGAGAAAGCACAAGACTACCAGAAAGGGGAGAAGTTGTGTTAGTAACATGCAATAATGGGATGAGGTTGCATACAGAGGGAGAGAAAGTAGAGGAGAGAGGAGCTCAGTGCATCATGGGAAATCCCCCGGCAGTCTAGGCCTATAGCAGCATAACTAAGGGATGGTTCAGGACTCACCTGAGCCAGCCCTAACTATAAGCTTTATCAAAGAGGAAAGTCTTAAGCCTACTCTTAAATGTGGAGATGGTGTCTGCCTCCTGAACCCAAACTGGAACCTGGTTCCACAGGAGAGGAGCTTGATAGCTGAACGCTCTGGCTCCTAGTCTACTTTTGGAGACTCTAGGAACCACAAGTAACCCTGCATTCTGGGAGCGCAGTGCTCTGGTGGGGTAGTAAGGTACTATGAGCTCTTTAAGATAAGATGGTGCCTGACCATTAAGAGCTTTGTAGGTAAGAAGAATGATTTTAAATTCTATTCTGGATTTTACTGGAAGCCAATGCAAAGAAGCTAAAACAGAGAAATGTGATCTCTTTTCCTGGTTCCTGTCAGAACACGTGCTGCAGCATTCTGGATCAGCTGAAGAGTCTTAATGGACTTTTTCGAGCAGCCTGATAATAAGGAATTGCAGTAATCCAGCCTAGAAGTAACAAATGCATGGACTAGTTTTTCTGCATCATTTTTAGACAGGATGTTCCTGATTTTCGCAATATTACGTAGGTGAAAAAAGGCGGTCCTTGAAATTTGCTTAATGTGAGACTTAAACGACATGTCCTGATCAAAGATAACTCCAAGATTCCTCACAGTGGTGCTGGAGGCCAAGGCGATGCCATCCAGGGAAACTATATCTTTAGATAATGCGTCACGGAGGTGCTTAGGCCCCAGAGCAATAACTTCAGTTTTATCTGAGTTTAACATAAGAAAATTACAGGTCATCCAGGTTTTAACATCCTGAAGGCACATTTGAAGTTTAGCTAGATAGGGTTAGGGTATATAGGGATAGATATAACTGAGTATCATCTGCATTACAATGAAAGCTTATGGAATGTTTCCTGATAATATTGCCTAAAGGAAGCATATATAAAGTGAAGAGGATTGGTCCAAGGACAGATCCTTGAGGAACTCCATGAGTAACTTTGGCGTGCATGGAGGACTCATCGTTAACATGTACAAACTGAAATCGATCTGATAAATAGGACTTAAACCAGCTTAGAGCGGTTCCTTTAATGCCAATGAAATATTCCAGTCTCTGCAATAGGATCTGATGGTCAATGGTATCAAATGCAGCACTAAGATCTAATAAAACCAGTACAGAGACAAGTCCTTTGTCTGATGCAATAAGGAGGTCATTAGTAATTTTCACCAGTGCTGTCTCTGTGCTATGATGAGCTCTAAATCCTGACTGAAAATCCTCAAATAAACTATTGCTCTGTAGAAAGTCACACAGCTGTTTAGCAACTGCTTTCTCCAGAACCTTAGAGAGAAATGGAAGGTTAGATATAGGTCTATAGTTGGCTAAAACATCCGGCCGGGCTTTTTCAGAAGAGGTTTAATTACAGCTACTTTAAAGTACTGTGGTACATAGCCTGTTGATAGAGATAGATTGATCATATCTAGTATAGAGGTGCTGACTAAGGGTAAAACATCTTTAAGCAGCCTAGTCGGGATGGGGTCTAAGAGGCAGGTTGATGGTTTAGATGAAGAAATTATTGAAGTTAGTTGGTAAAGATTGAGGGAAGCAAAACAGTCTAAACATGTATCTGGTTCTACAGCTGTTTCTAAGGTTCCTGAGTTAAGAGATAAGTCGGTGCCAATTGAGGGCAGGTCTTGGTGAATTTTGTCTCTAATAGCTAGAATTTTATCATTAAAGAAGCTCATGAAATCGTAACTACTGAGAGCTATGGGAATACTTGGCTCAATAGAGCTGTGACTCTCTGTCAGCCTGGCTACAGTGCTGAAAAGAAACCTGGGGTTGTTCCTATTTTACTCTGTTAATGACGAGTAGTACGCTGCTCTGGCATTATGGAGGGCCTTCCTATAAGTTTTAAGACTATCTTGCCAGATTAAACGAGAATTTTCCACTTTGGTGGAACGCCAATTCCTCTCAAGTTTCCGTGATATTTGCTTTAATTTGCGAGTTTCAGTATTATACCATGGAGCTAACCGTCTTTGTTTTAGTATTTTCTATTTTAGAGGGGCTACAGAGTCGAGTGTCATTCGCAGCGAGCCTGCAGCACTATCAACAAGATGATCGATTTGGGAGGGACTGAAATTAGCATAGGAGTCCTCCGTTACTTTGTGACTAGATAATGTATTTAGAGCTGATGGAATCGCATCCTTAAATTTAGCTATAGCACTATAAGACAGACATCTTGTATAGAAATTTTTGACCAATGGCGAGTAGTTCAGCAATACAAACTCAAAAGTTATCAAACAGTGGTCGGATAAAGAGGGATTCTGTGGGAAAACCACTAAATGTTCAATTTCAATACCATACACCAAAACAAGGTCGAGGGTGTGGTTAAAACAGTGAGTCGGTTCATGAACACTCTGAGAGAAGCCGATGGAATCTAACAAAGAGATAAACGCAGTACTAAAGCTGTCATTCTCAACATCCACATGAATATTAAAATCCCCTACAATAATAACTGTCCGTTTTAAGGACTAAAGTTGACAAAAACTCTGCAAATTCAGATAAGAATTCAGAATACGGGCCAGGTGCTCGGTACACTATAACAAAAAGAATTGGTTGCAGTGATTTCCAACTTGGGTGCGAAAGACTAAGAACAAGACTTTCAAATGAGTTATAGTTTAGTTTAGGTTTAGAGCTGATTAGTAGGCTAGAGTCGAAGATAGCTGCAACTCCACCTCCTCGGCCTGTGCCTCGAGGAATGTGAGTATTAATATGACTGGGAGGGGTGGATTCATTTAGGCTAACATATTCTCCATCACCCAGCCAGGTTTCAGTAAGACCAAATAAATCAATATCATAATCTGATATTAGTTCATTTACTAGTACACCTTTAGAAGAGAGAGATCTGATGTTTAAGAGTCCACATTTAACTCTCCTATTCGTTTGCACTATTGCTCTTGTGGTTTTAATTTTTATGAGGTTTTTATGCACAGCTCCTCTTCTGTTTACCTTTTTAAATAATTTTGATGGTCGGGGGGCAGACACCGTCACTATAAGATTTTCACTAAGTAACTCCTGAAATGGAGGAGCAGAGAAGTGTGTTAGACTGCGACTCTGCGTAGGGTTTTGGGTGGGTAACTGCTGAAAAAGAAGGGCAGAGAAGTGTGTTAAACTGCGACTCTGCCTCCTGGTCTCAACTCTGGGTTGTCATGGATTTGGTCCACTAATAAACTTGGCCAGATTTCTAGAAATGAGAGCTGCTCCTTCCCAAGTGGGATGGATGCCGTCTCTCCGGATCAGACCAGGTCTTCCCCAGAAAGTCTGCCAATGATCAACAAAGCCCACATCGTTTGCTGGACACCACCTCGACAACCAGCGGCGGAATGACGACATGCGGCTATACATGTCATCACTGGTCAGATTTGGCAGGGGTCCAGAGAAAACTACCAATGAAGTTTAAATCTTGTATGCAGCCACGGCCAGCCTTTGGAGGAGTATAGATTGCACTGATGGGTTTTTTTTAGGGGCAATGGTGGCAAATCGGATGATATAGTGATACAAAACATCTAGTTGTCAAAGGACTTCAAACCTGGGTCTATAGGGTACCAAAATGTGCAAATTGATTTGAGTCATCGCATAATTGTGGGGGTAGAGTTGATTTTTCTTCCAAATCACATGATTTTGGTTTTGGAGCTATTCAGGACAAGGTTCAGAGCAGAAAAAGCATGCTTAAGGTTCTGAAAGCTTTCTCGAACGGAACTCGAAACAGACTCTTCAGAGGGGCCTACTGAATATAAAATTGAATTTTTGATAATGTAAGTGCAATTCAGTTAGTCAAATAAGAGCAGGACTTGATCAGGAGGGTGTAACATATTCCAGTTTAAATCACCAAGGAGGATGAATTCAGATTTGACATGTGTGGTGCTAGAGCAGAGCTCAGGGTAGCTAGAGTACGTCTCGGGTTACAAATGTAACCCTGGTTCCCCGAGAAGGGGAACGAGACACTGCGTCGGTTACGACACTATGGGAACGCCTCTAGGCGTAGCAGGTCTGAACGTGAATGAAATCACTCCAATCCTATTGGCTTGTTGCTAGAACGGTAAGGTGTGACGGAATAACTGGAGGAGTATAAAGCACACCTGTACACACTCATCATTAGCTTAAACTATGAAGCAGGCGCTTCAGGCGGGAAGAGAGGTGCGGCGGGCCGATGCAGTGTCTCGTTCCCCTTCTCGGGGAACCAGGGTTACATACGTAACCCGAGACGTTCCCCTTTGAGGGAACTCGAACTGCGTCGGTTACGACACTATGGGAACGAGATACCCACTAAACCGTGCCAAAAACCCCGCCTGCCCCAGTGTGCAATAAAGTGGCACGACTAAGAGGAGAGCGCACGAGTGCCAGGTGCCGAAGGAAGGTCAAGACTGTAAAACCGAATGAATGTGTGCGGAGTGGCCCAGCCAGCCGCTAACAAACATCCTGCAAAAAGGCCCCGGAAAGAACAATCCAGTTGCTAATAGTATGTTTGGATGCTGGGAGCCCAGCCCTGGGGGACCCAAAACACACTAGCAGCTGGTCAGCCTTCCTCCAACGGGAGGACCTCAGAGTGTAACACTCAGTGCTCTGACAGGGCAGAGCAGATGAAGTCTCCCGTCCTCCGGCGTCACATGAGGTGGAGGATGAAATGCCTGCAGCACTGTGGACCCTGCCGCACAAGAAGGCACTTTAGGGATGTATCCTGGACGAGGGTGCAGGATAGCCCTAATATTCCCCGGGGCAAACTCGGAGAAACCGAAAGCGCTTGGAGATCCCCCACCCTCCTCAGAGAGGTGATAGCAAGGAGAAAGGCCATCTTGAGGGTCAAGTGCTTAGCCTCAGCTGACTCCAGGGGTTCGAAGGGGGCCTCAGCCAACGCCCCAAGAACCACCGCCAGATCCCAAGTGGGAACCTTGGACCGAGTCGCAGGTCTCATCCTCCGGGCACCACGGAGGATCCGTGTGGACGGGGCCCTGGAGCTGAGGAGGGTCTCGACTGCTCCGGCTGTTAGACCCGCCTCAAGGTACTGTGCCGCCTCAGGGGCCAGACCCACAGTCGCCATATGGCGGGGCAAGGGTGAAGAACCCGGCCCTGCGCCTGGAACAGCAGGTCTCTCCTCAGAGGGACCCGCCACGGCGCGCCGTCCAGGAGCAATCATGATGTCCAAGAACCACACCCGGGTTGGCCAGAACGGGGCTACGAGCAGTAGGCCGACATTGTCCTGGCGGACCCGCTCCAGAACCCCGGGGAGCAGAGCAACTGGGGGAAAAGTGTACAGACGTAGCCTCGGCCACAAATGTACCATGGCATCCAGACCCAACGGGGCTGGAGGAACGAGAGAAAACCATAGCGGGCAGTGCGTAGTCTCTTGAGACGCAAACAGATCCACGTCTATGGGGCCGAACTCTTCGCACAAGAGCTCCACCACTTCGGGGTGAAGTCTCCATTCCCCGGGCCTCAGCCCCTGCCTCAACAGCAGGTCTGCTCCCTGATTCTGCGTCCCCGGGAGATACATTGCCCTGAGCGATAGCAACCTCTGCTGGGACCACAGGAGGAGCTGACGCGCCAGTCTGTACAGAGGGCGTGAGCGCAGACAGTTGATATGCCACTCGGATTGATGCACCTGCCAGGATCCCCTTGCAAAGCGGCCGTCCATGACTGCGCCCCAGCCCGTGAGGGAGGCGTCTGTCGAAATGACAACACCCTCCCAGCACGGGCCCCTGGGACAGGAACCAAGTTTCCTTCCAAACTGATAGGGAACGAAGACACTTGCGCGTAACCCAAATCAGACGGAGAGGATTTCCCCTCGGGGAAAAACCCTTGGTCCTTAGCCACCACTGCAGGGGTCTCATGTGCAGCAGTCCAGATGGTATTACGCTGGACGCAGCTGCCAGGAGACCCAACACTCGTTGAAAGTGTTTTATAGTGATGGCGTGGCCTAACTTCACCCCTTTCATGGCAGCCAATATGGTGTCGACACGTGCCGGAGACAATTGTGCCCGCATCGTTGTCGAATCCCATACTACCCCTAAGAACGTAGTCCGTTGGGTGGGCGCCAGCACACTCTTCTTTGCGTTGAGCCTCAGCCCTAAACGCAGCAGATGAGCCAGAACGACATCTCGATGCCGAACCGCCAACTCTCGAGACTGGGCTAGGATGAGCCAGTCGTCGATGTAGTTGAAATCCGGACGCCCTGGAGCCTCAGCGGGGCCAGTGCTGCATCCATACACTTGGTGAATGTGCGAGGGGAAAGTGCCAGGCTGAATGGAAGAACCCGATACTGGTAAGCCACACCCCCGAAGGCGAACCTCAGGAACTTCCTGTGAGAAAGACGGATGGAGACGTGGAAATAGGTGTCCTTTAGATCTATCATGACGAACCAATCCTCGGATTAGATGTGCGTCACGATGGCGGGGATGATGAGCATCTTGAACCTGAATCTCCTCAGAGACCGGTTAGAACCCGCAGATCCAAAATAGGGTGCAGCCCTCCGTCCTTCTTGGGGACTATGAAGTACCGGCTGTAGAACCGGCGTCTCTGTCTGGGGGGGAGACTCGTTCCACGGCCCCTTTCCTCAGCAGAGTACGAACTTCCTGTCCCAACACCGGACCTTGCTCCGGGCGGACCACAGTCCAAACCACCCCGTAGAATTTTAGAGGGCGGGTTTTGAACTGTAGTCGAAACCCATCTATGGCGGTGCCAACGGAACCAGCCCCTCGGGGCTGGTGGTCGGTGTCTCGTGTGATCTTCTGGTGGACCCCTGAAGCCCCAGAATGGCAGGGGAGAGCCGCCGAAGATCCACGGTGAGTGAGTCTGAACGCCGCCTGACTGCAGACCCTCGGGGCAGACAGTACGGCGTGGACTCGATGGTGGCAGGTGCGTCCTGAACGTGTAAACGGCAGAATAACATCACCCGTTGCCACGGCGGAGGGGACCTCGATCGGCCCCCGGGGGGGTGGGGGGGTGGGGGGTGCGGGAGGGGAGAAAGACTCCCCTACCCCGGTCTTCCCTGAGCTCTGTCGGGACTGGATGACGGTCCTCAGATCGCGTCTCTCAGAAGGCTAAGGGTGAGAGCACCGTCTCGCTGCCCCAGCTCCTTGGGGGGGGCCCCGAGAAGCGACACTCTGCTTCCTCTCCTCTCCGTAGGAGCTCGTAGAGGGAAGGGACCTACGCCTGGCAGCCTCAGCTGCCTTGGGTCCAGACCGGCGAGGGAGGTACTGGCGGAACGCTTCGCCCTGCGTCTAACGCTCCGTGGTTCTGCGAAGCTCCGCCAGATTTTCCTCAGAGGGACCCCCCCTCTGAACCATCTCCTGTAGCAGGTCGGCTTGGTAGGCTTGAAGCACCGCCATGGTGTGCAAGCTTGCACCTGCCTGGCCCGCTGCCATGTACGCCTTCCCCACGAGCGTAGATGTGGTGTGACATGGCTTGGAGGGTAACGCCAGCTTCTCCAGGGAGGACGCAAGTCGAGGGGAGAGATAGCTCGCAAGCGCATCCTCCACCCAAGGCATCCTCCCATAACCCCTAACCCCCATCACATTACTGTAATTCAGTGATAGGGGTGTGGGAAGACGTGTAGAGAAGGGTCTGCCCCATGATTACTCAGTTCATCATGTAAATCAGGAAAGAATGGCAGAGACCGGCGTGGAGGTGGCACGTGGTGCTTAAGAAACCTTTCATCAAGCTTACCACTAGCCTGTGGTGTCAGCTCCTCCTGTGGCTAGTTGATGTTGAGCTTAGCCACGGCTCTAGTCACCACCTCCAGCAGCACGTCATAGTCGGGCACCGCCAGATGACGCCGCCCCGACACCCGGAAGTCATCAACCACTACGCTGAGCACGTCCGCCTCCTCGGAGTCGGATTGCTGCAGCGTCTCCGGATCCAAACCGTGCGCGGGAGAAGCCGCGAATGGGCTCCCGAACGAGGAAAGGAAGCGTCGGAGCCAGCGGGTGAAGGCCGGGGAAAAGCCTCAGCTGTCCCAAAATCCTCCGACAGATCACGCTGTGAACCCCATGAGTGAAGCTGCCGGGCTGCCTCAGCGGCCGCAGGGCCCACACCTCGGGGAAAAACACATCCGGCCATCCTCGGAAAAGAGAGCCATGCTGTACCTCAGTACCCGCACGGAAAGGGCTTCGCAACGGGTGCAGGCAGCCCCCTCGAGAGCTGCCCGGGCGTGCTCCATCCCCAAACATGAGACACACATCTCATGAGAATCTCCATTCGTGATGTACCGAGGGCAAGAAAAAACACACCTTCTGTACATCTGATTGCTGGACATGCTGGTAGACTTCTTCTTCAGGTAAGACACACTGCTTGTAGGACTGGAGCTTTCTTCAAACAACATACAGAGCGCCTGCTGAATAGAAAAAAGCTAATGATGAGTGTGTACAGGTACGCCTAGAGGCGTTCCCATAGTGTCGTAACCGACGCAGTTCGAGTTCCCTCGAAGGGGAACACTTGGGTGCTGAAGGGGGGTGGTAACATCCAGCAACAGTAATCTCTTTCGTAGATATAGCCACTCCACCACCTTTTGATGGTCTGTCTTGTCTAAAATTATTGTAGCCAGATAGATTAACAGCAGACCCAGGGATGCTCTTTTTTAACCATGTCTCTACAAGTAACACATCAGGATTTGAGTCCTCAACCCATACTTTCAACTGATCAAGCTTAGCTACTAAACTAAACCCTGATTTATTTATTTTTTTTACCAATCCTTACATAGACACAAAAACAAGTTACCCTTTACCCTATCAAAATTAACACTGAGGCTATTTCTACACTCTTAACTCTGTCCAGCTATATTTGTGTATTTCTGCATATCAGAGCCTTTTTATATACAGTCTATGATCAGAGCATATTTTTTTCATATTTGTCTGTGCTTTCTATTCTTTTATGCCCATATTTTCTCGCCACATCTTTCCTCATATTCCCTTTGCTCAGATCCAGGCATTACATGTGTCACTTGAAAATCACAGATGCTCTATCTCACTCTCTCTCTCTCTCTCACACACACACACACAGACACCTTTTTGTACATCTCCAGTCTTCCAGAGAGTAACCTCTGATGGATGAATGGCTGAGGAGAAAGCACCACACATCTGCGCTGTATCACAGTCTCAGCTGGATGTGGAGCGCTAGTGCACAAAGACATTAACACTTGTCCTTGCCGGGATAAATTACTACCTGTACATGCACAAAACACATTCCCTCTCCCTCATGCAGACTTTTTGTAAGCAGTTACAGGAAAATTCAAGTTTTTATTAAACATTGGGAGGTCCCTGCTGACTCACATCATTATGCATATCTTGATACAACTTTTGTTATGAGTTTAGTTTTGGGTTATGTTTGAGTTGCATTTTTTCCCTGTGTGTTTCTGGTTTTTGCCATTGTTTCATGTGTCTTTCTATTTGCCTCTGTTTCTCTAGTTCCTTGTCCCTAGTTATTTATGTCTTGTCTCTTATCTTAGGTCTTAGTCCTGCATTTTAGTTCCTTGCCTCATTTCTTAGTCCAGTGCCTTAGTTCTTGCTTTAGTTCATGTTGGTGTTACTCCTGGTCTGTGTATTTCTGTGTCATTATTTGATTTTGTCTTGTTTAGGGTTTTGTAGCTTTGTTTATTCTTATGTTTATTTGCATGTTTTTACCTGTTCGAGTCCTTAGTCTTATGTCTTCATGTTTTAGTGTAGTCCTGTCTCCTGTTTGGTCCAGTGTCAGTCCATGCCCTGATTTTGCGGTCTTTCCATATTTTGTGTTTTTGGTAGACCTGTCCTGGTGTGTTCCCGTGAACTTTACTTACTTAGCTTTGCTTCATGGTCTGTTCTCCTTGATGTGTCCACCTGTTTTATGTTCCCACCTCGCTCATTTGCCTCACTACTTTATGCCTGTGTTCTGTTCAGTCTGTGTTGGATCATTGTGGTTTGTTGCTCATAGCTTGTGGATGCCTTGTGGATTATTGTTTCATCTTGCGTTCTTTGGATTATACTTTTGGACTCAGCCACTGTTTGTAAGTGTGCTTGATTTTTTGTTAATAAATCTTTGGACTTTATCTGCTCAGCTCTGGTGTCCTGCATTTGGGTCCTCAACTAGCTCACACACTGCAAACCTTAACAACTTTAGAGTTCTACATTTCCAGTATGTTGTACCGCTGTCCCACCCATGTCTCAGTTTTCTCAAAGCATGAAAACTATTTAACCTTCTGCTTAGTAGAGAATAGTACAGACTAGTACTGAGCTGCAGGTGTGAGCTCTTCTGTGTAATGCTCTTTTCCTTCTGTAAGCACTTTCCCCATGATCTTACTGTAAATATAAATGCATTTATTTTGCCAAGGTAGCAGGTTCAGAATCAGATTCAAAATTGTATGTATCCTGTCAGAAAACTAAAAAAAATCGAATCTTTCTTTCTCGCCAAAATAAAAAATAAACAGGATTCAAACTATATGAAAATCTGGGTTTCTCCCCTGTTTTGAAAATGCACTGTATATCATATTACCATACAGTAAATAGGATTTAATGCTTAGGTACCCTTATGAAATCCTCAAGATGAAGTACATTATACATGGACAAATAGGAATACGCTGTAGATGGCAGTACTTCTAACTGTATGCTGTAATATCACATGCAGTGCTTCCTCATCAAGGGTTTTCAAAGACACTGGGAGCCCCCTCCTTTGACTTTTTTATATGGTTTTTAAGCAGATTTATGGGCATTTATTTGTGACGTTTATTCAGAAATAATGATATCAGAAAGTGTAAGTCAGACTGAACATAAAAATAGGTTTATCATATATGTGTGTTCAGATTTGTCGCCACCTGTTGATTGGCTGGAACAATATTGTGGGGAAGGTCTACACCACTTTCTTGGTTTTCCATTTGCAGATCCAGCACTCAAAAAAAAATTTTTTGAATTTACTTAATTCAGTTATGTCAACAATTTCCACTAAGCTGGTAATAGGTCAGTGTCCAACTAACTAAACTGACCAACATAAATTCAACAAAATACTGTTTATTTTGGTTTACTTAACTTTGTTGACTAATGCCAAAGTAAAGATATTTCTTATGTAAATGTAACTAAACTGTTGGATCTCAATACCTCAACTGTATTTAGTAAGACCAACTAAACTATACGTTGCAGTTCCAGCTTAACTGGACTTACTAAACCTTATTATGTCAACAATTTCCACACGGTGTAATTAAGTAAATACAAATCAAACTACTTTGGTTGTATGGAAAATTTCATTTATTAACAATGAAACAATGTAGCACCATATACCAACCTGGTCATCTGCCTGAGTTTAAAATAATTGACTGACTGACTTGTATCACCTTAGGAATCAACATTTTCCATCTAATTCACAATCTTTTACAATGATCACAAAAGAGTAAATAGAAAATGGGGCCCAATTAATCTACCTCAGTTGCTACATCTAACCCAAGGGTAAGGTGATTTCTATATTATTCATATTGTCAACAAATCCTATAAAAAGAACAAACCAACAACAACTGGACTCTGGCACAAAGTAAGACATCAGCTTTGGAAACATACTTGTTAATAAATTTGTTGTTGCTTTAGGTCTTTTCACAGAATTTGTCAACAACCCTAACCCTAACCCTTAAAAAAAAAAAAAGGTTTACTTTTTATAACAACCATCAGTTTAACGGTCACAAATATTTAAAACCCTAAACCTTGAACTTGTTTGACTCTAAATGGAACACAAATAATTAACAATTTCAAAAGACTCCTACAACGTATCTGAGAAAGCATTTCTCAGCCTCTTTAGCTTGTTTTTATGTCCGAGTTTCTAAATTAAAAAGGTTTAAAATGGTAATATTCAGATAGCAATAATTTACCACTACATATTTTAAGTGCCCAATTAAGAAAGAAATGTAATGGAAACTTAAGGGACCTGCACAAATCCAACACTAATGTTTTCCAATAAAGCATAATGAAAATGGTTGAAATCAATATTTAAATATCAACTTTCTATCAATTACAAACAACTGTAACATGAAATCTTTGATAACTAATAGTTTATAATACTAATAATAATAGTAATACCAGATAACAACTCACTGTGTTTCTCTGCAAAATGTTAAAATAGGTTGCCATATATACTTTGGTAGCTGTTAATGTGCCTGGGTGGCCTGCACAAGTAAAGTAAATGTGGAAAACACTGTATTTAAAGTTAGGGCAAGCCGTAGGCCTATATTTTGTAAATATCAGACCACTTACTATTTTAACATCTTCAAACTGCATGTCTCACGTGACTGTTTTGGTCACGTCATGATTAACTGATCATGCAAGTTAGACTTCTTTAATTAAACCACCCCAAACTATAGTATTATTTTTTACTTTGACCCCCCACCCCACTTATTGTCAACAAATCCCATGTTGGATCCAAACCAAATCCAAACTAACAATGAACTGATCTACTAACTAAGTATTGTGTGTGTTATCCAAAGCATGATATATCTTATTCTTCAGTGCTGTCGAGCTCCGTTTTTGAGCCACTGAGTCACACTGCTGTTCCTTCTTTGCAAATCATTTTGTTATGTTAGTTTGTTTAGAGGCAGCACCAAAAAGTTTATATTTCAAAGTATCATATTTTCAGTCTCCAGAGAGTAATTCTGTGGAAAGCAGAGGTCAAAATACTTACAAGGTACTCCGTTATGAGGTTTCCAGGGTCTTCGGTGAGGTAAACAATTAATGCTTTCAGTATGCAGGCTCTTCTTGTTACAATGGTGTCTGAAGCAAAGAACAATGTGTAAGGGGGGTTATAATATTTTTGTATTGTGCAGCAATTTCCACTACAGGTGCATCACTGCACAAGCAAACTGTTCAGGGTTCTAAATTGAAGCACGCAACTTCATGCTTGCTTCTTCATGCCATTTTTAAAGTTGACAGCCAGTGTTTGTGTAGATTAGATTTTGTCATGGTGGAAATTTTACATTTACATTACATTTTAGTCATCTAGCTGATGCTTTTATCCAAAGCGACTTACAATTGCTATATATGTCAGAGGTCGCACGCCTCTGGAGCAACTAGGGGTTAATCTCAGGGACACATTGGTGGATGTGTCAGAGTGGGTAATTCACACTAAAGGCATGTGTCTTAACCACTGCCCCATCACCAAATTGTGCATTAACGTGTTCTTATACCACAAGAAGCATTTGTAATCAAGTGTTTTACAATTACTAGTGGTAATTACTTATATTTTGCAAATAATGATGTATTATAATGCAAGATACAGTATATTACAGTAGCTGTGTAAACAGCTGTCTGAATAATAATTAGGGGTAGGAGAAATAATCGATTCTTAGATGCATTATGATGCACGTGGAAGATTATTAATCGATTAACAAATGTCTAAAAATCGATTATTAAATGTTAATTAATAACGTAATGTTGACGGAAACGCAAAAGGCAGAAGTCGCCAAAGTGCAGAACCGTCTGTGGAGCGCACACAACAGCCTGTATTCCGCACACCACCCCTGCGGAATGAATAACCACCCTACAAAAATGTCACAAAATCATTAATATCCGTGCACAAGTGATGATTTTAACTCGCACACTGCGAGCACGGTGACACTCGACGCTCGGCTGCTCTCTGGGTATGCTATGTGTGAGGCCGAGGGAATGAGAGAGAGCGAGCGGCAGAACATGACGGTGACAGTTAGCGGACAATTAGTAGTAAGTTTCTGTCTGGCAGTAAACGTGCAGTGTAGGTCACAGTGTTTCCGTTAATAAAAGTCTGTAGTTTCCTCAACAGCTGGAAAAGTGAAGGCTGTTAGCGCTAGCTAACATTTCCCCTGTACAAGGGCTTATTCTCTGTCCCCCTGACTCCAGACATTTGGGGACAGAGCCTTCGGCGTCACAGCGCCCACCCTCTGGATCTCATCCCCACAGAGATCCGAAATGCTCCCTGTCTGGACACTTTAAAAAATCTACTAAAAACCCAGCTCTTTACCAAGGCATTCACTCCTGAATGACTTTTTGTTGTTCTGTCACTGTAACTATGTGTAAAGCGTCCTTGGGTCCTGTGAAAGGCGCTAAAATGATTTATTTATGTATGTAACTTAGTTAGCTAAATTAGTAACGAAGTGATATTAATTATCAGCTGTATGTCATTACTAACTAACCTTCTAGTCAAGGGTTGAGAACATCTGGTACAAGCTTAAACTAAACTGGTGTACAGCTCTGTCCTGTACACATACTGTACATCCTGATAATTATTTTTAATTTTTCAGAGGTGTCTGACAGCTGGTTGTTAATGAAATGAGGGACCATGGAGCTGAGGTTAATAAAGTCAATTAGGGATGCAAATTAGTCCTTTTAAGCTAATTAGGAGATGTTTATTTTGGATTTTAATGCGCAAATTAAATGCTTAGTAATTATCCAGGGATCCTTTTTATAGAAAAAATTATGCATCAAGATGCATCGTTTTATAATCGAATCGCAGCCCTCTGAATCGGAATCGAAAGGTGCCAAGAGATTCCCACCCCTAATAATAATGTCTTCCATCAACAAGATGCCTTTATAATTTTTCTTGCATACAGAAGTAATACAATTGCACAATAACAGTAAATAAAATAAATTGAACTAATTAAAAACATTTTTTTGATGAACAGACATTTATAAGAAAAGCACACCTTGTCCAAGTCTGTCATGAAATTCCTTATTTTTCGTCCAGGGGCTCCTCCTTTCCTTTGGAAAACTCTCATCAGCTGGGCGGAGTGGTGATCTAGCTGCTGCATGAACCTAGATCTCAGTGGGGCAGTGGTGATGCGGGCAAACTCTGCATCCACCTACAAACATTTGACAATGACAGTTTAAAATCGACAAATCTTTTCTGGTACAAAGCAACACAATATGGGTTAATGAAAATAAGAATGGAATTATCCACTCATATGTTATTTTTACTTCCTAATGAATTAGGCTAAGGTCATTTCATGTTATGATTTTTTGGCCCAGTTCCAACAACCAGGTATAATATGTGGCCAGACTTACTGCAACTGCATTACATTGAAAAAGACATTTCAACTTGCATTAGAATAAGTTGATAATTACAATTAAAATCTTATCGCCTTAAAAAAAATAAATACTGATTTAGTTGTCAACACATGACATTTTGACTGACCTCACACTCAGAAAAGAAAGCTGGCCACCTTCTTTTGAAATCTGCAATGAAGGGCTTGTCTTCAATCAGCTCATGCCGTCGGTAAGCAAATGTCCTTTCCATCTTCGCCTTAACCACCTGTTGGTTGTTGTACTTTTTCACCTCAGACAATAGTGCCAGCCTCTCCTCCTCAAGGCTCTTTGGTTTGCCCTGCTGGATAGTCTGGACAGTAGTTCACCTCCGCTCTTCTGTGTTTCTTCATTTGGAGATGTGCGTGGACCACTCTGTTTACACTTGAAGAAATTGACATTCACCTCTGTACATCCAATGTTTCGCAGCTTAGTGCGGTAGTTTGCAATTTTATATTTCAAACTAATCTTCCACCCGTAGAAGCTAGTGACAGAACCTTGCTCCCTTAAACATGGGTGCTTCTTCACTAGTGCCTCAGCTACTGCATCAAATTCAGCACTTGAAGGATAAGCTTTATATTTGATGATTTGAGATGCCAAACATTCAAGAATGTCAGATTTTATTCTTGGACTAGGACTGTAGAGAGTACCGTTTCTTTGAAAGTCAGTATTTGCACGCTGGAGTTGGATCTCTACATCATAGACAAACTCAGGCACAGGAAAAATGTCTGGCCATGGCTCACATCTGAGGGATGCAGATGAAGACGACTCAGAAGATGAGAGAATGTCAGTGTCCACAGATGACATGGAATTGTCCAGGCTGGATGCCCGTGCAGAAAGGCAAGGGCTACTTGTAGAAAAGGTACTTGTGAGGTAAATCACTTTGAGTATAGCCTTGTTTTGAATGTCTGACGTTGATGTCAGGTTTATAAACTCATCAAAATGAGGTGTCCTTATATTGTAGTCTAAAGTCTCCTGACACCTCACATTGTCTTTATCTCACTTTTAAGTTCCTCAACAGAGCCTGGTATTCCCAAAGGCAGGGTTACTTTTGAAGAGTCATTTTCTCCTAGGATGATACAAAGCACTGCTGAAGTAGCCAGGCTGGTCAACAGGTTATTCTGCAGAAAAGCAGATGAAGAAAATGATTAAAACTCATATTCAATGGAATTCTACCAAGCAGAAAGTATCCAATCATCATAAAAGCACCACTGAGTTTAAAGAAAGTATTCCTCAAGCTGTCATCCAAAAATCGAAAATAACATTTTCCTCCTTTATTGGACAGATTCAGGTGTGGTATGCCAGTAACCTATAAGGATTGGGCTTTCAGAGGTCTTGTTAATTATTTTTTACTACTTAACCTCACATATTTCTAACTCCACACCCCCAGACTTATTTAATTTTTAAACTTGTAATCTTCAGTCCCAAAAGATGCTGGCTTAAGTGACATCAGTGATATCACCACTTGAGCAATAAAAGACTTTACACTACACTTTTGTCTCACATGTGTTACACAAGTGGTATTCACTTATAGGACTGGACGATTAATTGAAAAGTAATTAAAACTGAAATTGAGAACCTCTAACTGATGTAATTGTTGGTTATTTTGTTTTTTAAATTCTGTTCCGCACTGTGTGCTCATCATTATATTCATGCACTTTCCACTTAAAAACATACAACAGCGTGTGTGGTCACGTGACTCCGCCCTATCCAGTCCTGCTCAGCTCCCAGACCAGTCAGAAGGACAGGGACTAGGGAAACAACGTTTTATTAATGAACAAAGTGTGACCTACACTATATGTTTACTGCCAGACTGACAACTTAGTTGCTTTCACTGTCACTTTATGCAGCTCAGTCTCACCTACACACTCACTACGGACAAAGATTGCACTGCCTTTAAAAGACCTATCGTTAACTTTGCTGCTCTTATAACAGCTCTTGGTATGTAGATGTCTTTTCAAGTATGAGGAGAGGAAGCCAGCCAAGCGAGTGAAAATCATTAGCCGCACATTAATATTAATAATTGTGTCAAAGTTTAGTTGGGGCTGTCATAATTCAGAAGCAGCAATGCGCCAAATATAGGGGGAATAGGTCTTATGTTATGTGCACATCCACATTACCTTATCAATTAACATTTAGATAATCAATTTCTTTGGCATCTGTGAATCGATAAAAATAAATAAATACCCGACAAAAATTTTAGCATATTTACAATACAAATCTTGTCAGTGAATAATGAGGGCAAAAAACCAAAACCAAAATAATTGTTCATCAATCGTAATCAAGATAAATGTTCAATTAATCATGATTACGATTTTAAACCATCCATACCCACTCACTTATATTCTGTGTTTCATGTTTATGCACATTCCCATGAAGACATTCAGTCAAAGTCAAATACAAAATTAAGAATTACCAGAAATGTGTATGTATCTTTTAAGGGTGACCATTCGGAGGGTACCACACTGAGGATAGTCAACCAGGGGATAGTTGTCAGTCAGTTCACTTAACTCAGCCAACACAATCTCTCTTGGTGAAGATGACTGGAGTTCAAATGCTCTGAAGTGCTCCCTATACCATGAAGATAATTTTCTGCATATGAAGATCAGTGCGTCTTCCAATATGCACATTTGAAGCACCTCTGCAAATTCTGGCAGTCCACCAACTGATCCATGCACAATAATCATTCCATTTCTATATTCTATGCCATTGCTAGACACACTCTGGGCTAGCACAACTGTTGTGAGATCAGGGTATTTCTGAGTTAGATGAAGTGCTATGTCCTCTTTCATGACATCTACTGGAACTGTTGAGACATGAGTCACATCAAAGGCTGATCTCTCATAACTCCTTGTGTGCATGTGATAGCCAATCATCAGCTGGTGCTGATTTGCCAAGGACAGTGTAATGTTCTTGAAACACTTTGTGTCTGACAAACAGACGGCTTGGCCTCAAAACGCATGGTCCAAACATCACAATGGGGCCGACCAGCTTTATCATTTCTGGATAATGCTCCAGAAATTAAGTTAACTTTGTTAACTTAGGTTCAGGAGCGGGGCCACGCCTCAACCACACCTCCAATCACCTGTCAGGCTACATATACCGCTCAGCCTGCCCCACTTGTTTCTGATTGCTCGAAGCAAGACAGACAACGATCCACGCTCAACAGCACGATCACAATCATGGATCCAGAGATCCAAATTAACAACTCACCTGATTCAGACAACGATCCATTCGAAACAGGGTAACGTCAAGTTCCTGGCAGACATCAGTGTGACAAGTGCCCCAGGGGACCAGCTCGCGATCCGAGGGCCTCGCTCGCCAGGATCTCTGGTTCTCCAACGAGATTCCCCGACTTCCTGCAGCTCTCTTTTTTTTTTTTTTTGCTCTTTGTCTCAAAAACTCACTCCTTCCATAGCAGTTTCTTCAACCACGGCAGCACCAGCCACCCAGCAAGTTCTATTAATCCTTGACCTTCACTCGTCTCTCTCTCACGTCCATCTGCAATTTTATCAACTAGGCTACATGCATCCCAAATAAATGAATAATATATCAATAATAATAATGATGATAATGATAATACCAACAATAATACCAATAATAAGTATTTAAAAAATAAATAAATAATAATTAATGTTGTTCTCTACCATCAGACCCACTTAGCAGGTATTACTTCACCATCCAGCTAGTCACCGGTCTCCAATGTCATCTGCCTTTCATTCCCACGTCTCATGTTAGTCAAGACTCGCGGAAACAGGAACCCGCTTCACAGCCAGACAATTACCATTCACTTCAGACCTTCTCAGCTTGCATCTTTCGTAAGGATACATGTCCCCAGTAATTAACTCTGTCTCTCCATATATTCAGACATATCAGCCTGGAGTCTCCTTCCGCACCTAGCCTACATCTTCCGCCTCAACTCAGCTCCTACGAGCCACAAATCAAATGCATCGGCTCCAGGCACGCCACAAGGCATCCCCACAACAAATACTTTTCTTACAGAAACAGGAACCAGTCACTCGATCCAGTTCCATAAACATGGAACAGAATCATCTGCATTTTAGGCATATTCCCTGAATATTATCCAGCCATCTTGCCGCATCGGCATAGCGCCACAGCAGCCAGACTCGGCATCTCTGATCAAACCATTCAGGTTGTCGGCCGCTGGTTATCCCAGGCATAACGCTTATTCGCAACAATCTTAGAGAAGAACAAAGAAGTTACAGCTACCACGTCCATTTTGCTAATCAGGCAGCTGGCCGTACCCAGCAATTTAAATGGGACTACTGGAACGCTCTCAACTCTTAATTCCAGAATCGCATCTATTCAGCTCGTACATCCCTCTCTTGCAGGTCATCAGAGCCCCTCACCCAGCCTCAGCATGCATAGTCAGCGCTCCACTAGGCTACCCCACTCACATCCCCTTTTTTCCTCACGAAACACCCCAGCGTTCACTGTTTCTCACCCGCCACGCCCCCATCTCACATCATCCCTAAGCCCGCAGACTCACGTCCTTCTGTCAAAGTCCACACGCTAAGGGAATTGACAACAGGGCAGGCCAGTTTCCATCAAGCGGGCACGAAGGTCTGCATTAATTCAAACACTGGGGCCGCACTTTCGCACTGCAAGCCCTGTACGTCTGCTCTTTCTGCGTAGCAGCACTATTCAATCACACCAGCAGACTGACCAGCACTACACCTCGGTACAATCATTTCAGTGTCGCAGTCCTTCCAGACACTCCACAGCCATGCCACAATCTCATTAGAGTTAGACTTCTAGACACCGAGTCCAGCCTTCCTTCGTCTGCACTTGCAAACTTACCTCGTCGTCACAGCCGCCATTTTGGGGGGTTTTAAGGGTCCAGTGAGTCCACATTCATCCACCCAGATAACCCTACAGTCGTAGAGATTCCACAAGGACTCCTTCGCAGACGAATATCACTACACATCGGTTCATCCTCAGGGCAGCTCATCTCCTGCCACCACAACACCATTAGCGAACAATTGTCTCGTCTCTTACTCAATTCAGACACTGGGCTACAGAATCATATCTTCATCCCATACCAGTCTCACTGTTTCAGCCATATCATTCTACCAGCTACGCCGCTAAGAAACCCTCTGACGCGTGTTGAAGTACGCCGACTTCACCGGGTCCGTTGATGAGAGGAGATCAGATGAGACAGTGCCTTAAGTTTCGAGACCTTTATTACCAAACCAAAAGCAATTGCAGATATATATCTGGAGACTCCTCACACCAACACAGAGTCTACTCTGACGCAGTAAGCAGAGGAGTCTGTCTCTTCCAATGCAGCCCGACAATTTATAGAGGTAACTGTACCCAGAGTGGTGTGTCTGTGTGTCCGTGTGATTAGTGATATGGATGTGTGTGCTTGTGATTAGGTGTGGATGATTGAATCACAATCTATGGTATGTGTTTGTGTCAACACAACTTCCTTTTATCTAAGCCTCACAAACTAAGTATTGCAACACAAGTTACATAAGATATACAGAGAGCATCATGTACCCTTCTCACACGCGCGACAAGAAGCCATCCTCTACAGCATCTGCCCAAGCTCATTTAATTCAATTCAATCAGCTATTGGCACGAACGTATGACAACAACATTGCCAAAGCACAAAGCTCCCAACATACCTAACTGCCGAAATCGCTTCAAAGCATCATGTCACCTTTCATCATTCATTCTCCTCTCAGGACCTCACGTCCAACCGCAATTTCAGCACAAACGTTCAGTCCAAGTTCGTTCCTCCACTATAACCCAGGCCAGAGGAACTCAAACCCAATCTTAATCCGACTCTTTTGGGGTCTTGAAATAAGCTCGGGATGAAAACACTTCCGAGACGGAACCCCCACACTGAGTCTCCATGCCCGGTCTCCTGTACACCCTCTCAGACCAGCCTATCAGATGACATCCTTCTTCTACCATCACCCTTCCCCTCTACATGCATTAATCCATCCTCCGTAATCCATGCATTCCATATTCGTGTGTACCTCTAAATCACACATTATTGTGGCGTGGTCTTTGCTAGTGAAATAACTTGGGTTCGGGAGTGGGGCCACGCCTCAACCACACCTCCAATCACCTGTCAGGCTACATATACCGCTCAGCCTGCCCCACTTGTTTCTGATTGCTCGAAGCAAGACAGACAACGATCCACACTCAACAGCTCGCTGTTTCAGATCGCTCGACCCACCCTCCCTTTCCCTTCATCTATTTATCTCTACACACATCCACTCATCTTCTGTTCCCTCCATCCTCTCTTCCCTCATCCCTTCATCTCTTCTTCCCTGCTCGCCTCATCCCTTCACCCCCCCCATCCCTGCTACCCTGCTCCCTTCATCCCCTCATTTCTTCTTGTTCAATCAGGGCACAGCTCTCTCATCTCTCATCTAGGTACCGTCTGGGGGGCTTGAAATAAGCTCGGCGAAAACACTTCCGAGACGGAACCCCCACAATGAGTCTCCATGCCCGATCTCCTGTACACCCTCTCAGACCAGCCTATCAGACGACTTCCTTCTTCCACCATCACCCTTCCCCTCTACATACATTAATCCATCCTCCATAATCCATGTATTCCATATTCGCGTGTACCTCTAAATCACACATTGTTGTGGCGTGGTCCTTGCTAGTGAAAGTGATGAAGTTTTGGCAGGAGTTCCTGATCTGGAAATACTTCTTTGTATCTCTGTCTGTGCTCAGAGATTTTAAACTCTAAATATGCCACAGACTCCTCATAGTGGACAGGTGCAACAACAATCTCTAAAATATCTTTCAAGTCTAGAAGTACTTTCCAAGCTGGCTCATCTTCGGGGATCAACTGCCCAGTCATAAATGGTAATAACCTTAACAAGCACCAATTATGTGGCACCAAATGAGGGTGATTTTTTTTTTGTCACCCCACTTGCGCTTATTGAGGTTGTCAAGCGTAAACAACTTCTTGGAAATAAGCACACCAAAGCACTGTGCAAGCTCAACTTGGACTATGCCCTCAAAAAGATCATGGACAACATCAGGGGGATACCCTGATGTGACAGAGAAGTGAGCAAGTCTCTCTGTGACAATACACGCTTTTTTCACACCAAAAAAGCTACCTCCTTTTGCCTGCACAGTATTTACATGAGCTTCATGAAGCTCTTTGTTTCTGGGAATAAATTCACCTGATTTTACTTCTTTAACCTGAGTTTCTGCCCGCTGAGCTGTGCAAAACCTGTAAAAATATTGGCTTGAGAAACTTTCCACAAAGCCGGCTATTCCATGTGCCGCTAGGTTGCCTGACACCACACACTGAAGTGTCCCCTTCACAAATGTACCCAGCTGTGAGACAAAAACACCCTGCTGCTCCAGGGTAACAAGATCTTGGAGTAGTGGGTCAAATATTTTACGATAGCCATAGGTCTTTATGTCATCACTTTTACATAGAAGAGCCAGGTATATTGAGGCCAAAGAGGAATGGCTACCAGGAGGCAAATTTCCCAAAATCCAATAGACAGCAAGTTTGTGCGTTTTACGCGATGTACCAAGGGGGTTGCAAACTTCAAAGTCATCTACATATAGACAGACAGAGATTCTCAATTCCTCCCCTGAGAGAAAATCATTCTTCTTGAAGTACTGGCCATCTTCAAAAAAATCTAGATTGTAGGTGGTCACTCACTATTTGTTGTTGTCTTCTCTTTGTAACAACCTTGCTGAGCACATCCTTTTGATTAAGTAGCTGATTTAAAAACTTCAGCAAAAGAACATATTGATAACTTCTTTTGGCCTTTGCATCAAGTATATACTGAACTTGGTCAACAATATCAAAAACATTTAAAAAAAAAATTATAATGTTGAATATTCCTAGTCATTAAATATAAGATGGCCATTGTATTTACCACTGAGTTACTAAAGAGCCACATAAATGTGGACCATCCCCCGACTATTGATTTTGTTTTATAATGTCTCTGGCAATTATCTACACAAAATTCAGGAACCCTGGCTGTATTCGAAACCGCCTACTATACTAGTAGTACATACTGATATGGCCCAAATGTAGTATGTAGTATGCAAACAAAAGCAAAATCTGCAGTATGCCAAAAATACCCAGATGGCGTACTGATGCAGTACCGGAGGCTGCAGTTTCAGGACTGCAATCCTAGGACCGGAACTGCAATTCCAGGACCCTTGTTTACTTTGATAATGCCAGCTAGCTGACTGGCTAGCTAGCTATGTTACTCTTTACAGCCCCCCGAAGCCAATTATCCTTACCACAACCATCACCGAGTACTATGGACTAATTCGGGAAAAATCTGCAGTTTGCATCGGACCAGTCTACCTCGCGTACTGTGGCCCATAATGCAAAGCACTAGAACTGTAACAACAACTGGTCTGTTGTGTAGAGGACAACAGAACTTGTTTTAAAATTTTCAAATTCTGTTTCATCACTAAATCCACTTCTACCAAGTTTTGAGGCGAGAAATCAGCTGTGTAGGTTTTAAATATCGGCAGTTTTAGGGAAATTGTTGGCGAATCGAGAAAGTGCTCGAACGTTTTCGGAGTTGAGAAGCTCCGCATATGCGGCGGGGGAAGCTAATGAGCCTGAGTCTCCTCATTGAGCCCCCTGGTCCTTACGCCAGCTCACGGAGCCCACAGCCACACAGACCAACACAGCAGACGAGTCCAGCAACAACATGAGAGGAAAGACCTGCAGCTGTGAGACAATTTAAATGTTCATACCACTGTTATTCTGTCATTACATTCTGAGTAATGCTGTAACGTTTTAACTTTAATCAAGAGATTTAATCTGGCTTGTGATGGACAGGCTTGTGTAACTTTAGTCATACAATGCCGCTTTCATGGGAGGTCAAACCGTGTTTCTACAGTCTAGTTGTATTTCTTACAGCTAGCATTATTTTAATTTGGTTAACTTAGTTAACAAATGTTAGCTCGCTAGCTTGCTAACATTTGCTACCATGCAGCTATTGTCCATATTTCTAAACTGATGTATAACACAGTCAATATCACTTTGTAGCCACATGCTGACATGCCATATTCACAGACTGCATTAGAAAAACATACTTACTCAGATTATTATTAGCAAGTCAAATCAAGTCCTGGCAAGTCCACCATGCTCGCTCCACTCATTCCCCGCCACACTCCTTCCCAGCTTCTGAGCATGCGCAACGTATGTCCTATGGCAACTCACCCAGGACATTCCATTTCACTCAACACTGTTGCGTTGTAGGCGATCGTCTTTTGTGGCTTTAACAAGTCTTAATTTTAAGTTAAACCTGCTTAAGTGGCCTATGTTTAAAAAGCTAACAGACATATTAATTAAACTGGGTAAATGTGCATTTATTTTATTCAACAACTCACTAAGTTCACTTTTTTGAGTGAGGGCTGTGTAAGAAAACTTTTTTCAGAGCACACATGCAGTGGGGAGAACAAGTATTTGATACACTGCTAATTTTGCAGGTTTTCCTACTTGCAAAGCATGTATAGGTCTTATGTCATGCAATAAAATGCTAATTAATTATTTAAAAAATCATACAATGTGATTTTCTGGATTTTTGTTTTAGATTCCGTCTCTCACAGTTGAAGTGTACCTATAAAAATTACCGACCTCTACATACTTTGTAAGTAGGAAAACCTGCAAAATCAGCAGTGAATTCAACAAAAGGTGTATTGGATTACACTCACTCACTATACCTTTAGCCTCCATGAGCTGTGTGTCACAGCTGCTGCTGCTGCAGCTGCTGACAGTGTTGGCAAGTGGGCCAGATCAGCGGGCCAAATTACAAAAACTAACTTTCTGTTGTTTTTGGAACACCTGTATGCACCTGTTCTAAAAAGTCTTTATGAATATAAGCTATATGTATCCCCTTGTAAATCTGCATTTATTCTTCTCCTGTGCAGTCTTTTGCAGGCTCAGTGCTACTTATTGTACAACAGTTGTTGTGCAACTGTAAGGACATGGAGTTGTTGCACAAATCCTGCTCTCTTCTGAGAGAATCCTGCTGGATCTCTTCCTGCTTTTTACTCCGACTGTGTGTTTCCACAAAATCCTCAAGATTTTTCAGTGATCAACTACAGTCCGGTACACTCCTATTTGTGTGTGTGTTTATTTAATATATGAGGAATACTGGGCCCAAAGAGCCATTAGGAAATGCCAAAATCATTGTGTTAGTTACACATAGCAAACGTTTCTGTACTCTGGCAATATGTTAGTCATTTGCATAACACGTGGAGAATTTCATGGTGTAGTGTAACAAGTGAAACCGTCTATGTCATTATAATTCAATACGTTTCATCAAAGCATTTTACATAATACACACAAACACACTGCATGTGAATGTCTCCTTGCGTTTGTGTCGTTCTCACTTTTTTCCTCCCCACTTCGTTGTCCTGTTCATTAGCTCATGTTATCTCATTATATCTGTCCTCAGTTAGTCAATCAGCATCTCTCTCCCACTCACTCACTCACTGGACCCCCAGTCTCCAAGTCATCACCATTAGATTCTGAGTCCGTCACTGTCTTTTTTTCAGACACTCACAGACTATTCATAATTCTGTTATTCTTATAGATATACTGTGTGTGTGGGTGTACTGCTGTATGTGTGTCCTTAATAATTTGCGTTTGCCCTTGCATGTGTGCCTGCGGTAATGCTTTTGAAGGCATGACCGGAGTTCAGCTGCAAACTTAACACAGCTGATGACGCATAAACAAGCCTCATCAAGATGAGCTTCAGGGTCAGGGTGAACATATGACCCACAAATCACAAGCACACACAGCTAGCTCACAGGTGCTATTTCTCCCTTGTGTCCCATGCATGAGCGCAAAGACAATCATGAACACATCAGAAACGGCACAAATGAGGTTAATATCCTATAACACAGAGCTGATAAAATCAACATCGGCTACATTCAGTTCTATAATTTAATGTATGTTATTAATCCAAAACTTTATTTATATTGCACCTTCCTTAACAATGTTACAGAGCTTACAAAAATAAATAAAACCATGCAAGGCAGATATAATGAGAATAAGGCCAAAGGTCATATGCACAGAGGAAATAAATGAAATAAATAAGATAAAATAAACAGAAATAAGTTAAGAAATATGTTAAGAAAAACAAAAAGTAAAGCAACAGGGTAGCTTGGGATTTTAAAAAGTCTTAAGCTTGAGCCATTGAGTAACAGAAACAGGCATTTTGAATCAGCCCACAGCTGTATTCTCCTCACATTAAATTATAAAAAGTAAAGTAATTCAAAATACTTCCAATCATAATTTTATTATAGACAACATATCAAGCATTTAAACTTCAAAAATAATTACCCTTGTTTTGTCCAGATGCTCCAGCTTCAATCTCATATCAACTGTGGCTGTGAAGATTGATCATTTCAAGCAGTGCATGTGCTGTAAAAATTGATATTTTTTTTCTCACCTACCTTACTTCACTGACTTCTGGTCCCATTGTAAGCAGGGTAAGGCCACACCACGGTTCAGTCCCCTGAGATAGATAACAAACCCTATTTATCCATCGAGATCAGTAAACTCGGCCTCAAAAAACAGTTTTACCCCTGCTTTGCCGCTTCAGGGTGCTCCAGTCGGCTTTGTTGCTAGAGGTTTTGTTGGACAGTGATGAAAGCTCATTGTTTATGCTCAGGTGTGTGTGTGCGCGCGCGCGCGCGCGTGCTGGAGAGGACAGATGGGGTATGTTACTACATGTACAATATTTTGGTTTGTGAATGTGTTTTCATGTCTATGCGGTGTGTCTAAGTTGGTGTATTTGCATGGGTCTTGCCTTCTCCGTGTGTGTGTGGTCTCTCCAGGGCAGAGGATGGATGTCCTTGTCACCACTGATAGGCAGAGCCGTGTCGAGTTGTCAGGTAGGCAGCAGTAGCAACATCCACAGTGTGTGTGTGTGTGTGTGTGTGTGTGTGTGTGTGTGTGTGTGTGTGTCATCGCTCCATGTCTCTGCAATGTCATGGCACAGGGATCGACGGGGTGGCTGCCTATGTCATCAAAATGTATGATGGTACGCCTGTCCCCCAATCTTCCTCTCCCTTTGCCCTCTATCTCCATCCTTTTCTTCCTTAATTGAACCAAGACACAAACTGTCTCTCTCTCCCTGCCTATCTACCTTCTGTCTCAACTGGAACCAAAATGTGTTGAGATTTTGTTTCACTATGCCTTTCTAACCCTATGTCAATGAAAGAAAGCAGCTGGAGTGAAAACCTTTTCTTTTCCTTCCCTCTTTCTCTTTCTGCTACGTCTCACTTCCTGACAAGAGAGAAATGAAACAGTGAGCACACTCAGGACCTATATCAAGGGGGAGGGTGTAGCAGAAGACAGAAAGACAGAATCAGCCTGGCACAGGCAGACAGGAAGATAATGAGAATAGATGGTAGCAGACCATTAACTGTCAGCATCCACCTGTACACACACACACACACACACACACACACACACACACACACACACACACACACACACAAGAGAGAACGAACAATACATCCCAATCAAGTGACAAGTATTTGTACAGTGTTTGTTTCTATCTTCTATCTTATTTTTTGAACCTTTTCCCTGTTCAGCAAGTCTCCTCTTCTTCTCCTGCAATAAAAATAGAATTTGGCAGCCATACAGTGCGACACTGTATATTGCATAGGGATCATTTATGAATGACAGAAACATTTTGTTGGGCCAACTGAACAAAATGCGTTGTTGAAATGCCCACTTGTTACTGCTGCATGGTGTCCGTTTGTCATTATCAGCCAATCAAGTTTCACTACTGCTACAAGCGGTAGAAGGAATTCCACCAAGCTGACTGACCAGACACTGGTGTTGCACTAGCACAGAAAACCCTGCTAGAACCAATGGAGTTTGACAGTGAATGTATGCGAACTATAGAAAACATTCAGCAGACTGTATGTGTTGGTGGCTCCATATTTCTATGCGAATGTAGCTGATCAAATCTCACCACATGTTGAATCATCACAAGTTCAATCAACTGTTGAACGGTTTAAAAATGTCCAAAAATTTCCAAAAATACCCAAGTTCTCTGAGTCCAAGGTGCAATGAAACCCAGAAGTAGGGCTGCAAATTTTCAATTGATTTATCATGTTTTTCATAAAAATTATAAAAAAAACAAAAAACAGACATACAGTGGGTACGGAAAGTATTCAGACCCCTTTAAATTTTTCACTCTTTGTTTCATTGCAGCCTTTTTCCAAAAATCAAAAAAGTTAATTTTATTTCTCAGTAATGTACACTCAGCACCCCATCTTGACAGAAAAAAACAGAAATGTAGAAATTTGTGCAAATTTATTAAAAAAGAAAAACTGAAATATCACATGGTCATAAGTATTCAGACCCTTTGCCGTGACACTCATATTTAACTCAGGTGCTGTCTATTTCTTCTGATCATCCTTGAGATGGTTCTACACCTTCATTTGAGTCCAGCTGTGTTTGATTATACTGATTGGACTTGATTAGGAAAGCCACACACCTGTCTATATAAGACCTTACAGCTCACAGTGCATGTCAGAGCATATGAGAATCATGAGGTCAAAGGAACTGCCTGAAGAGCTCAGAGACAGAATTGTGGCAAGGCACAGATCTGGCCAAGGTTACAAAAAAATTTCTGCTGCACTTAAGGTTCCTAAGAGCACAGTGGCCTCCATAATCCTCAAATGGAAGACGTTGGGACGACCAGAACCCTTCCTAGAGCTGGCCGTCCGGCCAAACTGAGCTATCGGGGGAGAAGAGCCTTGGTGAGAGAGGTAAAGAAGAACCCAAAGGTCACTGTGGCTGAGCTCCAGAGATGCAGTCGGGAGATGGGAGAAAGTTGTAGTAAGTCAACCATCACTGCAGCAATCCACCAGTCGGGGCTTTATGGCAGAGTGGCCCGACGGAAGCCTCTCCTCAGTGCAAGACACATGAAAGCCCGCATGGAGTTTGCTAAAAAACACCTGAAGGACTCCAAGATGGTGATAAATAAGATCCTCTGGTCTGATGAGACCAAGATTGAACTTTTTGGCCTTAATTCTAAGCGGTATGTGTGGAGAAAACCAGGCACTGCTCATCACCTGTCCAATACAGTCTCAACAGTGAAGCATGGTGGTGGCAGCATCATGCTGTGGGGGTGTTTTTCAGCTGCAGGGACAGGACGACTGGTTGCAATCGAGGGAAAGATGAATGCGGCCAAGTACAGGGATATCCTGGACGAAAACCTTTTCCAGAGTGCTCTGGACCTCAGACTGGGCCGAAGGTTTACCTTCCAACAAGACAATGACCCTAAGCACACCGCTAAAATAATGAAGGAGTGGCTTCACAACAACTCCGTGGCTGTTCTTGAATGGCCCAGCCAGAGCCCTGACTTAAACCCAATTGAGCATCTCTGGAGAGACCTGAAAATGGCTGTCCACCAACGTTTACCATCCAACCTGACAGAACTGGAGAGGATCTGCAAGGAGGAATGGCAGAGGATACCCAAATCCAGATGTGAAAAACTTGTTGCATCTTTCCCAAAACGACTCATGGCTGTATTAGATCAAAAGGGTGCTTCTACTAAATACTGAGCAAAGGGTCTGAATACTTATGACCATGTGATATTTCAGTTTTTCTTTTTTAATAAATTTGCAAAAATTTCTACATTTCTGTTTTTTTTCTGTCAAGATGGGGTGCTGAGTGTACATTACTGAGAAATAAAATGAACTTTTTTGATTTTTGGAAAATGGCTGCAATGAAACAAAGAGTGAAAAATTTAAAGGGGTCTGAATACTTTCCGTACCCACTGTATGTCTATTTTCATTGAATTTCGTTTTGTTCGACTGGCACCAAAGACATTTAATTTACGATGACAAACCATCACATTTCTCACATTAAAACAGCTGGTAGCACAATACAATAGTGTTTTCACTTAAAGAAGTTTACAGCCACCGTAGCAGCTCTGTGAGGCTGTTGTGCTCATTGTGAAGACGAAAACTGCGCCTGATGATGGTGCTAGATGAAACGTCAGGGGACCACAGAGGTTCACAAAGACGTATAATTTTTTGAGAAGGTTCAATCTAAACCACAAATGTCAACCTGCTAATGGCACAAAATGAAACGTTAGATGATTACCAAAGTGATAGAAGGGATTCATGAATATCTGAAATAAAAATGTGAGCCAATTCATCAAGTAGATGTAGAGAGACTTCTAAAGACACAGTAAATTAAGACTTTCGCCTGCTGTTGGCACTAGAGGCAATGTCAGGGCAACAAATTCAGTTGGCAGCATCCTTTGGGGAACATGAATGATTGTAAAAAATTCTGTGGCAATCCTTCCAATAGCTGCTGAGATATTTCAGTTTGGACCAGAGTGGTGGTCTTACTGACCACTGCCATCCCTAGATCCACAATCGTGGCTTATAAAGACAAAACAATGAATAAATCATAGTTGCTGACCATTACCTGTCTATTGACTAGTTAATCAACTAGATTAAGAATTTTGTGTTCATAATACATTTTGGGTGTATAGCTTTTCATATGGGGTATATTTATATATATTTATATACATATTCCTCACAATCAAATTCTCCTCTGTGGGGTCGTCAAAAATTTCAGGTTGCAGAGCAGCTCCAAATCTGCACCCTCGTACACAGTTAGTGCTTCATGTGTGGGGGGAAAAAATTTAGATTTTCAAGTCTTCCAAGGTCAGCACACTTGGCACAATAACTGCTGAGGTTCATGACAGCAACGGAGAGTGAGTACAAGGCTATCAACATTTTGGCCTTGTGCTGGCTTTGCCCTCACAAATCATCATGAGCTGTATTCAACTAAAAATCTGGGTTGGGAGGCGTCTGTCTGGATCACACCACTCCTACTTCTGTGTTCTACTCCTCTTTCCTTATAAAATGCACACATGATTTCTTTCAAGGCACTCCTCCTAAATGGTATTTAAACAAATAAATGGATCAGCCAGTGCACACAGTGCTTTAAGAACAGCTCAAGCCGAGCGAAGCTGCTTATTGTTTGTTAAAATCATTAACATTTATACTCTGACATGCAAAATAGTTCTTGAGTATTTGAATAGCAGAACAACACAATAAAATGGAAAAAGTATTTTTATAAACAAACAGTTTCCATTCCATCCACAAAGTTTGGAACTATCCAGGTTATCATACTCTGCCTAAAAACATTTACATCAGATCCTGGTAAAAAAAATTACATTACTATGTTGTTATTTAAGAATCACACCATAGCCCCCTCTGTTTTAGCAAGTCAGTTAATTGATTAGTTAATAACAAAAAAAGTAATTTATCAAGTACAAAAAGTGGCAAATGCAGTGGTTTCTAAGTTCTCACATGTGACAATTTGCTGGTTTATATCTGTCAATTTAATGTTTTTGGATTTTGACTGTTGATTGGGCAAAATAAGTTATGATGTCATCCTGTTTTCAGAAATTTTAATGGGACAAATTCCCTTTTTCTGACATTTACTAGACTAAACTATTGTTCAAATTAATATCTGACAGGTTGTTTTGTTAGTAAGGGAAGTTTGGGTTTACACTATTGAACAAAATGTCAAATGCAAATAAAAAACTACTGTCCATGAACCAGTTGTACCGGTGCATGCAAGGACGCTTTCAACAACACCTACCTTTCCAGAGCACCACAAAGTAATCGTTAGATGCAGCCCTATTTGCAATGTGAAGTCATGTAATTCTATAACTCTTTTGATTTAGCCACAAGACTTTGATTCTCAAACCATTATGGAGCCATTGAGCATGCTCCCTCTCCAAAAATGATTTGCTTTCTTCTCTCTCTTTTTTTGATTGTACCTTCTTGAAATCAGCAGAGAGGTTTGATTTGAAAGAGCGTATTTGTCAGAATAGAGAATAAAAAAATCACCTTATAATTTTGTGTCGTTCATAAGTGATGAGTGGTGAAAGTAGCCTTGGCTTGGCATAGTGGAGGTGTTGGCTCTTTTCTCTCTTTATTTGAATGAAACCCTTCTGTGGCCACAGCCACACATGGTAGTCCCAATTTACACTTGATCACCTCATTAGTTTGCTACCAACACAGGTTAATTTCATATTAGTCAACCATGCCCAACAAGATGTACTGGGCCCATTAAGTCCCTTGACTTAGTCGTGACTATGGTAGATGAATAGCCAAAGACTCTTCAGCTATTCTGAACCTGTCTTTTTGTTCAATCCAGACTTTTGTTACTTGATCGATACATTCCTGCTAATTTCATTCCTCACATCTCCATACCCAGGGTTATATTTTGTAAAGGGCCCTTACAAAGGGCCTACTTTAACACTCCAAGCATGAAGGACCAAAGACGTCTGCTGAGGTAAGAAAACAAAACTCAAACGCTTGAAGTTTCATACATTTCTAGAAGCAGTGACTATGGCTGCAACTCACAGTTTTCTTCATTATTAATTAATCATTTTCTCTGTAAAATGAGTCCCAGAGCCCAAGTGACATCTTTAAATTTCTTGTTTTGTCCAACAGTCTAAAAACCTAAATATATTCAATTTACTATCACATATGGCAAAGAAAAGCATCAGATCATCATAATTTGAGAAGGTGGAATCAGAGAGGCGGTGCAGTGGTTAGCACTGTCACCTCACAGCAAGAAGGTCGTGGGTTCAAACCCTGGTTGTCCCGGCCTTTGTGTCTGGAGTTCTCCCCGTGTCCACGTGGGTTCTCTCTGGGTGCTTCCTCCCACCCTCCAAAGACATGCAGGCTAGGTTAATTGGTGTCTTCCAAAATTGTCCTTTGGTGTGGGTGTGAGTGGTTGTGTGGCCATATATATATATATATATATATGGCAAACAATTGTAGCTGGCGAGCTAACATGCTAGCCAACCAGGACATGCCGTTTCATATTTGTCTGCAAACTATTGTTTGTGGTGCAGCTTCTCCTCCAGCTGAGGAGCTTAAATAAAATTGGATGGTGCAACACAGCCAATAACTTCATACCTTCCTTCGCTTTTGACCCTATGGTTCTCTGTTCCCTCAAATGTTAGCATTTACTTCAACTTCAAATCCACTTATCACGATGACTCCATTTGAATTAATTGATTTGGCTGAGAAATGTGGCCATTTTACATGCCAGTGAAGTGCACACATTTTAACGCTGTAGGGTTACACTAGAAGTTATCTGCTGTATCAAATCAGTAGTTTCTTTGTCTTTGAATTACAATGGTTGTTGGGGAAGGCCCTTTCCTGGTGGAGCAAAAGGCGTGGCTGAAGGCTGGGGACAGCTCATCAGGCCAAACCATGGGCTGCCATGTCGTGGGGGGGATTTAGGTTTAGTTAGTTTGCTGTCCATCTTCTTTACCCATCCATCCATCGTCAACCGCTTATCCTGTGTACAGGGTCGCGGGATCTTCTTTACCCCTTGTGTGTTATTTAGTTAGGCGAAACTACAATATGTTACGTCATGTCATGTCATGTCAGTTTGTTCAGTCAACGCCTTGTTAAGTTGCCCTTATATTGAGTATAGTTATTTCATTTACCTCTAGTTATTAAATTATTGGTTTATATTGTTTTTACATTTTATGGATAAATATAGCTATAGTTTAATTATTACCTCACTGCTTGGTACCGAACACATCATGGTACTCTGCCTGTGCTGAACCCTGCACCTTGTTCTTATTTTCTATTTATTCTATATTTTGTTTATATCTGTGAGTGGTAGCCTATATGTTCAGATAATTCATGTTCTGGTAATGTGTGTGGTGTGTGTGCGTGTGTGTGTGTGTGTGCATACACAATCATGCATGAAATGCAGTGAGACAGAGTAATTTATTCTGTCTTACAGGGTCGCAACAATGCAGGCTTAGATGTGACAGTGTGTGTGTGTGTGTGTGTGTGTGTGTGTGTGTGTGTGTGTGTGTGAGACAGCAGGTGTAATAACATCCTACTAAAGTAGTGTAGAAGAACTCATTCTCTCAAACTCATATTCTCTTTGTTATCTCTCTGGCTCTTAACATCCTCTATAGTCCGGTTCCTGCCGCCCCCTCTCCCTCCCACTCACCTCGTTTCACAAACTTTTGTTTTATTTTTCCTTTACTGTTTGCGTCTATTGCAAGAAGCTACTGAAATGTATGTAGCCTCGTAAAGCTCTTTCAGAGGGTGTTAAACTGAGAAGCAATGAAATTTTGATGGTGAGTACAGATTTGTTTATTCACGTGTTCTGTCCTGGTTCTACCTTGTGTGAAATCATCTTATCAGCAGGACTATTTATTAGAGCCCGACCCATCCTGGATTTTTAAGGAAATAAAATATCTGATAATATATTGGATGAGATTTGTTTAATAAAAAGAATGGGATGATGTTTAATGGTACACCAACTTTGAAATTAGTTAGAGTTGATAAGGATTAAGAGATGGATACTGTGTTTTGAAAAATTATGAAAGATTGTATCTGATGAACTGCATTTTGAAGATGGTTGTTTTGGATTCATGGGTATTATATTTCTGGGAAGTATAAGTAAGTAAAAAGATGGTGGGGATGTTTGTATCCATGGTGATTTATACGTCACATGACTTATCAGTGTGGTAGTTTCTGGATTCCTTATATACAGTCCAGACTGCAGTCTGATGATCGAGATCAAATTGGTTCACTAAAATGGCCAAAAACAGATTGTCTCCTTGTCAGCTCCTAGAAACGTCCCTGCCTGGCATTATGTCTGTCTTTAATCTCTCTCTCTCTTTCTCTCTCCTCATGTTGCTATCAACTTTTTCACTCTCTATCGTCCTCTTTTATCTTCCCCCTCCCTTTTCTCTTATTTCCTCTCTCCCCTATATTCCCCTCTCTCCATCTCTGCCTCCATCTCTACATCTCCCTTCCAGGGGAGTCTTTGCTAATACTGTCTAATTATGCCACAGATTACTCACGCATTCTCCCTCTGTGGTGAATTATGGAGAAATAAAAGAAGTTATCTCAGATAAGCCTTTAATCCTGCAAACATCTTCAAAATCTGATCCATGTCCAGAAAGTTTCTTGGCTGAAAGCAGTTGGCATGGAGTGGGGAAATGTAGATGACTTTACGGAATTACAATTTGGGTGTTCGTGATTTTGTACACAGTTGAAAGAAAGGGAGAGTAAGAAAGAATATTGGTAAACAAATGTATATACCGTAAAACTTCAGTTAATACCCGAATCCCAAATAGCTGCCCACCTCCTTTACTGGCCTGGTCTGGTTTTCATGGAAGTTCTTTGGATGTATAAAACCTGTTAAACCCCGCCGGGTTGACCGCTTTAGCTGCTTCTAAGCTGCTTAGGTCCTTAATACAAATATTAATGTTTAAACATATGATCAATATGTCAATATGAACATGCTACACATTGTTAGATTCTACACAATTCAGTCGTTGAGTTCATTTAACGGAAACAACAAGCTCCAAAGTCTAATTCTTATAGATTTACCAGTGTAACCGGCATGGTGCACATTGAGATGAAAAGAAAAGTGCCGACTAAGTCCGAATGTGTCCGTTCCTTGATTATTTATATTCCTTTAGTCTATAAGGGTCCACCGATCAAAAAATTAAAACAGCTTTTCATAAAAATTAATCCAAGTAGTGAATCCTGTCATGTCCATCGCTCTCTGTCTGCTAACGTCTGCCACACTAGATCAAATGAATGACGTGTATTTGATTTTATTGGATACTTTTTATACAATTAATACTCTGTTTGAAATAAATAAACTGTTTCAGAGTAGCCTATTTCAGTTTTTTTGCAAGATGAATTAAAGGCCTGTCCCATATGGACACCTTTCCCAAATATAGGCAGGATCTATTTAGTGATTTTAGCAAATAAAAGCCCGGGCTATTAATCAAATTTTTATGGTATCCTACTTTTATGGGTATTTCACCAAAACATGCCCACACTGGCTTTCATCATATTTTAATGTTTGAAAGTGTGTGATTTTTCTTTATGCCCATAGTAGTAAAAGTATAGCCTACTCTTGCTCAATATTTAGGGATATTTGTGTATTCCGTCAGCTTGTGACCTTTTTTGAATTGACCTTTAGCAATGCACAGAACATCCCCAGAGCATCTCAGAGGAGGCTCAAAATGATGCCATGTACCACAGCGGCCTCCCACACAACAGAAATTAGGCTCTTCCATCATCGCTTGTGGACAAGGTCAAAGTATTGGTAAGCAGGGGCATAATAGGTCATAAGCTGCCTCTGTAGCACTCTGACAGCCAGGGTTGGAAGGATTACTTTAAAAATGTAATCCGGTACAATTACTAATTACTCTAATATCAAAAATGTAATCAGTAACGTAAGTACCACAAAATTAAAGTAATGTATGATTACTTTTGGATTACTTCAATGCCAAATAGGTAAATGAAGACAAGAGAAGTATTAATGATGCATTGTCTACTATGGCAGTTTAGGCATTCTTGATGATATTTAATAGTTTGGAAACCATTTTAAAATGTTGATGACTCATTCTGCACTTCATGTATTAATTTAGCGTACAATGAAAAGATTTCTCATTATGACGCTGCTGAGGCACAGTGTTTGTGGGACCGGGCCCCACTGATTACTGCACAAAAACACATTTTTTCACTTATTTTGGGGAAACTGGATCATATTTGATGGAGATATATCAGAAATATGGAGAAAATATCTTTATAGTTTTCTTTCTGATGTCCCCCTGCTGCTCTGCCTCAACTCTGTGATTCACAGAGTTCACTGATGGACAGATAGCTTTACTTGTGACTGAAATTAGTTAACGGCTAACTAGCTGCTGTTATTAGCTCAGTTTGCTGTGCAACTACTGGTCATGTTAGCTCTGCCCGTACTGGGAGCTTGGAGCACTGGGGGAGTGTTCATGTTTACTGTACACTGTATAAAGATATTTACACCTTTACTCAAGCACTGGAGTTTTTCAGGACAGAGGTGGGGGGACCCACCAGGGAGTGATGGCAGGGTGCAGTACTCAGGTAAGAGCGCCTGATTGGGAACCGGATCCAGGCGAGCGGGCAACAGAACCTCGCTCAGCAGCTTCCCTGTGAACACAGCATGAACAGGACCGAACACAGCCTCAAAGACCAACAGGGAATCTGGTACTGAGGTGATTTACACAGCGCTTCTTGATGGATAGCTTTATTTTTTGCTAAACCACTAACTGTAGCCCATCTGTCTGTATCTGTGGCTAGTTAGCTCGGCTAGCTGTGTTGCTAGTGGTTCTATAAGCATAGTCCAGCAAGAAAACTGCCTCGGTACTGTATTCCCAGTGGTCAAACTCGCCTCTGTCATTCTCGGAGGATGTGTTCGGTCCAGGTCCAGCTGCCATGTTCACTCACTGAGAGCTGGAACCAGTCCACACAGATTCTGTGCGGACTGGTCACGGGGTGGGGCGTAACGTTAACACACACTCTGCATGAATGTAATGTGAATGTAAACACCAATAAATGTCTGCGACACATCCCTCGCTAGCTTTGGGTTTTTACAGAAACACGTACATATACCATAGACTGTATATAAAAAACATATATGGAGGCAAACAACACTGCGTTTTCTGCTTCATGGAAACTTTCTGCTTAAGGTAATCCCTATGAGTAATCCCCAATTTTACAAAATGTAGCTGTAATCTGATTACGTCTTTATTTTTTGTACTGTAACGGAATACAGTTACTTTTTTTTGTATCCTGATTACGTAACGCCGTTACATGTAATCCGTTACTCCAACCCTGCAGCCCAGTTACCCTATGGGGTGTGCAGAACTATGTTTGCCTGGTGGATCTCTTTTAAGACTGCGCATACCTGTTCTGACTTTATCAGTGGTGGGATAACTTGTTTGAATATAGGGGTCATTTAGAGGAATTAAGAATCAGTTTTCACATTTACAGTTTTTATATTGTTAAATGTGGGACTACATTTGTGAAATACTGTGATAGCCAGGTCAAAGACGTCTCAATCCAAGACTAGTCCAAGTCTACTTATGCAACTTTTCAAAACTGAAGGCTGACCTTACATTTTGTTTTACCTACATTACTGATTTTAATTGTTACCAGTTCTTACCAGCCTTGCTTTCTCTGACTTCATCAGTCTACATCTTTTTACAGTGGATAAAGGAGTTTTACTAGTAAGTCAGTAGACACCTGCTAATCATGACAAATACTCTTATCTGTACACAATGTGTGTGTTTGTTTGTGTTTGAGAGAGGGAATGAAAGAGGGAGACAGAAATCAAGTGCCAAAAAAGAGCTAAAAATATAGCCTATTTACAATGTGGGAATAAATGTGGAATGCTAAATTGTATTGTATATCTAGTAAAATATATCATTTTTCTTCCTATGAGAAATTTCTTCACAGGACCTGAATAAAAAGTATAAAAAAGTCACAGTTCTGCAAAGTTCTTGGAAAATAATAAACTTCCATACAGAAGGTACAGGAACAATTAACTGAATTTCGCTGGCTTTATAGTGCACATATACTGTAGCACTATCCACAGTGCATCCTTTTCATTTGCAGTCAACATCAAACTGAGGCTTGGGGAAAAGTACTAGTTGTGACTCCCTGTATACTTGTGAAGCAATTAGCGAGAGTTGCTCCCATTGCGCCTTTGTTAAAATTTTAAATGTTTGTGGCTTATCTCATATACCACCATGCTTTCAGTGCTAAATGGAAGTTGCAACAGTGTGTCCCTGCTATTACATTAAAGGATAAAAGATACATAGATACAGCCTTATTTCCATGTACACCATTAATGATAGGGGTGGCATCATTTGGATAGCATCCAGACTAACTGACAATTCATTGTTAGTGAGATGAGGTTTTGTTTTATTGTCTCCACCTCTGATGGATGCCCTACAGCTCAGTCTGTTATCAGACATTGGCACACCTTTTACGAAATCATTTTCCAGTATACTTTATATACACAGAACATTACAGATTACTGTATATAAAGTTTTATAACATGTCATTGAAGCCAAATATGAACTAGAGTGAATTGCTGTTGCAGTAAATGCAACACAGAAAAGCAAAGTGTTGCTTCTGCTGTGGCTGAACAATTGGCAGTATTTGTGTTCAGGTTGAATAGCAGTGCAAACAGAAAGGTCGTGGCGAGTTTCACTGTTGAGGGACAGCAGTGAGGGAAGGATTTTTAGGAATCTGTTGACTACCAAGCAAGCAGTTATGTAATCCAACACTTTGTTTGGTATATGGTTCAGTCATATAATATCATTACATTTGTAGTATTTTTGTAACAGGTCCTCTGTTTAACAGGGCCTTAGAGAGACTTTTGGCACATGGAACAAGACTTTATATAGGGCTGCACTCAAAATATCGATCCAGCAAAATATTGGGAAGTATTCCTTGCTGATACGCGTATAGATACAGATGCTTCTGTATCAATACAGCAGCAAATGCTGTGACAAAGTTTTGAACAAGAAACAGAAAAGCAACCATTTTAAGTTTAAAAGTTTAAGAATATTTTCTTTGCACCTATTAATAACTCTGGGATTAGAAACTGAAAGGTCCTAACCTTAAGGCTTTTCCTTCTCTGTTACACAGAATAAAAACAGCTGTTATAGTAAACTCTTTGTAGGACATGATCATTATTCAATCAACATGGCCCCTGTATCGTGATACATATCTGATCGTTAGATTGTAGGAAATACCTGATTCTAGTTTAAAACATTGTGGGCTGGCATAACTTGCTTGCTGCTGTTGGTGTTGCTGCTGATACTGCTGGAGATGATCTTAGACTTGAGATATTAAAACAAACATAAGAATAGGAGATATATTAGCTGATTAAACAATTATGTGACCATGACACTATGTAAAGATTGCTGAGTGTTTGAACTGGCTCACTGTGACTGACCTGCTGTAGTGCTGCAGCTGCTGCAGAGG
This sequence comes from Micropterus salmoides, assembly GCF_014851395.1. Classification (NCBI taxonomy): domain Eukaryota; kingdom Metazoa; phylum Chordata; class Actinopteri; order Centrarchiformes; family Centrarchidae; genus Micropterus; species Micropterus salmoides. The sequence continues at coordinate 13,371,152 of NW_024041484.1, forward strand.
CTGACTGCTTTGAGAATATAAGAGGGAGATGCTCACATAGAACAAGAGCGGCAGGTAGAGAAACTAAGATACCAGATTCAAAAAAGTGTGGGAAATGATCTGAGAAGGAACCATTAAAGAGGGAAAGCATGAGGCTGGCTATGAGTGAGACAAACAAAATCTATATAGACAGAGGTGTGTGTGTGTGTGTGTGTGTGTGTGTATGTGCTGCTTGCTTGTGTGTCATTATTGTGATCATGATTTCATATACTACATTGTGACTCTGAGATATATTAGGATTTTGATCGATTATATGTCTAATCAAAAATCTAGATAAGATAGATATAGAAGATAGATATTATTATTATTACTACTACTGCTACTACTACTATTATTACTACTATTGTTATTTTTATCATTTCATGCCTTTTCCTAAAAAGCTACTAGCATATCTCCTTCATTCTGCACTTTGATGATCTCTGCACTTTGTGGAAAACAGTTCAAAGTATGAAAAGTTTTTAGTCAAATTACATTAAAAAGACCACTCTTTGACAGCCATTAAATGTTTCTCCCTCAAACACCACGAACGAAGTGAACCGAGCACCTTTGTTTATATTGCTGAGTGTAGAAGTAACAATTGTTAGCCGAGCAGCTAAAGTTACTTCTTCAGGCTTCACACAGCAACATAAAAAAATAACTGTGCATGCTATCTTCACATCGTTCTTGTAAAATACATCCCACAAAAAGCACACTGCTGCAAACACCACTTTCCAGCGGTATTGAAGGTGTCCTGGAGGTAGTGCACAGTAGAATAACTAAATATGTCTGAGGATGAGGGCTCGTCCCGGATGAGGTCGTCAGGTGAAAGGTTATCATGTGTGTCATTTTATTTACGTCTAAATTATTATGTATTCATTTTACTAATAGTGAGATTTGGCAGGGCTTCACAAAAGACCTTTACAAAAAAATGAAAATAAAATTAAGGACATTTTGCCTTGACAAAAGAGCACTGAGCATCAAGGCGCAAAGGGGCAGGTGCTCAAGCACCCACTGCCCCCCCTCTGCACGTGCATGCTGTTTAATAAGCACTATATCTTGATTCAGGATAACACAATGTGTGTAAGCAAATTTAGCCTGAAGTGATGTTTTGATGTCAGAGAGCTCCTTCAGCCAAAAACTATTAAAACTCTAACCTCTCTCAGTCTCTCTTTCAGCCTGAAGCAGTTTTGAGAGTAAACATACACCACACAAACGCAGTATAAACCAGTCAATCTAAAAGCGTATCCAGTGCATTAAAGACTTCTGCTGCTACAGTACATCAGCCTATCCATCATGGTGAGGCAACATGACGAGTATTATGGTCCTGGATCAGAGCTAAGTACCTAAAACTAGTAACACAGCATGCCATCCACATATTCAGCATGAACAGAACACCGAATTTTAAATGTAGTTTCTTAACAGAGAGTAGGACTGTAAACTGCTGGCTGGCTGCATGCTCCATATTTAAATGGAGAACAACATGGAGACTGGTTGGGTATTTTACAACCAATATTAATTCCAAATGCCCGGATCGGGCTTGATCCCAATCCTACTGATTAACTTGGGGCATCCCTTGTAGTAGTAAGCTCTGACAAAGCACTAGTTAGCCAACGTTATACTCTCAGATTTTCCCCACTAATAAAACAACAGCTAACCAATCAGAACAATAAATCAGCAACGACTGCTTATTAAATAAATAAAAAAAACTTAGTGTCCCTTGAAGTGAGAGGAACAGATGACAAAAAGCTCACCTTCAAACATGTAAATCCACAATCTCCAGAGTCTCCAGAACTTCATCAGTGGGTTAAATTCACAATGAACAGATCTTCAAGACACACCAGCTGGCTAAATCCACAGTAAAACAGAATATTAAGAACTTCACAATCAGGGGTAATCCACATTGAACAGTATTTTTTTTTTAAAAAACCTTTACAGTTGTCAATTGGTGAGTGTTCTCCTAAAAATATTTTACTCCTTAAATTTGTAATCCAGCCAATACCTGTTAGATTGGTCATCTGGTGTAGGTGAAACTTTGGAGGAGTGGGAGGAGAAAAGTTTTTAAAAGACCAGACACAATTGTCACCACACAGGGGTACAGATTATCTACTCAGCTCAGGTCTATAATATGTAGTAGTTCATTGTTAACATGGCTTGGTGTTTAGTGTAAGCACAACTAATAGGGATACTGATTATTTGCCCTGACTGTTCCCAAGCAAACAAAACAGCCATTGCTGTGTACTGTAATGAACACAATAGGTTTTCTTGCAGTTCCTACCTCGATTTTTAGAGGCACAGACTCACCTCTATAGAAGCGACATGGATTTTCAAGCTCCTGTCTGGGCTGGGAAGATTAATGCAGACAGGCGTAGAATATGAAAATATGATTTACTGTACTATGGTTTGACAAAGTGGGGGGTTATGTAAAATAGTGATTTCCCATTCCTTTATAGCGAAAACACACATCAAAATGATGCCTCTGTGTGCTCCACAGATGCAAACTTCTTTGTCAGTCAGAAATTGTAAAATGCTCCATGACTTCCAATCACACATCATCTCCATCTGATAAATGCTGGCCCTTTTTGGCCCTTTCATTCAGCTTGGCAGCAACACAAAATCACTGTAATTTAAAAAATATGAATGCTGTTTGTATTTAAACATGTGCTGGTAATAACAGCGTTACATTAAAAGGGAAAACTAACCATTTTGTGGAAGGACAGCATTTTTTTGCAGTGCATTACTGTGCACTGAACCTTAGACGTAGCTTCATTCAACAAAAATAAATTTAGGGGTTAAATCTATTATTAACAGTGTGATGCCAGATTTGTGCATAATTTACATACTGCCTCAGAGCAAACATTTTGCACTGTTGATTGCACTACAGCCAAGCCAGAATTGAGTTAATTTTCATTTGTCGCAGTAATGTGAAGTGAGTTCCACTATGACACTGCTTTGCTTTCTGCTAATAGTAGAAATGAGAAGTGCCATTATGAAAGCAAATGTAGACTTGGAGCATGGTGTTGTATCTTAAGGACGCTTTGCCTGCCAGAGGCTACCAGACCCGGTCTGACTCACTCATTCAACGAGGGGTTTGACTAAGCAAAGTAGCTGGTTTTTCATATTGTGATTCTCTTGTGTCATCCAGGGAAAATGAACAGATGAACAGTTACAGATCCCACGCTCATCCATCACCATCATTTAGTTGCCCATCAATTCCTCTTCTCTCTCAAAAGCCAACACAGGTAAATACAAAAACGCACATCTACAACACAGGCAGCGCATCTACACACTCAACCACACAAGCTTCAGCTTTTTGTAGGCTTTATGCAGTGACACGTGTTTATATCAGCATATTTGCACATATCTGCAAACACATTACACACACATCTCAACCACACACAATCATACCACGCACTGTCATACAAACAACAGTCTGTTCATGTAGCCTACAGCTGTGTACAGCGAACAAGGACACATGTATTCCCCTGTGTGTTTGGATCTCATGTTATCGTGTTTGCTGAGCTCCAGCACTCAGTTTAAAAAAAAACTTCCACACGTCTGTGTTCCTGTGCAGTGTAATTACATGAACAGGTTTTTTTGTCCCTGTTGTGTAGTGAGTGAAGTGAGTGTGTATGTTGCGGGTGTGTGGAGTCCTGTGTATGTATGTCTTGTTTCTCTATCTGTGTAAATTATGTGTCTTTCTGTGCCGTTTTATTGCTTTCCTCTATGTATGTTTGTGTGTTTGGATGTGAAGCATGACTGCATGTTGTATCTGTTGTGGGAATGTTGTCTTTGTGTGGAAAATATGGGGGGACAGTTACACTGCACAAACACACAAAGGTTAATTTTAGATGTTTATATTGTTATTTACGTATCTGTCATATACATCATACTCGAGAGCTGAGAATGTATAATCCTGATTGTGTTATGTAGGACAGCAGACATGTAGATCATTACTTTAAGACTAGAGGAATTTAATTAAATGAATGGAGGAAGACTGAACCTGCTGGATATCTGAGACAGACAGTGGGAGAGACAGCTTGAAAAAAAAAAACTACCCAAGCCTGCTTGAGTCGTGAAGAAATTTTAAAAAAGAAGGATAAAAGGTATTGGAACATTGTGGGTCTGAGACTCAACTTACAGTCATGAAGATAATGAGATATTTGTGCAAAGGTATGCAGAGAGTGGGGTAGCAGCAGATAGCCACACAACAAAAGCAATGCAGAAAAAGAGAAAGTTTTAAGGTTTGTTGGAGGTGGGTGTATTGTTGGAAAAATGCAGTGTGGCCCTGCAAATCATAAATCATAAGTTGGCATCACAACCCCTTAAAGTTTTGAAAATACCATTAAAAACTGTTTTTTTTTAAAATAAAAAGTAGTAGCCAAGCAAATGAGTAGTTAAACCTGCACGTATTAATCTGTACATTACTTGGTAATAGGTTGGGCTCATTTTAATTATTTTATATACAGGTGGGTATCTTGGGAATTTATCCCAGCGATAAATAAAGTCATTTTCATAATAAACTATAATCATACATCGTAATTTATTTAATTTATTATATTTTGTATTATACATCTGAATCTGCTTAGTTTTTCAGATGTTTGAAGTTGCATAATATTAAAAAAAACTTACTGTAAATGGAAGTATAAGTAACTCAAAATTGTACTTAAATAGTAGAGTAAATGTATTTAATTACTCTCCACCACCAGCAAACAGTTGCATTCATTGGACTCATATTTCTGGCCACCTGATGAATATAGCTCCAATATTTACTCTCCTTAACTCTGTTTTGGTCTTCACCAACTCCTGAAGGAAATATTTGGCTCTTTAGCAGCAAAATTCTAATTCCACCAGCTAGTCACTAACTTTGTCTGTCTGCTGAGTCCATGGGTTTTCTCAGAGTGGCCCTTTTCCAAACAAGTTGTTGTCTGTTACCTGTATTTTGCTGTAGCTTCCAGTCACTCTCATTACCCTGGAAGTCATACACCAGTGTTCCTCTACTAACCCTAACTTTCTTTTGAGTTGCAGAATGTGTGTAGCACATATCAGCCCTACAGCAGAGTGCCTTTATCATGGAGCACCTTTGACACCTGCATAGTGACAGAGAAAGATTCCTCTGAGACTCTCTCTGTGTGCTACATACATTACATGCATGGGAAACCCTTGTGTTTGTGTGATATGGTGGTTTGATGTGTGGATGTGGGTGGGGTATGCAGCCAAAATATTAAATGTGTCTTTCTCAAATACAGGGAGTAAAATGGGGAGTGACAAACCACAACGGCACACTGACACGAAGTAGCAGGCGAAATCCAGATTGCACTTATTGAATCTTAGCACATAACCCCTCGCACATATCTTTCCCTCTCTCTCTCTCTCTCACACACACACACACACACACACACACACACACACACACTCGCAAAAACAGTGCTCCCATTTTGACATGACAGCAAAAGGTGGAGAGGGGATGTCTTAGTTGTGTAATCCAATCTCTCAGTTGCATAAACACACTGCTTTTAGATGTAAGTGTGCTTTTGTCTGTAAATTCGATCATCTGATGGTGCTCCAGCTCAGCGTTCATGTCTACTGATTTTAAATGCCAACGACGTGTGCATCAACTGAAGTACCAGAGCACCATCTGTTGACTAGAACAGGCAACAACAGCTGACTGCAGCAGCAGTGCAGCAAGAGAACAAAACGTAAGAAATCCATCTCTGTTGAGTGGCACTAAATCCACTCCTATCTTGTACCCTCCCACTCATTTGCATTATCCCTCTAGATTGGCTAAATAGGTTTATATACATTATGAGCCTGTGTAGGCTATTGTAGAGCATATACTGGTCAAATTAATATTCTACAGCATGTACAGCAATGTCTCTTTCCCTTTTGTTTTTTTACTTCACTGATTTGAAATGAAACAATGACCCTGAGTTCCTTTGCAGCTTTAATGTATGGGTGTTAAAAATAGTAGCAACAGTAGCACCCTCAAGTTAAAGCTGAAAGTTGCCACTAAGACTACAGGGCCAAAACACACAAAAATGTCGCTGTCCAAATACCTTCAGAATGCACTGCACATCTCAACTTCAGTGTCTTTAGTTTTGATCCTTTGTTCGTCTAACACTCCATCTTGCGGAGTATTTTATTCTACCTCTCCATCTCACTGTCACCCCTCCCTTTTTATGACACAGTGTTACTTAAATCCACTTCTCCCTTCCATCTCACTCTCTCCCAGTATCTATCTCCAAACCCCACACCTCTATTTCCTGTTTGTAGCTGCCCCAGTATCTCCCTCAAATCTTCATCCTTGCATCATTTATATCTCCGTCTCATTCCCTGTTCCCAGAGGCACTGACAGCGCAGAGGATTTATCAGGAGACAGAACAGGCTGTCTTTGAGGATGTGCATGACCATCAACAAATACTGTCACTAGTGAACATACATACATGTAACAAATGATACCATGGTACCACCTCAAAAGACTTCAGACTTGACTCGGACTTGAGGTGCGGGATTCGTGAACAATGTTTATTTTTAGGAAGTGTCTGATGAGCGTGCTGTTATTCCCCTCCCTGCGTTACCTATAACCTGCCTATGTAACATGTAGCCTAGCCTATTCATCATACACTTTGGCTTTAAAACTTCATATAACAAGACCCAAACAAAGAAGTGCTGAACGCAAAATAAGTTAGTAACCTGAGGTTAGTGAACATGTTTAGCTCAGCATTGGCCATCTAACGTTAGTTTGCTTCTTGCTTTAGTTACGACCTACGGGAGGTTAGGTCCGACTGTCGTTCGTTATGCAAAGATGAATGAGCGTTTGTTTGCTTGCCAAACTTGTGATGGTTGATTAACTTGATCATTTACGTTCCGCTGTCTGCCATCATGTTAATTATTAATGCCGGCTGCAAACAGGTTACAGGTTTATTGTTGATCATGTAATGTTACAGTTTTATTTAGTTATAATGTTACCTTGGGTTTGATAGTCTGGGGGATGTGTTGACTTATAGTAGTTAATAAGCTGTCATTAATTGCATTGCACATTACATGGTTGTGCTCTGTAAGTGAAAAAAAGGTTACAGTTACAGAATCCCTTATAGCTATGCAGTTTTAGCAGCCTGGATTGAAGGCAGCAGGTGATGCAACACTCACTGTAACCACAAGAGACTTGAGACTTGAGACATGCCTTGGACTCTAGCTCAAAGACTTCCACCCTACTCCTAATGTATTATTGAGGACTTGGCAAATGTACAGACAGTGCACAAATGTACAGTTACATCAGTCCAACAATGGCTACCAAAAGCAAAATGCAAGACGATTAGAATTGAATCAGAATAACAGTGTTGGGCAGTAACGCATTACAGTAATATAATTACACTATACAATACTGAAAGAAGAACTTACATTACAGATTCTAATCCCAGTAAGGCTCCACGACTTTGACATTTTGTTCGCTGCCTTACTGGGAGTTAGATGGTTAAAATCAGTTTGGCCGTTCTTACTTGCTAGCTTGTCACGGGGGGAAGCAAAGAGAAGAAATGTGACTCCAGTGAATTCCAAAGTTGTCTTGTCCACTTGCTTTGTGTTCTTAGGTGGCTTGCGAATGTTAGCCACGGATAAACACGTATATTTAGGAGTCACCTAGTTTAGTTTAGAGTTGGAGGTGTGAGAACCGCAAAGCTGAGGTTGGGACTTCTGGACACCTGAGTCCAATAACCCAGGCTAAACTAGCTGCTGGATGGATGGTCAGTAGATCCCTCTAAATTATATGGCTGCCTGCTTGTCAGACTGCATTGTCTTGACTATTTCTACATTGTTAAACAGATGTAATGTGTCGAGGATTTAGACTTGTTTAAAGGCTGTGAAGATGTGTGGAAGGGTGAAGATAAAAAAACAGGACAGACAAAAATGAAGCAGAAAAAAACAAAATATGGGAAAAATAAATTCTGGCTCGTACATCTGCCGAAATCCCTGACAAAACGTGCAGTGTTTGAAAATGTTTTTTGTGGTTTTTTGTGCACACAGCTGGATGCGCAGTTTTATCTTCAATTTTCAATATTTTGTCTCCAGTTTTCCCTGGAGACACACACACTCCAAAAAACAGGCATACTCACACTATTCCCACAGAACTGCAGTTTTGACGTTTTGATTAATAGCATTGATCAAAGAGTCATGAAATATTTTTCTGCTGCCACTTTTGGCAAAAAAGCAAAATTGCAAATGAGCTAGACATTCAGTTTAACTTTAATTTCATTTGTGCAGCCCTGTGGATGTACCTTGAACCTTGAACACACATATGCAGCCGGCCGCATAGGCGTATTGCAAAGAGCCTCATTCACTCACTGGTCAGCTGTTTGAGCTCGGTAATGTGCTGAAATTATTGATCCAACAAAAGGACCTGACAACCCCAGCTGGTCTGAAACAAAGAAGAAATCAATGGTTATTTTACCCACTGGACCACAAACAGAAGCACTCATACAGACACCCACATTTTTCACATTAACAATACAGAACCTTTTCCCACCTGCTGCGCTTTACACACAAATGCATACATGCTCTCCCCGATGAATGCACTATTATAGAGGCTCAAAATGATGGACACGTTTATATTTATGCCTTTTAATGTCGAAACAAAACAAAACTACGATCAGTAGATTAAAATGACTATTTAAGTCATCTTTGGGATCTCAAGATATACACAGAAGCCTTAGGAAAACTACTTCAGAGGATTTAGGACGTTATTCATTTAATCATTTAGCCTATAAGCATTTCTCCAACTCAGCTCACTTAGTCCACCATTTCATCCTTCTCTTATGCTTCCTTTGCAGTTACACCTTGAAAGGTTTTCGCTTTCGCCCTTCCAGTTTAACGGAATTGCTTCCTGTATGTCCTGAATTAAATCAAAACCAAAGAGTCATCTTTATATTTTTCCTCCCCCACAATTGTAAACATAGATAAGAAGTTAATCACTCCTTGAGTTTTAACAATCAATTCAATTTGCCTTTTTCCATGATTCCATTATTGCATTTTGTTTTATGCTCTTCCAGCACACCAGGGAATGAGTGTGTTATCTTTTGAATAGACCTACAGAATATCTGTCCTGTTTGTTTTTTTTTCTTCATAATATTCTCTCTCTGTCTTATTGTTTCTCCCAAAGCCTCTCTGTTCTCAAGATTAAGTGATAATCCACAAAAAAAGCATAGTGTACACATGCAAACACAGTGTCAAAAACGGTCTGCACATACATGCACTGTACTGCAAAGATGTCATCTGACATGTGCAAATACACACATAGACACTTCAGTAATCATGTGTACAGTACCAATACACACACAGTATGCCCACAGGAGTATAATATGAGCATTTGCACACATACACATGTAGGTTTGAATGTGTGCACAGTCATGAACACCCACACACAACCACACACACGCAGACACTTGAGGGATGGATGCAGCCTGATAATTGGCAACAGGTTTCATTGGACTTTTTATCTAATAGTGTATTGAATTTCTCTCCTTCCCTTATTAAAAACAGAGGATTGAAACCAGTTCAGATATCAAGGCTAACACAGACTGCTTGATTGTCTCTGCCACTTAATGGGAGCTCCCCCTTTCACGTTAAATGATTTTTCTCCTTGTGAGGGAGGTCTGAGGAACAAGGCTGAGATTGAGATGGAAACCAGGAGAAACGAAAAAGTCTAATGGTCTTAATGGTAGTGAAAGCAATATTTATTTTTAATTTTTTTTCACAATTGACCACTTGACGCAGAGGAAATCTATTCAACAAAGTACTGTGGCTATGTAAAGAGTCCCTTCAGTTTCTTAATAAGGATGTTTAGAGATTCCTAGGTTTCTATTAAATAAAAAGTTTGTTTAAAATGTCCTCCTAAGGACTTTTCATAGTATTTATTGAGTTAAGAATTTAAAAGGTTTTCTTTTAACATACATACAATAGCAATGTTTGAGCTAACATCATGTTCAAATATGGTAATTTAATCTAGGCAAGGGGGTGTGTAGTGGAGGGGTAGTTTACTTAATATAAAATAAACCAGGACCCCCCCAAGTTAAGACTTGCTTTAAAGGTTAGGGGTATTAATGTTTGTCGAAGACTCTCCTCATGTCGTCAGACAAATTTACGGTTTGGAAGGTAAGGGATGGGCCAGCGCATGTCACTCACATTGTGCACCCACATGACGAAGACCTTATAAATTGAAAGGTTAGGTTTAGGCATTAAGCTGTAATGGTTAGGGCTAGGGTTAAGGGACTGAATTATGCCAGTGACGGGTCCCCGCGAAGATAGTGAAACAAGGCTACGTGTATATGTGTATGCATGGCCTGCAGCTACTAATAATCTTTCTTGTCCTAAATGTCACATGGTCATGAGACTCAGCAACGTGATAGGGCAACACCTTCCTTTTGTCCTTGTGTCACAGGCGTGCACACACACACACACACACACACACACACACACACATCAGAAGACTTTGAAAATTGTAATTGAAAACTCACTGCGTAGTACAACAGTTCTGAGTTTTCTGTTTGAGGTAATCACATGTCATATAACGAACATCTTCCATTGTAAAAACAAATAATAATAATGTAATCCGACATGCATGAATATACACTGAAAATGGTAAATGACTCAGTATGGCCTGTGAATTCTCTGGTAAGAGCTGGAGGCAAAACAGGCTTCATGTGAAAATAAGGTCAGTTTAACTGAGCCAGGATCAAGAAAAATATGATTAGGTCCTAACGAGCAATATAAATTCTATATAAATCTAATTTAGCTAGTGCTAGAAAAATGACTAATGCAAACACACAGTGAACTTTTCAGTGTTGAGGAGGCATGCTGCTAGCATGTGTGGACAAACTCCATCCTTGCTTCAGGGGAGACTAATAGCCATAAACAGTAATTACCAGTGGACAATATGGACAATATGGGCAGCATATACGCACTCCCACCCCATGGTCAGAATTCGTCTCCCAGCTGTATTAGATCAAGTATATTGTAAAGTGGCCTCAATAGCCTTTAATGTGCATTAGCCATAACCAATAAACATAAACATTATGTCGAAAATCACTGTAATGGCAATATGTGCTGTCTGATCTACACACACATGTAAAAAATGGCCCATCCATTAAACAGCGCAGTATTAACATTTTGAATGAAATAGCCTTTGGCAGGCACACAACCATACTTGGAATGAGGTTAATACAGCCAATCAAATTGAACCCAACACCATCTCATGGACAGAAATGGCACTGAATTTTAAAGGGTGTGACAAGCCTGCAGTTATGACACACCTTGTATTGCATGCATGTGTGTAAACCCTGTAAATACAGTATAATGGAAATAGTGCCATAAGCTGATTACTCAACAGGAATTATTTGTGTGCATGGATATGTAAAAGGTGGAAAGAACAAGCAAAGTAAAAAAAGTAAATGTATAAAATTCTCACTGACCCTTTGTGTTTTCAGGAGTATGAGACGCACAAGCTTAATGGTAGAAAGACGAACAGGTAAGCTGGATGAAGCAGAGATTGCATTCAACAAGATGATCACTTGTACGTAATTATCATGCAGCTGCTCTACTCACGCACACACAAACAAAACCACAAATCTCAATGTGTTTAATTTGCTCAATGATATCGGCATCAGCACTTCTGATATCTTCTTGATGAGCCATTACCAGAAATGGACGCAAATGCCATACACAAAGACCGCTGCGTTCATTTCAATAATGACGACTCTTTTTCCATGCAAGAGGCAAAGCTACTGTACAGAGAGGGAGAGTGAGAAAGGATGAGAATTTAGTGTGATGAACACTTGTACCCAATTTGCATTCATCAAACCCACATGGAGCCATACTCTCAGGAGGATTTCAGTCACCCCCTACCCTGTATCTATTGTGGAGCCTTTGTAATGAATGACACATGCGTGATAAAAGTCATGTGCTCATTGCAGTGGCATTGTTCCATTGTCTCTGTGGCAGGCAGGGTTAATTGTGGGATGAGAAACGCCTCTGAAGCGCTTTAAGGCAGCAAAGACCTGAACTAGCACTACTCCACTTATCCCTAAATGCCCTACCACGAATCTGACCTTTCTGAAAACTATATAACAACCAGTACCAGATGTTACGAGCCGCTCTCACATATTATCAATGTCTTGTCACTATCATCTAGTTGCTCCCTCTAATTCCCCTCCTGTTTCATGTCTTCATCATCACCTGTGTCCCATTTGTTGTTTCTGACTCTGACTCTCCCACACCCCCTTCATTCTTCTTGTGTTGTTTCCACTTCACCTCATTCATTTGCTCTTTCATCGCCGCACTCTTATTTTTTTGTGGTCTATTCCCCTTTCTCTCTTTCATTCTAGTGCCTCAAGCACTCACTGACATTCGATTGTGAAATGAGGACTTGTTCAAAACAGCCCAATTTGACCTTATTTTGGTGAGGAGAAAATTTCTTACTCTGTTACTTGATTCTTTCTTTCTCCCTTGTTATTGTAACTTCTCCAAGTTTCTCATATATGTGTGTGTGTGTTGTCTTAAAAACTCATTTCATAGGGTCCTTGTGTTGTTCCCTTAAGAAGGGGAAAAGTAACGGGAGAAGGTTGAAGAAACACACACACGTAGCTCTCGCCTTCACTCGTCTGTATTGAATGAGGCAGAGAAGCGCGATCCCCCTACTGGGGCCCTGAGGCATTACCAACACATCGACGAGCAATTAACCCACACAGACAAGGATCAGCATTATCTGCATTCCACTTCTTAATATTATTCCCTGTATAGTTTTAAACAAAACTTAATACACATTCTAATATAAACATTAATATAACAACTATTGTAAATGTAATTTCCTGAAAATGGAATACTGTAATGAACTTAAAAATGGGTTTACTTTTCAAATAGATTACTTGGTATCAAAATGAGTTATGAACTATATTGCCACATACCACTTGTCACACTTGCAATCCACCACATGCTCAAAGTAGACACTGCCACTGCAGAGGTGACAGAAGACCAACTGTGTCCAACTTGTTAGATTGTTTGATCTCGACTTTGTTGATATTCAGCTCTATCAAAGTAAATCAATATCTTTCAATTTACCAGAACCTGCCAAATATGCAGCTGCCAAATATGCAGATATAAAAACAACATAATAATGCAAATCATTGCATAATTCTGCTTCAAGGTTCCAGTGTAAGATTTATATGACGATGTAAAGGTCTTATAATTTGATAAGTGTGGAATTTTTTCAAAATTCATGGTTTTGTTGTAATGGTTTCGAATTAAAATAAATGTAAGCCCAGATCTAAAATTATTTTTACTCTCCCAGCTAGCTAATGTAATTGTGTTGCTCACTGATGTCTGTTCGCACAGTAGGAAACACAAGGCGTCAGCAGCAGTCGGGACATAATATTTCTGTCAGAGCCAAGAAAAATTGTGAAATAAAAATAGCAGCAGCAATATAAAGTTATTGTAAGTTAAGTTACAGAAATGATAAATCAGCAGATGTCTACTGTTGGGGAAAATATTAAGCTACATTGAGCTAACCACTTCCTCTGTGACAACTGAAAATCAGGTTGTATTAGTCAGTCATTGCTGATTCGTTGCAACACAGCATTAGTTATATATCATTACATTACAACCCCATCAGGAAACAGCTAACCTGAACATGATGTCAGACTGAATGATGTAATGAAGATTTGAGAACCATCTTGCATCCAAGTCTACAAAACGGCACATGCAAAAATACAAGGTAATGGGTCCAGAGTTACAAAATGCTCATTCTTCTGTGGTCACACTGTTGTACACATACTGCATTTGGGGTAATATTTTGGTTTCAACAAAAGCCATTTCATATCTTTCACCTTGTGCCCACACAGTAATACTTCACACTAAATGTATTTTACACTCCCTCTTCTTCTGTTTCCTAATTTTTAAAAATTCTTGACCCTTTTTTCAAAGGCATGCTCAGACTTAAGGACACTTTTCACCCCTGCTTCTACCTTTCATTTATGTTTTCATGTTGCTCTTTCTTTTGCTTGACACCTAAACCTTAGTTTTTTCCTCACCTGAACCTGAAGCCTGACTTGCGATGTATGAACTCTATGTTAACATTCTGTGGCCATGACAGCTCTTCACTCTTCTGTCCTTGCCCTTCTCTGTCTCATTTGAAGATGCTTGTTCAGACCTACTTCTACTCCATTTTAAAAGCATACTATATGTTCACAATTTTTCATAATGAAAGCACTACATTTCTGACTTCCCTTACCTCTCCCTCTTGTCCTTTCACTTCCTACCACCTACTCTCACTTTTTTCCTGTCCATCTCATGCTGAGTTTCTTTGGGTTTACCTCCCTCTGTCTTTTTTTCAGTGTACTCTTTACAATTTGTGGCCGCAGAATCAGACCCTGGCATTTTCTGTCTGCCAAGGTGCCGCACCTCTGGACCTCTGTTTCTACACTATTCATCTCAACAACATAATATCTCTTTTTCCTTCTGCCTTCCAACAGCCTCTGCAATGCAGCAAAAGATGTTTCACAGAGGAATGAAGGTTACCTACAGTGCAAGCACATTCATTTATTCAGACTTGTGTGTGTGTGTGTATTGGCTGGTTGGAGTGAGGATTAACAAAGTGTCTAAGTGCCCGGTGTCTTGTCTTACTAAATATTTGAACAGCAGCAGAGCTTTTCTTCAATGCTGTTTTTTGGGGACATTTTAAATTGTGACTTTTTTTTCCTTCTCTTTAGTTCCTCATTTTCTCTTGAGAAACATTTACCTTTTTCCTCCTACATCTTTCTTTTTGTCTACAACATGAGGTTATCTTTTTGTAATTTTCGTCTTCCTATCACTTCACCATGGTCTTTTTAGTCATGCTAGGCTAGTCACGTATCCGCTGATTTTTCCATAAGCCACCATGGAGGTTCACATTTGTAGTTTTCAGTGAATCGTCTCAACAATTATTAAATGTATTTCCATGAAATTGAATTCAATGAATTCTGTAACTGTAACCTGTTTTTCACTTACAGAGCAAAACCATGTAATGTGCAATGCAATTAATGACAGCTTATTAACTACTATAAGTCAACGCACCCCGCATACTCTCAAACCCAGTGTAAGGTTAACTAAATAAAACTGTAACATTACATGATCAACAATAAACCTGTAACCTGTTTGCAGCCATAAATAACGTGATGGCAGCCAGCGGGACTGAAAATAAACATTGTTCACTAGTCCCACACCTTGGGTCCGAATCAAGTCCAAAGTCTTTTGAGGGCAAGTCTCAAGTCAAGTCTCAAGTCACTGTGCGACTTAAGTGTGACTCAAGTCCGAGTCTCAAACTCGAGTCCCCATCTCTGCGGTGAACATGGTAAACATTAAACCTACTAAACATTAGCATGGAAGCATTGTCATTGGGAGCATGTTAGCATGCTGACATTAGCATTACATTACATTTACTTATTTAGCTAACGCTTTTATCCAAAGCAACTTACAAGCGCTATATCATTTGCCAGAGGTCGCATGCCTCTGGAGCAAGTAGGGGTTAAGTGTCTTGCTCAGGGGAACATTGGTGGATGTGTCACAGTCTCTCACACCAAAAGCACATGTATTATCCACTGCCTCATCGCCACCCCATTACTTCAAGGCAGCACTTAAGACTTAAAAGTACAGCCTCACAGAGCTACTAGCATTGATGCAGACTAGATAAGTAGTTCATACAAAGAGTATGTTCAGACCATGTCGGAAATCAAAAGTGTGAAATTGTTTAAATGTGGGAATAATTGCAAACATTTTCAGACCGTCTCTCCTAGAAGACATTCATGTTGCACTTGGTTGTTCACATTATAGATGACAGAAATAGTTGTGCAAGAAATTAAAAATAAAAAGAGCTAGAGAGAGAAAGTCAAACCCAGGCTCCTTCCTCACCTCTACACAGCTGGAGTGTCACAGCATGAAGCAGGTGTGGAGGTCGGATTGTCAGTTTCAGAAAATTAGAGAAATAGTCACACAGCCGCCCCTTAATCTGACGTCGGAAAGGTGTCAACTGTCTGTCAGTTCTAATGGTGTCTACTGGCCGCCACTGTACCTAAGTACAGTCTGACAAAGCTGCTAGCCGAGATAACTCTGCCCCTTGAGGACTGCATACTCCTTAAGAAAGTGAACAAAAAGATTGCTGACCATATGGAAGACATCTGACAACTTTCAGAGGAACTCAAAGAGAAAGATTCCCTGCTGACTGGCTTTATGGATGTGGCTTCAGTACAAGCCAAACAGATTGTTTCTCTTGCCCTTCCAAGGCTTTCCTCCTGCTCGACTCCGAAGCTTCAGTCAACCTGGGCTGAAGTGGTGGTCCTTGGCTGCAAGAGAGGCTCAGACGGGGCTGCCTCTCCTCCGCACATCGGCCTCTCCAACCGCTGTGCAGCCCTGTCTAACGACACTCCGGTCCATCCAGTGGATGCACCTGCGGCTTCCAGTCTCCCTGATGGCTCACTGGCCGCCAAGACTGGCTCCAGTCCGCCTGCAGGGCTCAGGGTGTGTGTTATGTTGATAACTTTAATATTTTCTGGCAAAGAATGTCTCTTTTTAAGACAGACGGACTTCACCCAAACAAACGGGGCTCAGAAATGTTAGCTGCTCACATACAGCATGTGGTGCGGTCCACACATGACTTACGTGAATGACTATCATTCATGCAGCACACCTGGACACACCACCGCTCACTGAACAGATCTCTGCCTGATTGCCACTAACAACTGTCTCCACCTGCTGGCATGTAAAGCCGTCTGCTCCCAGCGCTGTTCCAAAGACTTCTATTCCTGTCATCATCACGCATAGACCAGTAAACCGAAATGTGCACATCCCACACAGAAATCATAGTAATCTTATAAGGATTAGGACAACTGCAGCAACAAACTCATTTAAAATGGCTCTCTTCAATGTGAGATCACTGTCAAGTAAGACTTTTATCTTAAATGATTTTTAACTGAATCATGGTTGCAAATGAATGACTATAGCCAGCTAGCTGAACTGTGTCCGCCTCAATATGATTGTTTTAGTCAACCGAGGGTCAGTGGTCGTGGCGGTGGGTGAGCGTGTATAGGAAAAATTTTAAATGTCATCAAGTACGCTGTGATGAATTTAACACCTTTGAAGTTCTCACTCTTAAAGTTGGAGGCCTGCAACCTATCATATTTTTTATAATTTATCGACCCCCAAAACCGCCTGGAGGATTTTTATCAGAACTTACTGAATTTTTATCTACTCTGGTTTTAAATTATGACAGAATTGTTCTTTGTGGCAATTTTAATATTCATGTTGATGACCCCACCAACGTTAATGCAACTGACTTTTTAACTTCAAACAACATGTCAAAGGGCACATAACCGTGGTCATACACTGGACTTGGTTTTTACCCTGGGTGTCAGCATTTCCTCGGTGGAATTAGTGGACACACGGCCTTTAAAAACAGTATCACAAATGAGAGTGTCCTCCAGCTCACTTGATGTAATACCTACAAAGTTTTTTCTGAAAGTAATGGATTCTGTTGGGCCCCGTTTGATCTCTGTTTTGCTCCCTATCTACTGGTTGTGTCCCTGATTATTTTAAAACGGCTTGCGTGAACCCGCTTTTAAAGAAACCTGGTTTAGATCCCTCCCTCCCACAAAATTTCACCAATTTCAAAACTGCCTTTTATTGCAAAGATTCTAGAAAGAATTGTGTCCAAACAATTGCTCACTGTACTGGAAAATTTCGAGCAGCACACCACAAAGCTTGTACAATCATGTTTTTATCAACTTAGAAATATAGCAAAAACTCGATCTATGTTAACTTTTAAGGACACCGAAACCATTTTACACGCCTTCATCTCATCACGCCTGGATTATTGCAACAGCCTTTTCACTTGTTTAACCCAAAAATCTACTGATCGACTGTCCAGAACTCAGCTGCCAGGCTTTTAACCAGAAAGAAATATGACCACATCACCCCTATTTTAGCTTCATTACACTGGCTCCCAGTGTATTTTAGAATTGACTTTAAAATTTTATTGATCACTTTTAAAGCTCTTAGCCTTATTATATTTCTTTTAGTCCCATACGCACCAGCACGTACCTTGAGATCCTCAGGCAGAGGTCTGTTGTCTGTTCCAGAGTCTCGACTGAAATCTAAAGGGGACAGAGCATTTGCAGTCAGGGCCCCGAGGCTCTGGAACAGCCTGCCCGAGGAAATCAGGTCGGCTGAGTCAGTCAACTCTTTCAAGTCCCTTCTTAAAACATGCTTTTATAGGAGAGCCTTTCCCGATCTTATTTGACTTTATTTTATCCCTTTTTATTTTATTTAATTCTATTTTACTTATTTTATATTTATCTTAAACATGTATTTTGGTCTTTTCAATGTTTTCTTGCTTGTATTGTTGTCTTTTGGGTATTGTAATTTTGTCTTTGCACTTGTTGAAGCACTTTGTAACTTGTTTTTAAAAAGTGCTCTACAAATAAAGATTATTATTATTATTATTATTTGGCTGAACTAGAAGACAAAGTTGAAGCCAAAAGGACTATAGATGTGGAATACAGTACATTGGTGCAAGAGATGAAATTCATTGACAAGAAGAAGCATCACCTTTCCAGCTTTTCTAATTTCTAGCATATTCTGCAGACGTGGGCAGATGACAATATTTACACCAGGCGCACACAGATGTGGCAAGCATAAATTGTGTGTCCGGGATTTGAACTGGTCTTTTATTCTCTCTTAACCTATTACGTATCTCTGTCTGCTTGTCCTTACGTCTCTCCTCGTCTTTATCTGTCTGTCTCTCATTAACAGATGGCATGTACGTGTATGTAGTGTGGTCTACCACTTGATGAATGTTTTTGCACACACAGGAGAACTAGGAAAACTGGAACCAGGTAAAAAACATAATGTTCAGCACTCCTTTCTCTTATAGATATGATTAGGGATAATTTCTGCATGTCAGAATATTTGTTTTCTACCTTACAATGTGTGCACAACCTTTTCACATATTCACAGTGTGTGTGTGTTCAGTTATGCAGAAATGTGACAGGGCCGTAGTGTGTGTCAAAAGCGAGTTAACCGCTCATTCATCACTCCACTGGTTCCCGTCAGTCCACTATAAAACTTAACCACAGTAGTTCCACACACACACATGTAAACGGCTCGCTTTTCACAGCCACAAACCAATCCACATATGCATCTGAATCTCTCTCTCTCTCTCACACACACGCACTGGAATCCTCATGAAACTGTTCAAATTAGGTTCAGGCCCCAATTTCCAAAACACCAATATATGGTTGTCTTCTGCAATTCATTATTGAAGTGTTCTAAACTGTTTAAGCTCCTGTGTCCTCTAGCTCTATTCAATTCAAGTTCAACCAGAAATTATTTGTGTTTTGGTCGGAATTTTTTTTTTTTAAATCGATGTCAAGCTCTGGTAGGAAGCAGCTTCACCGGTTGCCAATTTCCTCAGGCTTTAGCACAGAGAGATCAGTGATCTGCGAAAGAGAGAGCGAGAAGGCCAAACAGGACTGCAGCCAAAGCAAAGGGAGATAGATTGAGAGAGATAGAGGGAGATAATGAGAGAAGTTGGAGAAAGCCCATAGATACTGGAAAAAGGATGAAAAGAAAAGGGAGGGAGAGCGGGAAGCATAGATAACAATACAGAGGAACAAAGAGGAAAGAGAGAAACAAAGAGCTTGGCTAGTTAGAACCGTTCCAAGACATTATCAGGCAATGTGTAGTTTGCTTTTAATCTTTTTTATCAGAAACTGTTTACTATCTACCTAAGGCCGCAGACATGCTGACACCAAACACCCAAATCCTGATACATAAATTGAAAAAAGAGCTTCCCACCAGTTAAGCCTATTTTCACTGATCAGTTGCTCTTACCATCTTGTGTCTTCCCAGTTTATTTTATTGCATGGAAAGTCAAGTGAATTTTATTTATACGATCTTAGTTGCCGAACATTAACTACACTTTAAAAAAGGAATATGTAAAAAAAAAATTGTTTTGCATTTTCAAAAGAATGTGAAGCAGGAATACTTCTTATGTCAAAGATGTCTATGTATTGTGTTGCAGAGCTCTCTACTGAAAAACATTTGGAACAAGTGAAGTGTATATAATAACCAGTCACATTGTATACTTCCTAAACAATCATTGCCTCTAGATGCTCTTTGGTTCACCAGTGATACTTTCCTAAATAGTATTTAGAAGTGTCAAAGACTAGACAACTCGAGGGACTAACTCTTAGATCAATATGTTTCTTCAATCGACATGAAATACTTAGTTAACTTGTCCCTTTAATTGCTACCACAGTCACCTGTCACCTCAGAATTATGTTGATGGGATGGATGTGTCAGTGGTGTGGTGGTGCAGTGGTTAGCACTGTTGCTTCACAGCAAGAAGATTGTGGGCTCAAACCCCGGTTTCCCCGGCCTTTCTCTGTGGAGTTTGCATGTTCTCTCCGGGTGCTCCGGCTTCCTCCCACCCTCCAAAGACATGCAGGCTTGGTTAATTGGTGCTATAGATGAATAGCCAAAGGCTATTCTGAACCTGTCTTTTTGTTCAATCCAGACTTTTGTTACTTGATCAATACATTCCTGCTAATTTGATTCCTCACATCTCCATACCCAGGGTTATATTTTGTAAAGGGCCCTTACAAAGGGCCTACTTTAACACTCCAAGCATGAAGGACCAAAGACGTCTGCTGAGGTAAGAAAACAAAACTCAAACGCTTGAAGTTTCATACATTTCTAGAAGCAGTGACTATGGCTGCAACTCACAGTTTTCTTCATTATTAATTAATCATTTTCTCTGTAAAATGAGTCCCAGAGCCCAAGTGACATCTTTAAATTTCTTGTTTTGTCAAACAGTCTAAAAACCTAAATATATTCAATTTACTATCACATATGGCAAAGAAAAGCATCAGATCATCATAATTTGAGAAGGTGGAATCAGAGAGGCGGTGCAGCAAGAAGGTCGTGGGTTCAAACCCTGGTTGTCCCGGCCTTTCTGTGTGGAGTTTGCATGTTCTCCCCGTGTCCACGTGGGTTCTCTCTGGGTGCTCTGACTTCCTCCCACCCTCCAAAGACATGCAGGCTAGGTTAATTGGTGTCTTCCAAAATTGTCCTTTGGTGTGGATGTGAGTGTGAGTGGTTGTGTGGCCCTGTGATGGACTGGCGACCTGTCCAGGGTGTACCCCTCCTTTCGCCCGATGTCAGCTGGGATTGGCTCCAGCCCCCCGCAACCCTGTACGCAGGATAAGCAGTTGACGATGGATGGATGGATGGAATCAGAGAGTCGCTATCACGGCGATCTGTCAATCAGGCAGCTCATATCCAATCCACTGTGTAAATTTGACCAGCGCTGTTGAAAAAGCTTATTAGGAGTCAGCTATTCCTTTTTTTGGTAAGCACATTTTGTCTTAAACCTGTTTTTCGCTTGCCAAACTAGAAGCTTGAAAACGGTAGTCCACAAACCAATGGGTGGCGTCACAGTGACTACATCCACTTCTTTTATACAGTCTATGGCGAACAATTGTAGCTGGCGAGCTAACATGCTAGCCAACCAGGACATGCCGTTTCATATTTGTCTGCAAACTATTGTTTGTGGTGCAGCTTTTCCTCCAGCTGAGGAGCTTAAATGAAATTGGATGGTGCAACACAGCCAATAACTTCATACCTTCCTTCGCTTTTGACCCTATGGTTATCTGTTCCCTCAAATGTTAGCATTTACTTCAACTTCAAATCCACTTATCACGATGACTCCATTTGAATTAATTCATTTGGCTGAGAAATGTGGTCATTTTACATGCCAGTGAAGTGCACACATTTTAACGATGTAGGCTTACACTAGAAATGATCTGCTGTATCAAATCAGTAGTTTCTTTGTCTTTGAATTACAGTGGTTGTTGGGGAAGGCCCTTTCCTGGTGGAGCAAAAGGCTGAAGGCTGAATTCTCTTAAATTCTGGGGACAGCACATCAGGCCAAACCATGGGCTGCCATGTCGTGGGGGGGATTTAGGTTTAGTTAGTTTGCTGTCCATCTTCTTTACCCCTTGTGTGTTATTTAGTTAGGCCAAACTACTATATATGTTCTGTCAGTTTGTTCATTCAATGCCTTGTTAAGTTGCCCTTATATTGAGTATAGTTATATTTCATTTACCTCTAGTTATTAAATTCTTGGTTTATATTGTTTTTGCATTTTAGGGTGCTTACCAAATGTTCGGCCACCAAGATTAATCAGCCGAAAATAGCAAAAATAGCACTTTCGGTGTTCGGCCTAATAAGTCAAAAGTCCGATTAAATTTTAACGAACAATTACATTGGCATGTGGAAGCATTTTAAAGTGTCCAAGAAAGATGCAGAAATTGCAGTTTGCAAACACTGTTCAGCACATCCACTCCATCTGTGACTGACTTCTTAGAAAAGGTAATAAACAGTTTGAACCTCTTTGAGGGTTTCTATCACTCGTTTCTGAGAAGACGATTAAACTAAATTTGGAGTGCACACATGTTCAAGTCTTTATGGTAACTGAAACGGACCAGTGCGAGTTGACAGGCAAGTTACAGACTTTATCCTTAGTCAGTTTCTCTCTTTACAAAGACAAGTGTTGCAGTATGAGAGTCCTACCTGAAGAGAGGCCGTGAAGTCTTCATGTTACGCGATGAGAGAACCACATACAACATTATTTATCAAATTGGGTCGGACTTGATGAATTCTGGGCAAGGATACACATGTGACAATGTCCGGTTTTCAAAATAAGGTGTCTATACAGTATGGAAATAAGATTAATTGGATTATATTCACAGAAAGTATAAAACATATTATATGTGTACATTAAAAGTAAATGGACACATGTAACCCTTCTTGGGCCTCAGACCCACCCATCATAGTCTCTCCAAATCCTGTGGGGAAACACTGAGTAAAAGCACATTTTATGCAAAAAAAGGCAAATGGGTGGTGGATGGTTAAACAGTCTTTACTTGATCAATGGGCATGCGGAAGGTTGGAAACAAGATCAGTCCAAAAAAGGACCTATCTCAAAGGGGCTAAGGCACACGGAGTAAAAGTCAAATAGACACATAGAAGCAGGCTAAACAGAGTAATGGCTTGACCAGTAAACCTGGAAGGCAACAAAAACAAACTTGCATGGGAAGAGTGTAACCTGAGGACTACAGTATACTATGGGGCTAAGAGGAATTGGGGATCACCTGTGGGATCAGGTGGTTGATCAGCTGATGGATGAGGCATTAAAGTTCTCCAGTGACGGCTGCTATACAGGTGGGGAATGACAGGAAGATGGCTGTAATTACTTGTTCTGAATGTAAAGAGCACCGCGTGCTGTGACACTGAGCACTTTAGCACTAGGCACATTCTATTGTTGGGCAGGCTCTTTATCATTGTATCACTTGTAGTCTTAATCATTATGTGTTGATTGGATTATTGGGTGTGTGTGAAGTGTTCTAGGTGTGTATCTACTGACTGGTTTGTACTTTTTGACTTGGTGAAACATAATAAAGATCCTGAAAGATATAGAAGATGAAATAGGGAAGAGTGTGACATTGACATCCTATTTAATAGTAAGATTTATAAGTCACTTGCTGATCTATATCTCAAAAAAACTCTAATTGTTTGATTTTTAAACAGTTTCACTTTTCAAGAAAGACAAGATCTTATGATTACATAGGCAGCAAAATATGTAACAAATGGACATGTTTAGCAGACATTTCTTAGCAGAGAGTATGAGGTGTGGTAGATAATAAAGCTACCACAGCAGTGCCAGGATCTGTTGGGATATGGTTGAAAAATATCAACACTGTTTTGTCTCCGAGTCTCACGAGGCAACATCTCCTCCGTTTCTCCAACTTCGAAAACTGCCAAAAGAGCATCTGGAGAGACGTTGAAAGGGTAGAGCTGTGTTTGTGTGAGTTAACAGCCTGCAATAAGCATTTTGTAGTAAATGATTGTGCCTCCATCCTTTGGCTTTGAATTCCTGCCATAGGCTGTTTATTTGCGTGTGTTTTTTTTTAAAGCGTGCATGTGTATTTCTGTGCATGTGTCCTTTTAGGCTACTTATGTGTGCCCACCTGTCATCCTAAAATACATTTAACATTTGTATGAAGCATATAATCTCCTTACTGCTGTGAACATGATTGCACTTTTGCCTCTGAACAGCTTTTGTTCACCTGCCACAACTTGTTCTTTCTGCTGACATGTGTATTTGTGCACATACTTTTATGTGATGTTAGCATGTGTGGCCTTGTTTATGTCTCACTTTGGGAGCATGTGTTCTTGTTTGACAGACTTCTGCCTTTTACTCATCTGTTTCTGTTCATTTGTGTACATAAACTTTTTTTTACATTACTTGCTTGCCAAGTTCTGATGTGTCTTGACTCCTACATTATGCCCCATCCTCTTTTGTCTGTTTCATGTCAAACAGAGATGGTGATTTGTGTCTTTCATGTGGCCGTTATTTCCATCTTCCTCCCTCTTTCCATTCAAACGCATTGACAAATTCAATCCATTCTTCAAGGCTGTGCGTTTGATGTGTTTGGTGCTGGCAAAATTTGCTTTCTTACTGTGTCGCTCAGAAGGTTTCTGTTGTGACAAATCTGACAGTCTGACTGAACAGCTGAGTGTCATTTGACTAGGTGACTGACTGAGTGGGGGACAGCTGAATGAGTAGCTAGTTTTCAGACTGGGTGACAGACTGATTGTCTGCTTTGTTGAGTTTTCGACTGGATGTAAATCTGACTGTCATTGACTGGCTGTTCGTGAACTGGTTTGATTGGAGATAGACGCTGTGGCCATGAGATTAGGTTGCTGTTTTACCAACTATTTGTCATTTGGGTTGGTTGGGTCACAAAATGACTGACTTGTAAGGACAGTTACATACTCAATCTATTAAGCCTATTAAGAAGTACAGATTTCTGAGCTTTCTTCAACAGCGTGGAAGTCAGGGTTAAAGAATGTGACCATGTCAGGTTCTATGTGATGCTGATTCCCAGGAACCTAAAACTGTTAACCTTCTCCATCTCAGCTCCACTGATATAGACAGGAGTGTGTCTTTATGTCCTTTTTCCTGAAATCAACGATCAGCTCCTTGGTTTTGCTGACATTGAGCAGTAGGTTGTTCTCTGTGCACCATTCGCAAGATTATCAATTTCCTCCCGATATGAAGTCTCATCATTGTTTGAAATCTGGCAAATGATTGTGGTGTCGTCCCCAAACTTTACGGAGTCCTCCCTATGTTGAAGGATGCAGTCATGGGTGTACAGCAGGAGAGGGCGGAGCACAGCCCTGGGGGGCTCCGGTGTTGAGCACTAGAGTGGGGGAGGTGTGACCGCTGATCCAAACTATCTGGGGTCTGTTTGTTTGGAAGTCCAATATCCAGTTGCAGTGTTGAACTCACAGCCCACAGTGCTAAGTTTGCCGTTTGTCAGTTTCATGGGGAAGACTGTGTTGAATGCTGAGCTGAGATTCACAAACAGCATTGTGATTGATATGTAGGTGTTTTTTTCAAGGTGTGTAAAAACTGAGTGGAGGGTAGTGAAGATGCCATCCTCTGTGGATCTGTTGGTTCTGAAAGCAAGCTGGTGATGGTCCAGGCTGGCTGGGATGTTGTTCTTTATGTTCTGAAGAACCAGTTTCTCAAAGCACTTTTATCAGAATGTGGGTCCCACATGGCGGTAGTCGTTACCAAAAGCCAGCAAAACTGTTTCAGTGAGTGTAAGGTTTAACAACCATCCATCCCATAAAGAAACAAAAACAAGTACCATAACCTAGAGTTATTGATTAGTTGGCTACTTTGGGGCAGTGGAAACAAGCTGTAAACCCTGCACTCACATATTATTATCTTGTAAGTTGATATCGTGTTCTTGTTAGCAACCGGCTATTTATATACACAGAAGATAAAGAATAGCATGAGTTGTGTTTCTGTTCACCTGACATATTTAAATCCAGTAGTCACTCTGCTTTATGCTCTGTTTTGGTCCACACAATAAAATATATTTAGCTGCTAAATGCTTCACTCTGTTTACCAACTAGTCACTAACTGTCTGTATTTTTGCTGAAAATGGACAAATCTTTGTTGTTTTGCGACCCCTTTAACATGGGCCTCCCCTCAGACCAGCCCATTCTTCTTCCCAAGGGTCAAATAGTTATGTCATGACCTTTGGAGTCTGGTACTAACGCACATGGCACCCTTTTTGTGTCATAGTTCAACACACTGGAGGAAGCCCTTTAACGCCATTGTCCTAGTACTCCTATAAATAACAGAAAAGTCCAAGTAAGAAGGTGGTTGGGGTGGACGGGTGGGTCAGAAACCTGACTTTCCCCCACAAGACTGGTGTTCGTTTCCCATGTGAAACAAAAAGTCAACATTAATTATTTTAGTGAATAATTTAAACTAGACCTAACCAAATGAAGTTTAAAACTAGATTCTGGAACAAATACCACGCCTCGAACACATCCCATTTCCGTTCAAAAGTATTTAAGCACACCTCTTCCTTTCTCTTCCCCTCTGACTCATTTTTTCACATCCCTACCACCCAAACCCCTTTCTATTTTTCACTTCTCTAACTTTTTGTCCCTTTCATTTGAATGCAAGAACCACTGGGGGCTCTATCCGAAACAGAGCAAATGAAGAGATGGTCCCCCCACTCAGAGTCTCAACGCCCTTCACCATTTATCCTCATCCCCACATCCCTCCAACATTCTTCTTCCTCATCCCTTCATCCCTTATTCCCTGCATCCCTCCATCTGGGCCCTTAACCCATTCTGGCACATAATCTCGGCTCTTCTCTATCCATGTCATACAATAATTCTAAATCCATATCTACGATGGCGTGGCCTTTGTTAGTGAAGTAGTTTTGGTGTCTAAACCTAAACATTTCACAATATAAACCACTAGTTTTAGTGTAACCAGACGTAGCATATTTATTCTTGCTAATTTAACCGGACATTGCATATTTATCATAACTAACTTGACTGCAGAGCAGATGGTAAAGAGTACCCAAAACGTTTAAAAGCAACACCAAGGGGTCTTGACAAAGCATCCATATGTGACACCCTGGGATGAGAACAGGTTGCTCAGACAGAGCTTGGAGAAAGGTGCCCCCTCTAACTCCCTGAACTAACTCTTTAACTAAATCACACACATTTAGGCCTCCAACTAATTACATTATTAATAACATTCACTGAGCCCCCCTGGGGAGACCCGCCTCCTACTTCGAAAACCTTTATATGTGCATTAGGACTGTCTACTATTTGTGTGTTTCCCCAGGTCAAAGAGGAGGGAGTGATGCTTTCACTTAAGCCAAAGAAAGATAGTAATCAAATTCATCATCTCCTCTCACCTCTACAGTCAAAGTCAAGATGCTCCACCAGTGTCCCATGTCTTTACTTCCCCACCTCCCTCATCTGTTCTCATTCTCCCCTGCTTTTATCCTTAAAAGCCCCATCTTCCTGACTCTCTTTACAGTATTCCCTTTCTATATGCCTTATTTATTTTTGTCTACACTCAGCCTTCTTTTAGCTCACTGTATATTTTATTCACACACATCAGTCTCTTTCGTTTTTTTGTATCTTTCCTCCTCACTCTCTCATCATCTTCTTACTTTTCTTTCACTCTCTTATTCTCTTCCTCGTTCAGACTGAGCGGAGGAAAGGTAGAGAAGGTCACTGTAGAGATGAATGTAGATTGTATCAGTCTGGCATCTCCTCCCCTCCAGATTGGTGTCCTCCTGCTCTCTAGTCACACGATGCATAATTCATCTTTCCCTCGTTCATTGTCTTTAATTGTCGATTTTTGTTGCCCTCTTTCCTCTTTCCTCTTTCCGATCCTTTCATCTCTCTTTTTCTGGCTGTCTGCTTCAATTTCTTCTCACTATCTGCTTGTTGTCTCTCTCCATCACTGTTTTTGCTCTTTGTCTTATTTTTCTTTTTGTTTTGTTTTTTGCTCTCCAATCTCTTTTTGTCTCTCTTGACTTGCTTTCCTCCATTTTTCATGTTGTTTTTCTCGAACCCCATGTCAAGTTGTTCAGTTGCCAAAGTGAGGCTGAGTGAGTAGCTGTTGTCAAAGCTGTTATAAAGAGATGGTGTATGAAAGTTAAAATGTGTGTGTCCAATTGCCCAAGGGCAATTTGACTTGGTTAAAGATACTTGAAGAGACTGAGAGACTTCTTCAGCTTTTTTCATCCGAAAATGCCTAGCAAGATGTCTGTGAAAGTTCTTAGTCATCCAAGTCATAGTTATCCAAGGAAGGTGAAAATCAAGGGCAACTGGACTAAAGATACTAGGAGACGTTTTGTCTGTCATCATGTTCTTTAGTTCGAGTATCTTCGAACTAGTCCAGTTGCCCTTGATTTTAACCTTCCTCGGGCTCTCCTTTAATGTTGTAGACACACTATGCCTGCCAGCATGGTGTGTCTATTTGTATTCATGCCTGTATCTGCACCAAGTCTTTGTGAATATGTGTTTGCATGAAGATGTGTGGATGTGTGCAGCCGGTCAGCCCACCACTTTGGTTCAGACTGAAATATCTCAAATCAAATTTAAATTAGCTTTATTGGCAATAATGCATAGCAACAATATTGCCAAAGCTATATATAAAGTACATAAGGACAATTAATTTCGTACATTTCATTAGATAAGAAAATAAAACAGCATCTATCAACATCTACTGAATTCATTGACATAGATTTTGGTACAGACATCCATGGTGCCCACTGGATAAATACTTATGACTTTAGTGATCGTCTAATTTTTGCTCCGCCGTGAGTTTGATATTCGTGGTTTTAAGTGGCATGTCTCAACAGCTATTGGATAGATTGAAATTCAGTACAGACATTCATGTTACCCTCAGGGAGCTTTGGTGATTCCCTCTCTTTTCACATAGTGCCAACATCAGGTTACAACTTTAATCTTTCTAATTTTTGGTTTATGAATTAATACCTACAAAACTTATATTACTTGATGTAATTTCCATCTGCCTCAGCTCTACTTGGTTTAGTGTTAATTAGCTAATATTAGCATGCCAAGATGGTCAATATGGTAATGTCAAGTCAATTTTATCTAGGTAGCCCAATATCGCAAATCACAAATGTGTTTTGCAATCTGTTGAGCATACGACATCCCCCTATCTTTAGAGCCTTGATGGTTAACGCCTGCTAAACATCGGCATATTAGCATTGTCATTGCGACCATAGCATGCTGATGTTAGCATTTGGCTCAAAGCACAACTGTGCACAGCTCATGGATGTACTAAGAGAGCGCTATCAGTCAGTCTTGCTGGCAATCTGCCCTAGTGGCCAATCCAGGTACCAAAATGAAAAACATCTGCTCCCCAAAAAGCCATTTACTCATAGACCACCATTGCATGCCAAACTTGGTACATTTTTATCATACATTTTTAAACGACTGGGGTTCTAAAACTTCCCCAGAGCCTAGAAAAGCTTTTTTTAAGTGCGTGACAGCATCCCAATGTGGGACTGAGCATGACTAATACTAAGTGAGCGTGCGGTGGGCCACACAACACAGAAGCAAACGAGGAAGCCACAAAACTGCTTGGCGAGACGTTTTCATTGAAATGAATGGACGCCATTTTGGGGTCTGGTATCTAGTTCTTGTAATATATCCATGGTAAAGGATCACAGAGTGACTTGTGTGTCTGTAGACTCTTCGTCTTGTTTTCTTCTTTATGTGTGTCGCCTGTCCCCAGATGTATTCCCTGTGGCAACGTCATCATTACTCTCATTCCCTGTTAGTTAGCGCCCCAATTTTGACCTATACTGTGTTTATTGCAACCCACTGTTTGGTTTTGTCATACAAAATCACTCTCGCACTTTCCCATTAGAGGAAACTGTCTCCTATAGCTGTACAGTACACTACACACTTTACACACAAATACAGACTACACAACTAAGTGTTTCAACTCCTGAATTACTCCTAACAAATGAGTGTAAATAAGGCCGTTTAGGTGTAAGTGCGGTACTTCATCATTTTTTCCACGGCAATAATTATTGGACTCTTGGTTTTTTTTGCTCATCAATTTTTTCCACTCAATGCAGAACCGGCTGGCTGGTTGAATTATGCATGTTTGTTTGTTGGTTTCATTACAGAAGCAGATGTCTCAGCTGGAATAATGGAGGAGTTTAGAGTGTTATTATGTTGTAGGTTGTTTTTTTCCCCCTCGTGCTCTCTGGCTGGAGAGATGATGAGCACTTTGGTCTCTTTTAGCTCAATATGAATGAAATCTTCAGACACCGCTGCGTATATTTGATTATAGTTCTCAAATCTACCAAGTGCTAGTGAAGGGGTCAGGAATGGGTTTGTTGTTGTGCTGCCAATATGAATCCAGCCTCATTTCATCATTTCATCCAGCTTTCAGCCATGATGTTGTTTCATCCAGAATTTAATATCTGCATTGTATTCAACATTTCTGACACATAATTTAACAATGTGAAGAAGGCTGAAACATAGATGAAACATAACTACTGGACATCATGCATCTCTGAATCACACACATTATTAGCCGTGCCTACAGACATTACAAAAACATACTTTCACACGTACAAATCATACAAGAACATCTATACTCTGCACCAGAAATGAACTAGTGCAGACTATATCAGTCTATTTTAGTGAGCATAGTTTACTACCCCTGTGGGGATTTTTTCCACTTCTTGTGGTGCAGTAAGGCCTTGGTGACCTTTTAAACTCCACTCTTACTCCTTCAAACCTCGTAAAACTGTAATTGTATTGTTGCCATTCAGACCCAGGCTATGAAGAAATTTGTATGCTAAGTACAAATAAATGGTAACTGCACTGAATGTACAAAATCTGCCTTCCATTGAGTTGCAGCCCTGCCTGCACACTCCACATCCCAGCTGGCTCAAAGTATAAAAAATGTCTATCTCCATCTGCACTTTGGTAATACTAAGTTTCACCTCCTTCTCTAAGTTGCCTCAAGGTTTAAAAGACCTTCTTCTTCCCGTCACCTTGATCATCATCTTCTCCTTCAGGCCAAGCAAAAGCCGAACAATGTGCTTGAATTTTGCATTATGCTTGATAATGTCACAAAGCACTTAACACATATGCTTTAAAAATCCTCCAACTGGTGGTAGTTTTCTTTAGGCGGTGCCATTGTAGACACCTGATTTAAGTAAAATGTCTTATTTCCGGGAGATGTGCTAGATGCACTTTAAAAAAACAAAAGATACTTGACTAAAATAACGAGGAAAAAACTATTCTAAATATGTCTATCACATACGACTAATGTCTCAGTTTAAACAAACTCTTGAAAAGTACAGTATCAAAAAGTCTGCTTATGTTCACATTCTCCTCTCATCACACTCCTCACATACACATACTTTTAAATGACAGCTAACCTCAGATGAAATTATTCCTCACAGACATCAAAGATGTTAAAGAAGCAGGAAATCCACCCATCCTATCTGAATTGTGAATCCTATTTTTTCTGATTTGTTTTAGTTTTAAACTACAGTATATTCTGTCACCAGCCATACCTATGTCATACTCACTCACAGCAAATCCTGTTTGCAGGAAAGTGTCTCTTAAAAAGATCTTTAAAAACAAAGTATCGTACGTAGTAACGTACATTTATTATTATGTTTACATATAAAGCATATTTCTATAAACACCATGCAAAATTCCCTCAAAGCACTACTTTTATGGAATGTCAGTGTCCCTCCCTTGTTATGAGTTACATGTATTGTACTTGAATATTTCCATTTATACAACTTTATACTATAGTAATATTAATAGGACATATTCAATCACTTCAAATTCTGTGGGAAACATTGTAGTTGTTATTCTACTGTATTTATCTGACAGTTTGTCACTGGTTACTTTGTAGATTCAGATTTAACACACAAAATATATTATTAACAATGCACAATTATAGATTAAACTACCCTGCAGTATATTAAGTATAGTTAAAAGTAGTTCAACTTTCCATTAGAGACTTTTAAGTTTTAAGTACATTTGGTAGTTACTATACTAGTTGATAGTTTTACTTAAATAAAAGATCTTAAAGAGATAAAATTAGGCACTAAGGGGCATGGCTGAATTTGTCAATGCCCCCCAAATAACTAAGTAACTGTGGCCTTACTAATATACTGGAGAGTACATGCTATTTATTATTTGTAGGCTATGCATCAAGCTTGATGTAAGATAAGGCAACTATCAACATGAGCAATCACAAAAGATATAACTGCTGCTAGTTAAGCACAGGAATCTATTAAGTTATTTCTAATGTAATGTCATTCAACAAAGCTGCAGTATGTGAACAAAAATCTAAATATATGATTCATACTGCGTAAAGCTATTTCTACATGAACCCAAATGTAGTAGAAATGTAGGGTTAGATTTTTGCAGCTGTCAGGCAATGACAGGGTGGCCAGTGGAGCCCTGGCAGAGTTAGCTTCTCAATCCCACCGTCTTCTCCTCTTCCTCACTAGGTGAAGGCCACAGGACTCCTTGGTGGTCTGTAATGAGCTGCAGGGTAAGCACCTACTACAAACACACAGAACATGTCACCCATGTCACCCATGTCTCAGGACAGGCATACAGTCCCACAAATGCAATGTAAGTATTATGCCTAACAAATAGACACACACATAGATGCCCTTGTAAAACAGCATGCTGGCACACTGTTTATGCACATGTTTGTGCACACACTCATGATGAAGAGGAGCCCTTTGGAAGCAGGATTAATGAAACATCAAATAAGGCCACGCTGAGTCGCAGTCTCCTCTCTTCTTTGCGAGCCTTTCTTTTTCTCTTCATTTGTTATTTGACCCCACATATCTAACTTCTGGGCTACTCGCTCTTTTTCTCTGCTTCTCAGTGATATCATTGAAAGAAATACATGTCAATGTACACATCCTGATCAGCTACATTTAATAATTATGTAGAAAACAGATGATCAAGCTGTTAAAAACAAGTACTGTGTTGAATATTTTAATCCAAAATTCTTCTACCAT
The DNA here is from genome assembly GCF_014851395.1 of Micropterus salmoides. Taxonomy (NCBI): domain Eukaryota; kingdom Metazoa; phylum Chordata; class Actinopteri; order Centrarchiformes; family Centrarchidae; genus Micropterus; species Micropterus salmoides. The sequence continues at coordinate 13,404,190 of NW_024041484.1, forward strand.
TCTTTTTCGATCTCTTTCTGTGACATGGTGACACCTCCTGACCAACTGAAGAACTACATATAGGTAGTTAAAAGAAAAAAAAATCAGACAGCAGGAACTATTCCGGCATACGTAGTACCCACTAAAGCACACACACATGCACATTTATATACATATATACGCATATCAACACACATACACACTACATCTTCAGGCAGTGTATGAAACCTCCACCGTCTGTGCTTTATTGAATTATAATGGACACTGTGCTGTGCTCTTTCAGTGTGTCTGTGGGTGACAGAGCAGGGAGGGTGCCATGGTGACCTAAGGTGCATTAAATGTCTCATAACCTTAAATGCATTGAAAAAATATTAGATTTCATATAGGAATGGGATCAAATGACTGTGGTGTAATTGTGATGTAGACATCCCTGGAATGTTAGTGGCGGGGAGTGACAGAAAGCCAGAGCGCAGAAGTGGTTGTAATGTTATGGGCTGTTACAGGCTTTTTCAGTTGCTTTTGTGCATTTCTCAGATCAGAATTCAAATTCTCAAAACTACTTGTTCAACCTCCAAATCATCTCGTCATTTGTGCATATCATAAAAGCAGTTTCTCATTGTTTTGAACATATTGCAAATGCTTTGACACATTGAAGCAAATGATTATGTACAATTGTCTGCTGTTTCCTACATTATCAATTGGTTATGTCATACTGATCACAATGTATTATACCGGTTCTCTTATAGTCTTACCCCCAAAAACATCTGATCACAAGTTTATCGCATAAGTCACTACATGCAAAATGGTTGAACGCATTATCAAAAATCAATGTTAAATGAAGTCAAACTTTATTGTCATTCTCCACATTCAAGTATACAGGTGAATGAAAGCCCTCAGACCATTCACCCGATACATGCAATACCATAAACAGTGAACAACAAAAATACACAGTGAGCAGTGAATAGTGCAATATATAATATATGATATATATGTATATATATAGAGACAGCGAGAGAGAGAGAGAGAGAGAGAGAGAGATCATCTATATCTGTCAATCATATTTTCTATACATGTCTAATAGACTTTTTTTGTAAATGTCTCCTTACTGTAATTGATGAAGATATCCATTGTTATGTGGATAAGAATCTGTGACCTGACAGGAGCATCAGCCTCAGGAGTGTTTCATATGATTACATTTCTAATTTTCTCATTTCTACAGTCGTGCTATGCAGTCAGTGCTTTCTTTTTCTATTCTGCATCACAATGACATGGTCTGTCAACAAATTATAGTACGAACTGTAAAAACGTAACTGTGAATCCTCCAAGCTCTTGCAATGTATATCTTTATACTGTTGAAATTGATATGACAACGTTAGCCATAGTTTACATCAGAAAACACTTGTATATTGTATATTGATAACATAAACTAAACATTTAATTTTATCTTATTCGTAAACAATGACACAAGGATTTGTCATTTTGATGGCAATGACATGTTCAGTGACATAAAGATTTTGAGAGATAAATTAAGGATTTTGAGGAAGTTACGGGCTTTTGCAGGAAATCCACTATGTTGGCTGTTTGTTCAACATGTTTCGAGAAATGCACTTACTGTTTTGCAGATATTTGAGAAATTTACCAAAGCAAGTGAGAAAAACTGTAATAAAGTACGCGTTTACAAATAGACACTATCCTGATCATTTCAAATACAGCCAGAAACAATGACTGTATGATGAATGAGTGTCAGAAGTGGGATCCAGGGAAGATTACCTGCATTTCGGAGAAGTTTGGTTGAAAACAAAAAGTCATTGAGCAAGAGCTAGCGAACAACATTGATGATGCAGAATGGAAGAAATAGCAGCTGTGCGGAGGGAGGACACAGACCCGTACCTCGGACAAATGCCACGTTCAGCATCCAGCCACCAGAGCTGTTTGACACCAAACCCCACAAATGGGAAAAAATTGATTAGGAGGTGTGAGCCCTTTCAGCAAGCCTGTAATCTCCACACAACCACGGATAAAAACTAGGTAAACACCCTTGTGTACAGTATGGGCGAAGCAGATGATCTACTGACAGGACTGAACACCCAGCAACTGCAATATGCCACGGTAAGAGATGGATTTCACAGCTTCATCATCGTTAAGATGACAATGCTACATGATGAACTGCATGATGAACTAATCAGAGACAGGCTGCTAGAAGGGCCAGCAAACCTACACCTGTCAGAGCGCATGCAGTAAAATAAAGACCTCAGGCTAGAGAGAGTGATTAAGATGGCAAGACAGACTGAAGCAGTGATACTGCAAACTGTGAGGGAGAACAGTGGGCAAAAGAGAAACTTGCTCAGTGGATATAGCAATGGACAAAGACAACCCATTTCAGAAAAAGAAGAAATATAAGCAGGGCGTTAAGCCTACCCAAGGGCGCACAGACAATAACAGACTATCCAAATGTTTCAAATGTAAGAAAAGTCCCTCAAATGCCAAAGTACGGTGTCCAACTAATAAAGTGTACTAGTACAGTGTCACAATGAGCAGTTTTTCTATGTATTTCTAAGTATATATTACTCTCTAGTTATCAGGTTACACTGTGAAATACAGTAATCAGGTTACTCTCTAGTCATCAGGTTACTCTGTGAAACACCGTAATCAGATTACGCTCTAGTTATCAGGTTACTCTGTGAAACGCCGTAATCAGATTACGCTCTAGTTATAAGGTTACACTGTGTAAATTCAGTAATCAGATTACGCTCTAGTTATAAGGTTACACTGTGTAAATTCAGTAATTAGATTACTCTCTAGTTAGCAGGTTACACAGTGTAAAACGCAGTAATCAGATTACTCTCTAATTATCAGGTTACACTGTGTGAAACGCAGTAATCAGATTACTCTTATCAGGTTACACTGTGTTAAATGCAGTAATCAGATTGCTGTCTAGTCATCAGGTTACACTGTGTAAATTCAGTAATTAGATTACTCTCTAGTTAGCAGGTTACACAGTGTAAAACGCAGTAATCAGATTACTCTCTAATTATCAGGTTACACTGTGTGAAACGCAGTAATCAGATTACTCTTATCAGGTTACACTGTGTTAAATGCAGTAATCAGATTACTGTCTAGTCATCAGGTTACACTGTTATACGCAGTAATCAGATTACTCTCTAATTATCAGGTTACACTGTGTGAAATGCAGTAATCAGATTACTCTCTAGTCATCAGGTTACACTGTGTGAAATGCAGTAATCAGATTACTCATAAGGTTACACTGTGTGAAATGCAGCAGTCAGATTACTCTCTAGTTATGTTTAACTGTGTGAAACACAGTAATTAGATTACTCTCTAGTTATGTTTAACTGTTTAATGCAGTAATCAGATTCCTCTCTAGTTATGTTTAACTGTTTAATGCAGTAATCAGATTCCTCTCTAGTTATCAGGTTATACTGCGCTAAACACAGTAATCAGATTACTTCCTAGTTTAACTGTGTTAAAAGCACTAATCAGATTACTCTCTAATTATCAGGTTACACTGTGTGAAATGCAGTAATCAGATTACTCTCTAGTCATCAGGTTACACTGTGTGAAATGCAGTAATCAGATTACTCATAAGGTTACACTGTGTGAAATGCAGCAGTCAGATTACTCTCTAGTTATGTTTAACTGTGTGAAACGCAATAATCAGATTACTCTCTAGTCATCAGGTTACACAGTGTAAAACGCAGTAATCACATTACTCTCTAGTCATCAGGTTACACTTTGAAATTCAGTAATCAGAATACTCTCTAATTATGTTTAACTGTGTGAAACACAGTAATTAGATTACTCTCTAGTTATGTTTAACTGTTTAATGCAGTAATTAGATTACTCTCTAGTTATGTTTAACTGTTTAATGCAGTAATCAGATTCCTCTCTAGTTATCAGGTTATACTGCGCTAAACACAGTAATCAGATTACTCTGTAATTATCAGGTTACACTGTGTTCAATGCAGTAATCAGATTACTTCCTAGTTTAACTGTGTTAAAAGCAGTAATCAGATTACTCTCTTGTCATCAGGTTACACTGTGTTAAATGCAGCAATCAGATTACTCTCTAGTTATTATGTTTAACTATGTAAAATGCAGTAATCAGATTACTCTCTAGTTATCAGGTGTACACTGTGAAACGTAGTAATCAGATTAGCAACAACAGATTGTTTGACAGGGAATATGAGCGCAAACAGGAATAAATATATTGTATATTCATTTATTTAAAAAAAGCACCCCAGGAAAAAGGGCACTGTCTCTTGAGGAAGAAAAGGGGCTGGTGCTGAAGCCCCATTTTATGTCTATGTGTGCACGTGCCTGCTCATGCGGGGAAAAAAGGATACTACAAACGAGCGTGTGCATCATCATCAAGGGCTGTGCATGAGGTAAAAGAAGAGGATGACAGCATATTCCTTGGCACAATAGCAGCAGATGGAGATCCACGGGTGGTGGAGTTAAAGTTAAAGAACAGAAAGGCCCCATTTAAAATTGAGACCTGTGCAGAAGTGACCATTATTCCAGACTTTGTGTTCAAGACAATCTTTTAAAATGACAACACAATGCTTAGTATAAGAGAGTTAAGAAAACCCTACTGGGACCGGGACGTATCCCGCTAGACGTGCTGGGGTTCACAAACATAATGATACACAAAGGAGACACTGCTAGTAAAGAACTAGGGATGGTAGATAGAGTGGACGGTATTGATATAGAGAAAATGAAAAATAGATATCCAAAGTTGTGCAGTCTGTTGTTCTGTCACAAAGGGAAATAAAATTTCTAGGCCACATTATCTCAGAGACAGGTGTCAAATCAGACCCAGTCAAAACGGCTGCAATCAGGGAAATGACAGTGCCAACTAACACAAGTGGCTTCCTGGAAATGGTAAACCAGCTGGTAAATTTCATCCAACATCTCAGAGATTTATTCTCAAAAAAGAATCACTGAGCAGCCTGAATGAGGACCTATCACGCACACAAGATAGCCTTGTATGATGCAAAGAAGGACATCAAAGTGTCAGCAGATACGTCTTCTTATCGTTTGGGTGCAGTTCTGCTGTAAACGTGGAGTGGAGACTGAATACCTGTCGCCTATGCTTCTTTTTGAGCCAGCAAATTAATGAACTTGTTTCGAACTGTAGAACATACATTAAAGAACGCACTGACCACAAAGAGCCACTGATTCCAACAGATCTGACTCAACTCCAAAACGGCTTCAGTCCAGCTCAACTGCTGATGGGATTTCAGCTGCATTCTACAGTACTAACCCTCCCATCCCTATACTGAACCCCTCACTCCCAAACAGCACAGCTGTCATTTCAAAGGAAAAGGAGCGAAGGAGTAAAGATAAAAAACTATTCAGAATCAGATCTGGCATAGACGTGGTGAAACCATGTATACTGGACTTGTAAACACAACTTACAACGCGAATCAAAGATAATTTAAGTAGTAAAATAAAAAATGGAAATGTGCAACAATGCTAATGTTATTGTACTGTATTTGTGTAAATGCCCTAAGCTTGTTGCCATGTTACTGTGTTGTAAAAATTCCTTAGTTAAGCTGGTTACCTTAAGGAAATGTTTTGAAATAAATTGTTCACTGGCCTGGAAAAAATAATGGTTGAGTTTAGGGCTATGTTCCATAATAGGTCTGAATACATTATAGTAAACCTTGTTTGGTACACTTACAAGGGGAGATGTGGCATAATTAGTTATGTGAATGTGATGTAGACGTCCCAGGGGGCTTTTGGAGGCAGGCATGTTAGTATATAGACTTACTCTATGTTTACCCACATATTCATTATCATAGCATACAATACTGAAACACACCAACACAAAGTAAGGATCAATCATTCAATCAAATCATTATGTTAGCTTGCAGCTAAAAAGGATTATATCAGGTTACATGAGGCAAAAAATAACATAAAAAGAGCAGTGTCACTATCATCAAGGCAGAAAAGTATTTTTTCGGTCTTAGGATAAGTGTTGTAATACTGTTTAGGTTTGATTTAAACAAAACATATTTTTAAATTATCAAACAATCTCAACACTTACACACACACACACACACAGATAGAAAAGGCAAGCATGGCTGTAATCTAACCAATAGGGGATGCTGTTCTCATATGCTGGAAAGTAAATCTATGCTGCCGTGGAGTAAAGCACAGTGTACTTGTCTGGTTCTCCTTATCTCTCCAGTGAATACTATACATTTAATAAATTAATAACGCTTTAGTCAGTGTCAGCTTGTCAACATGTATGCAATATGTTTGACATTTACTTTGGAGGAACTGTAGAGGAAAAAAATAAAAGTAATTTGTTGTTTACTTATTAAATACATTTTTGGACCACCACCTCATGCACGTATTGCTTTAGTGTGTGTGTGTGTGTGTGTGTGTGTGTGTGTTGCTTGCTTTCAGTGATGCAAGTCAGTGTGCCCTTGACACTGTAGTCAACACACGCTGAATACTCATGTCTCACTCACTCCAAGCGTTTTAGCTCAAGGCTTTTTACACTCCCTGGATCCTGGTCTGTTTCAGTATATGTGTGTATACACATGGGCACAGGTGTCCAAGTAAATCCATATCTGTCTGTTTTTGGGTCATTGCTAATGGAAAAACATTCAGCTGAATAAAATACCCTAATAACATTGATCTTAATAAGGTTGCTGAATACAATTTGAATACTCCAACAACATGCATTGAAACCCAATCTGCTCTAGTGAAGTTGTCAACTGACAAAATACATGACTGTGGATGTGCTGGGCAATTTCCAGATGTGTACAATGGATAGAAAGGTTAAACTTACCTATTAGACTCAACATAGTAAATATCATAAATATAAATAGAGAAAGAAGATGAATGATAAACAGAACATTTCTGCCAATTCAACGTTTAATTTAAAGTTGTTTTCAACATCATTCAACCACGTTGCTATATCCCTGGAAACTTTCCGTATTAATCACAAGCGAACAAAAGGCCCAGATGATGCAATGGCCTGTCCGTGGCATTCTCTTACACAATACTCAGACACTTTCTTTAACAGACCACTTTTCATTGATTTCTGCTCTGCTTTCAATGTCATCCCGTGGCATCAGATGATTAAGAAGCTCTTTAAAGCACTTTAAAGTTCTCAGCAGTTTTCTTTAGCACACCTCAAGCAATAAAGGTTGATAACACACTGTCAGCCACCAAACCCAATGCCATTACTCCGGACTATGTGCTCAGCCCATTTCTTTTCACTCTCGATACAAAAGGCTGTCACAACCCATCACCTGTTATACCTAACTCCCCCAGTTCTATCTACAGTCAGTGTCTTACTTCACCAAAGGTGTACTTTTCTTTTTTAAGTTAGTGTTTCCAAATGGCCTCCTCCATCTGTATGGTATCTATCTTCTATACTTCAGTGTGTAATCTCTACTGACAGAAATGCAATATAATATACATAACATGTTTTCAGTGGTGTATAACGACCTTACATAATGAACCGTTTCTACATGTTTCTACAGTAGCCCAAGTGGACAAACTACTCTATAGAGCAAGTTTTGTCATTACGGTGAATACATACGAAGAAGAAGAACAACAAGTAACTTTAGTAGTGGTGTATCATATTGCATTTTATTGTGAAGCACTTTGAAATTTTTATCTGTGAAAGGTGCTATATAAATAAACTTTACTTACTTACTTATTAACTTACTTACTTACTTACTTACTTACTTACTAGTAGTTATCATCTGGCATATTAGAAGTAAGAAAAGAAAGAATTCAGACAAAAGGAGGCCCACACAATTATTTAGCACAGGAGTACATAAATGCACCATAAGCTGTTGGTTGCTATTCACAACCCTCATCTCTAGATGCCACTAAAACGTACACACTGAACCTTTAAACATACAAAGCTCAGCAAAAGTTTGGTCACAGACTTTGTTATTGAATCTTCTCTCCTCTCCCTATTGTGCACTGAGTTTAAAATTCAACTCCACCCCTATTCACATCACCCAATAATGTAAAATATGTAAAAATGTCACTCCTCATCCTTATCCACTAAAAAGCATTGTCTTAATTCACCCAATCAGATGCAGCTTCCAGCTCCCGATGCTGATGCCTAACACCCAATCCCCAACCCCTGCCCTCCTGCTGGCACCAACATCACAACTCCATGCAGTGTTTCCAAGACTCTTATCTTGTTAACCAGTTCTGGGACTTCATCCCCATTATTGTCCATTCTTCCATCACTGTTCAACTTCACAGAGTAAAGGGTAAATGTGTCTTGCAGTTAATCTATCTCTCTGTCTATCTATCTATGACCATTATGATATGTATCCCAGGATGCTGCTATAAATGTGTTGTTAGTTCATTAAATGTCAGGTTCATGAAGTCAAGTGTTTCTTTCTCCCCTCTTCATGAGACTCAATCATCCACTCAACGCATTCAAGGATCAGCAGCAGTGAGATGAGACATATATACACATGTAATTGTATCTCTGTAAGGGTCATTTACTGCAATCATATAGCAGGGTCTTTAGCTAATGTAGCAATCTCTGCAAACAATGGGAATCCTGCATGGAGATAAAGAAGGGGGAAGACAAGGCAAAATAACCAGTAAGAGAGAGAGAACGGCAAAGACAAAAGAAAATATAAAGTCAAAAGAAGGAATAGTAGATAGACAACAAAATAAAACAGAGACCAAAAGAGGAAAAGAAGAAGAGAAGGAAAAAGTAACAATACTGGGAATACTATGCTATGATAAATTAGTTTTGTTAAGTACCAATGTGCTACTCTTTCAAATAGCACCAGATGGCAGCATCGGGCTACATGTTGGTGTGTGCTGAGCCACTCTGAGTCATGTGTTTATTGTGCCTACAGCCTGGCACAAATCATCACTGAGAGCCTCTTGAAGATGTGCTGACACTATTGGAAGATAACGGTATTCATCATAAAAGGATGAAGCTTAAACGATAACAATGAAAAGCTCTCAGAACAACAGGCCATTGTGTTAGATTGTAAGCAGCCTGATGAAAGCTTCGCCATGCCCTGCCGCAAATCAAATGAACATTGGACAGAAATAAGTCTCACTGATGCAAATGTTACAATGGCAAATGTTGGAAAAAACAGCTTAATAGCTATGAAATCATCAGTCATCTATCAAATGACTGCAATTTCAGTAAAAGACTCAATTCTCCCACACATATCTGTAGTTCAAGAAGACAATTTCACAGCAGTTTTACAAATTGGTGCTACAGGCTATTTGATTAATAAAGCTTTCCGCCATTCTATTGATTTATTTAGAACAATAACTTTTAAAGACAAAACCAAGGGGAGGTGTAAATAATTTAGATGAGTAAAAGTATGAAACGGTTTCCTGGCTGAAGCTTTCTGCACTGTAATCAAATTGAATCTAATTGAAGCCTCTATATGTTTATATTTGTGTGTGTGGGGGTCTGTTTTGTTTAGCGTGTGTGAATGCATGAGTCGTGGGGTGCCTCTATGTGTCTCTGAATATCACATCCATTTTTGTTAGTTTAATTTTTGTGTGTATTTATCTGTGTGTGTGTGTGTGTGTGAGTGTGAGTGAGTGAGTGAGTGAGTGAGTGAGTGAGTGAGAGAGAGAGAGAGAGAGAGAGGGAGAGAGGGAGAGAGAGATAGTGAGAGTGTATAATTTATTTTCCACTCAGCAAATATACAGTGAAATCCATGAAATCTTCATGGTCCTCGCATGTTCTTCTTGCCGCCTTCATGCCTTATTAAACCTAAGACGCTTCACTGTGTTTTTTATGTATGTGTGTAGGTGTGTTGGTCCTGGTGTGTGTGTGTGTGTGTGTGTGTGTGCTTTTACTCCCTTATTTGTGTTTTGTGTGTACATGCATGGTGTGTGCCCTTGATGTCCCTTTACGTCTGAACCATTGAGTGTTTCCATGCATGAGTACATCTGTGAGAGAACCTCTCTTATCTCCACCCACACACGCCAACTAGCAGAGTCTCCATAGACAACCCCCCCCCCCCCCCCCCCCCCCACACACACACACACACACACTAGACATGATATGTACATGTTAAGTGTTGCCCTGTGTTGATTAAAATAGTCCCACAAGTTGTTGTTGTACTTTTTCAAAGTCACACAGACCTGTGAAATTTGAAGGATTTAACATGTGAAGCCCAGTGGATTTTTGATAGATTAGCATTGCCAGGATTGGCTCACATTTAAAAGATCTAATATTTCCATTCATTCAAATATAACCATGCATGACTCATTGGACATCAAAGGTTGTAAAAAGTGAATCAAAAATTGTCTCCGCTCCTTCAACAGCTGTCTCTGAGCAAACCACATGACTCCCAGTTGCTCCAATACTGTATATTATTTTACTCACTTTTGCCTCAGGGATAATTAAACTTACATTGACTCCAAGGCAACTTTATTTACTTTCTTTTAAGTTGAATCCAGGTCCAATGACGATACTGGCAGGAGCAATGTGAGTTATCTGTCTTCAGTAGTCTCCCCCCTAGTGAAACTTGGCTGTGGGAATGTGTGGTGTTTGTGTGTGTGTGCTTCCCTGGTTGGAATTGGCTCCAATCGGCAATTTGATGTAGAAGGTCACCGGCTAGATGTCCGCTGTGTCTGCCAATTCGCTGTCCTCTCTCTCTCTCTCTCTGTATCTCTCAGTACCTGCATATGTTTTTGAAAAACATACACACAGATACATGGCTGCAAATATGTAGCCTAAGTATTTGTATATGTCTATAAATGCTTGTACATGTGCACATTATTTCCTTTTCAAAAATCTAAAAATGTCACATTTCCGTGCATGTTTGCATACTCAGGTGTGTGTCTGTGCAGTGTGCACATTCTTATGTGTCTGAATCTTTTGTTCTGTACTTTTTTCTCATATGGTTATGGCTACAGTGTGTGGTGAGACTCCAGCAGTGTGAAAGGTCCACTTACAGTACTTAGAGCACTTGAGACATTATGTGCTCATTTCATTTAGTCCTGAAAGTCTCTTGAATTATTGACTGAGCTACTGGACATACAGTACTTAGTCACAGGTTGTGCATTGTGGATTATTTAATCACCCTAGCCACATATCCCAGCAGTGGTTTCCAAGCTTTTTAGTCAGACCCCCCACAGCCCTGTCAGATGACTCACGAACCACTTCATCAACACTGTCGCTTATTAGATGTATTTACATTTATTTCAACTTTTTTGTAACGTTTAACTGTATTACTTTTAGCTATACTATTTGTCCATTACCTTTAGCTATCAATTTGAATAGTTTCAGCTATGTCATAGTTTACTTTTCTATAAGCTACTTACAGTGTTCTATACTATCCATTACTTTTAGCTAACTATTTCAACTATTTTTCAGTTATTTCAACTGTTTATCCATTACTTCAAGCTAACTATTTCAGCTGTTTACATTTAGCTTTCAATTTTAACAATGTATCCATTACTTTTAGATAATTATTTCAACTGTTTATCTATTACCTTTAGCAATATTTTTCATTCATTTCATATTCTAGAAGTGTTGTGACTTTTCTTGCTAACTAGTTTTAATGCGATCTCAACACTTGGTGTGCAGGTTTAAAAGCTGATATATATTTTTATCATTGAAATCACAATTAAATGTTTTCCCCGCAAGTTAGTTGAGCTAACTTCTAACTAACGTCTCACTACATCTTTCCACATCCCCCCCAAGTGGCCTACCTAGGGCTACTAGGCCTAGCCCTGGATGAATCAAGTCATTTTAGTTACATGTTACAATAATTAAAGCATACTACAACACACCTACAAATGTTTCATCTCAGTAAGGCTAAACAAGTTCAGCCTGTATCTATTCATGCCTCTCATTATAGTGTTTAACATTTATGTAACAGCCAAATGTCTGTTAGAAAGGCCTATTAAATGACTACAAGTAGCGGTTTTTTTTATGGAATGACAAGTTTTATGGCGATATGGTGCAGTTATTGATGCATGCAGTTGTAGAGCAGGTTGCAATCAATGTCCATATCCCCTATAGTTGGGTTAGATCAATCCAGAAACTGGATGAAGATCACTGTCAGAAATGGTGCTTGCTGAAGAGAACACTGAGGATGGTTGGGGTTAAAATTAGCTTAGGCCTACTAATTTTTGTTTTTAAATAGTAAAATCATAATCATGAATAATTAATCTATACCTTAAGTAGCCTATATAGGGTCGAATACTTAGTTTGAAAATATTTGTTTTTTTTAACATAAGTAAAAATATGCCTGGGAGACAGCCAGTGCATTTATGCAGTAGCTTTCCTGTTGGTTGAACTGGACAGATCACATCAAGATAACTATCTAAGATGAAAGAGATGTCTTTTAAGAGTTGCTTTTCATTTGAAACACGTGCAAATATATCTCTACCTATACTGACAGTTTTCTGGCCTATTTGCTTTTAAACGAATTAGATATGCTACAAAGATAAAACGGCATCCGCTTAAATGTTAAAGTGAGTCGATATCACAGCGCCGCCTGTGCGAAAAAATTAAAAGCTGGGTAATATATTTATTAGCACGTCTGTCGGGCGTGGCTGGCTTGTCTGCCGGGGGGGCTGTAGCCGTAGTCTGCTCCGGGGCTGCTGGATGCTCCGTGATGGATGAGGAGTGACAGATCGGGGTTAGCCGCCAGGGGAGTCCATTTTCTTCCCGAGGAGAAAAGAAGGAGGTGAGACACTGGACGCAGAAGAGGAAGAGACGTGAAACAGACCAATTTGTACCCCTCCTCTTTCCCTCTCTCTCGCCCCTCTCTCTCTACTCCTGTGCATCACAACCTAGTGGGCTTTACCCGGACTGCACCGCATTGACGCTACTGCTGCCAGCCGACCCAACCCACTAAACTAACGCACTGACACAGTGAATCGGTCTTTTTGGATACTATTACCCGCAGCTGGTAACTGGATGCTGTGCGGGATTGCGTGCGTGGATATGCAGCATTTCCCTTCTCTTGCTCGCTTTGCTCCTGCTCCGTTCTCTCTGGACAACGATTCGCTGTCCTGTTCGGTAATGTCAAGACTTTGGGAACGGGAGTGAGTCGTGGAGGAGGTGGCAATTTGGAGACTACTGCATACTGCACCGCAAGAAATCTGGAGCTAACTCACAAGTTTGCAGAGCTCACGTCATGTATGTAGCTGTTTACTTGAAACCCTGAGCTCCCACCCCTCTGCTGTGTCCAACATGGGTGTTGACTGAATGGGAGAGTATCCCCGCGCTGCCACAGAGGTATGAAGATGCACTTGTGAGGATTAAAACTGCGCTCAGTAATTCCTGGACCATGCAGATTCTGCCGCCTAGGACGTTATTTGTGTTGTTAGCTCATGCACATGTATTATTATCTCTAAGAAATAATGGAGAAGTACGAACTAATGAGGACAGCAACACAAGCTCATACTCTGCCAGGACTTTCCACGGGTCACTCAGGGAGAGTCATCAAAATAAAGCCAGGGACCGTGCGCTCTCGCCGGGTTACGCCACAGGTGCGTCATCGGCGGAACTACAATCGCAGCGGGCAATTATGCGTGGGACCCTTAACTCCACTTACCCCTGGAAAAGGGTAATTGCAGAAGAAACGTGGCGAATTGGACACAACAAACGCGACTTCAGTAGGACTGTGACACCCGTGGAGGATCCCAACGCCTTCTCACATTGGGGCCCGACGCGCCACCATAATAAGAGGATAAAGTTGAATGGCGGTTTTAGTAGTACGGGGACGCCAGCAGGTGGACACTACAATGCGCCTAAGCCCTCTTCAATGGGCCGGGGAGACGGAGGAGGGGGACCCGAGGAGGGCGATAGGCACAAGAGAGGCACAAAAGACGAGCAGAAGAAAGCCTGGAAGAGGGGGAGAAACCGGCTGAACAAAAGCTCAGTGGTTTTGGCTCAGCCTCACGCGTCGCCGTGGGAACCCATCCCCAAGCCGGTGGCCCTCACCTCCACCGACCTGCCCTTTGACCTCTTCACCAGGAGGACTGAGTTCTTCACTTTCAGAGAGGAGAACCCCTGGGACGCCACGCCGATCACCCCTCCTAGCTCGCAGGATTTCGGGGACGAGATCAAGAACCCCTTTTACCCGGTGACAAGTGAGACTTATGGCGCTTACGCGATCACGTGCGTCTCCGGGGTCATCTTCCTGGTGGGGATAGCGGGCAACATCGCCATCCTGTGCATCGTGTGCCAGAACTACTACATGAAGAGCATCTCCAACTCACTGCTGGCCAATTTGGCCGTCTGGGATTTTGTGCTCATCTTCTTCTGCCTGCCCATGGTGGTTTTTCATGAACTGACGAAGTCCTGGCTGCTGGGGGAATTCACCTGCAAAGTGGTGCCCTATGTGGAGGTAAATGCATTCAGTTCTTTCTTGTATTTTTTATTTTGCTCTGAATGTGTCGGGGACAATTATTTCAGATTGGAGTGGAGTTTTGAAGCAATGCCTACAGGCAGGATTGCCTTCTGCAGGGATGACAGATGGTAAATGAGGCTCATCCAGTGTCATTTACATATCACCCACCTTGTCTGAATGTGATCGCACCTCTATAGTGACAATAGACATAATCTGCTGGGGGCATGACAGTGCACAGGCAGGGCTGTAGGATATCAACAAGGAGAGTCTGTTTGTCACTTGTACACCTGCTATTGGAGAGAGAGAGCCTCACCTAGCACCTCAAGGCATGTAGACAAGACACACACACGTGAATACACACCAGTATGTAAGGTAATAGTTCACTATCTTCCATTCACTCTGACTTATACACAACCCTCTTTCTCATGTTGCTGTCACTACACATACAGTTGAAAAAAATCTCTCTCCTTGTCCTTGATTTTCTGTTTGTCTTTAGTAGTGGATGGATGCTAGACAGGTTGTTTACACCATGTTGATGCCTTCTCTATGTGTGTTCACTGCAAATACCCAAGTGTCAGATATATTGTCAAGGTGAATGTCTTTTGTATGATACAGGGGTTTCCAGCTCAGGGGTCTTAAGCTTGTTTTTGGTCATTGTCACCACCTGGCTTAAGGAAGGACAAAGAGGGGAGACAGCACATATGATCTGAAAGCTTTATCAGTGAACTTACAGTATGGGTGGCGCCTTTGGTGCATGAGTAAGTGAGAGATGTGCTGTGCAGTGCAGCAAAAAGAGGAAAGCCAATGTAACCAAACCCATAAAAGATGTTAGGAGAGAGAGAGAGAGAGAGAGAGAGAGAGAGAGAGAGAGTGTGTGTCTGACTTTCTCTCTCGCAGTGAGCCAGAACAGGTCTCCAGAATTCGACTCAGCCCTCCAGAGGATACTGAGCCCACAGACATAGAGGGCTGTCACATCATGAAGTGATGATATGTGCAGGTAGATTGTATGTTATTATCCTCATTTTGTCTTCATGTTAGACAATCAACTTTGACAAGAAACATACCTGAATAGCCATTTTTAGTCATGTAAGTACAGACATGTGAAGACCAGTCTAACAGCTAGAGAAATGTGAATATGCTTTGCAGTCACATATTCACCTAAAACTGGAGTATAGTTTGAGTTGAGTAGTAGTAGTGTGTGTTGGAGTCGAAAGGGCCACTGACAGTATTACATGCAAACATTTACATGCTACCTTGCATCCGCACCATTTTCTCTTATTTTTTGAAACTGACCATGTTCTATGATACATGTACAGTATCTCATGCTGGATTTAATTTGCAAATGCCTTGTGAGTGCAATGAATAGAGTGTGTTTTAATAATTGGGGGATCAGACAGAATCCCTCCCTGTGTTATTGCATATGAGCTAGCCAAGGACCACAGGATATTATTTAATAGCTTTAATAACATTCTTACAGTGCATAGACCAAATGGCTATTTTTCTTAATGTAGAGTGAGAGAGAGAGAGAGAGAGAGAGAGAGAGAGAGAGAGAGTGTGTGTGTGTGTGTGTGTGTGTGTGTGTGTGTGTGTGTGTGTGTGTGTGCATGCGCATGTGTCAAAACAGGCCGTGAGTAATGCAGCCTGGGGCTCACTCTCTCCCTGTGGAACATTCAGGGAAACACACAGAGACACACACATTCACCCTATGTAGTGACTTTATTCTTCACTTAACCCAAATTCGGTCACAGGGGATATCAACATTTGGCCTAAAATAAAGACACACATACTCAGTCACACGTGCTTGAATCTACACACTCTACACACACACACACACACACACACACACAACACACACACGGGCACTTCCACACAAACATGAAGCCCAACTTCACGTGTGCATGCATGCATGCATAATCAGAAGGTGGTATAGATAATGTATCACAGTCCCCTGAGAGGAGCTTCCCATGGTGCTGCCTTCAATAAACCTTGTTTTATTCAGTGTTTAGTGGAGCATGGAATTTTCCAAATCCTCAAGAGAAAGCAATTTTAGGTGCGAAATGTGAGAAAACATGGCAGGAACGCTGCACATAATAAATATGTGGGTTACAGCCACCCTGCATTATTTCAGATGACGCTCCTATTTCATGCTGCAGTCACTGCAGACAACCCCTCTAGGATGCACAGAGCCGCAAATTCAGGCAAAACTAATGGGCAATAATTGGGTTTTTGCACCTGGCAGTTGATTTGGATAAGACTTGAAAGTGGGTTAAAATAACAAATAACCAGTGCAGTAAGCATTTTATAAGCCAGAAGGGGAAATTAGTCATTTGTCAAGGTTCATTCAGAACCATGCTGCTGTAACGCGATGATTTAAAAAACTTTTTGTCTCATTACCCCTAAAATAAAGAGATCCTTATGAATCACCAACTGAAAAGCATAGAATGTTGAACTCTAATAGTAAGACAAATTGTGTATCTTTGTCATGCAACATTGCTTTTTTTTATTGGTGGATACCTATTGGCTAAGATGAACACAGTTGTTCACAAGATTATTTTCATGATGCTGGTATGAGGTCGACACTGCACATCTTATTGTTGAACAATGTGGTATCTGAAAACATCTAAAATTATGTGTATGGAATATATAATGCAATAGTATATTTAGCGTTAAATTGGGTGAATTTGTCACTTGTCATTTGCAAAACCCTGTTTATATGGTTTTCATGCATGTCTCTCAGTTGTTATTGAACTATATGTATTGGTCTAATGATCACTCCCATTAGTTGACAGCAACAGTTGTGTTCACACCTCCTTTTTAAACCTTTAGAGATAATTGCCATTTCCATCATGGGACATAAATCTGTCAACTCTCTAAAGACTTATTCTCACTATACGTCTACTATACTATACGTCACTATATGCTGAAAAAAAAATTGAGCCATAATGGCTTGTATTGATGGATAGCACATGTGCATTTTAAAAAATTCAAATGAGAGTAAAATTTTGGTGATAATATACATAATGTCCCTGCTTGTAGAAAAACAGGTGTCATTACATACATCTTTAAGTGATACTATTTGAAAACGTTATTGAGTCCTTATATGCTACAAGGGTATACTGAAAGGACTGACGCTCCCAGTAAAATTTCACTCACACTCCCTGTTTTGCACTGTTCTTGTCTGTGATATTTTACCGTATTACACTATGTGGTGAATCATTTAGTTTGTGTTCCTCATTTATACATGTGGCGTCCACTGTTCCGTGCAATACCCTGTGGTCAGAAACTGTAGGCCGTCTGTGCTAGGGTACAGTGGGCTTACAGAAATAGACTATTGAAGCCGGGCAAGAAAGAGGCTGAGGAAAGTGAGAGAGCAATAGATTAAGAAAGAGAGAGAGGGAGGGGGGGGGATGTATTGGTGGTAATGGCAGGACATACATCAGCTCGACACATTCACTGTTCCAACTCACACATGCTCACACGGTTACACTTTCAAGCAACCAAATCAGTTCATCGGAGTCCCTGCATGGTTGTGTAACGTCCAGGAATATGTAGCCATTTCGCAGGACCAGGGGAGCCCGTGTCCAAACACTGCTCTCTTTGCAGTGTTCCTGTATTCCAAATTTATAGCTTCCCCAATCACCAGATATAACTACTGTACGGTGACTGAACATTTAAGGGTAGCTCTGGGGATTCCGCCTCCTTCTTATATCAAGAAAGTCAATGAAAAAATACCCAGTCTCTTACCATAAACAGTTATATACAGTCATCCCCATGTCTATCTGTCTGTTTATCTATCTATCTATCTATCTAGCCAGTAGAAACACACACATAAAGTCAGTAGGGTGTGCTGATCCCCCAGATGGGTGGGATGGCCTTCTCTCCACTGATCACTGCCCACGGCTGTTCTCCATCTCTCTCTCTGCATCAGCTATCTGTGATTAGAAGCAAGCCTCGGGGGAAGACACACTGACACACACACACACACACACACACACACACACACACACACTTCCATACAGTATAAAAATATTTGGACACACACACTGAATGCACACATACAGTATGAACACTGTGGCAACACACTAGATCTCATGCACTCTCCGTTTCTGAGGCCCCATCTCTTAGGCACCCGAATGAGCGTTAATTGGAAGATATGTAAATTATTCAGGGTATATAATTAGTGGCTCTACATAATGCATGATGGTGAGTCAATTCAGTCAGCTCTTTGTCCGTGGATGAGTAGATATTGTGTTTTTTTATGATGAGACAAGACCACACAACAGCATGGAGCAAAGATTAGGCTTGCTGTTGGATGCAATTAACCAAATTGATAATTATCCATGTAAATATGAAATATTCATTGGATGATTTACATTAATGAGTTAGATAGGTTGGTGATATAAAAACGAGAACAGCTATCAGTTTCAGATCAACACGGAACAGGCTGACCTGTAGCCGGCCTTTATGGAACAGAAGAGAATTGTGCACATTTCGACAGGGACCAATGATCTGGAACTGGACCAGATCCAGCAGTTTCTGTATACTAGGGGAAATATGCCACAGGTCAGGATGGAAATTAATTGAATAGAAATTTATTCTTCAGAAGAAACTGCCTCAGACACTATGTAAAAGGCAGAAGGCAACGAATAGAGTGGCATACTGTGATGGATTGTTGTAGTAATTCAATTAAAGAAAAGGGAAAAGCAAGAAAGATGAACATTTGTGAGTGCTTGCCCTACTTATTTATGAATTCTTTCGATCACATCACACTATCTTTCTCAGCTGGACAAGACTCCAGGAAGTTACGGCTCCCGGCCAAGAAATAGTCTGGCACGTACGTAATCCCTCCCCTCCCAATAACATGTTAATTGGTGAAAGGGGCTGGTATGTAGAATCTGTTAACTTTGGACAGAGCAAGGCTAGCTTACTGTACAGACGTTTGAGTGATATTGATTTTCTCATCTAACTCAAGGAAGAGAAGAAGCATATTTCCCAAAATGTCAAACTATTTCTTTAAAATGGTTAAAGGAAAAAAAAACTAAAACTCCCTCTGCTGAGGAAGATCATGTGATATGATTGAAAGATCCAGAACCGCTACTAAATGTACCTTGTGATGAATAAGATTAGAATAGAATAGTTTAGCTTGAAGGTTCAATTTCTTGACCTTGGAAATAGTAGCTTTACAAAACAATTTTCAACACAAGGTCCACTTACTTGGTGTTTCCAAAGCTTTCAACCACATCCCATATCACAAGACAGATTCCCTACTTATGTCAACAACTACACCATCTCCATGACTGAGCAACTCCATCCACTGAGATGAGTGGAGAATGTTTTTGTCAAGCTAGAATAGAATAGATCGAAAGACAGTACCCCCACAACCCTGTACGCAGAATAAGCACAACACAATGCCATACACAAAGTAACGAAGGTATAGCCTTTTAAAGTTCTACGCTCTAACATCTTCAGAGGAATCTTTATTAGCCCACAAGGATGGATTTATACATAATCCGACAAACACACACACACACACACACTCCTATGTATGCACCATCCACACTTATAGTCGCATACACACACCAATGACATACAAATTTTAATAATTCTGCATACATGAGGATGTGCACAGACACACACATACTCATTAATGGGCATGTATGCTCACATATATCAGTTTTCTGTCTCTTCCAGACACACAGCCTAGCTGTTAGATGGATGGTGGCTGTCAGTGGCAGGGTCTCTCCGGTCAGAGTTATGGTCTGCTGAAGCCTGCACTGGGTCACACAAACTAGAAACAGGACTGCAGCTGGAATAACCCTTTGCCTCCCTGGCTCATTACTATAAGACTCTATGTGAGTGTGTGTTGTTGTTGTGTCTCCACATTAGCCCATTTATCACCCGATAGCACCCATTACCACTGACAGTGGCTGCAGTCACAGTATGGCCGCAAAGGCTCCACTGGTCCTTGTTAAAACCCAATTAATAAGACAAGGCCTTTGTGACACCAGCTCACAGAAACTTTAATCAGCAAGTTAATGGGCCGTTATTAAAAACAGCAGCAGAGGAAAATGTCTTTCTCACCCGCTGTGCCGATAGATGGCCACAACCTGAAAAGCGTGTTGTGGATGAAAGGCTGTTTCATGTTCTTTTTTGTTTTAGTCCTTGAACTCCAAGGTTCAGAAGAAATATATGATGCGAAGTGGAGAAACGTCACTGAGTTACTGTACATGTTGTAAATCATCATTTTATGACACGTCATTTTGAAATTTTAGTTTTGAATTAAGGAGGTCAAAGGAAGTAGTTGTAATAATAACACAATTTACAGAAAACTGTACATTAAGGGAATACTTTGACATTTTGGGAAGTCTCATGTCTGTACAGAAAATATACAGCCACAGCAAGTACCTGTTAGCTTAGCTTAGCATGTAGACTGGAAACAGTTAGCCTGGCTATGTCTAAAAGTAACAAAATACATACAATCAATTTGATCAAACACATATCAAACATGCATTATGAGGGGCTATGTGGCCTAACCCCCACCCATAAGACCCCAACTCAAAAATGAGATAAAACGTTGTGATATACTGCTAAGCTAACCAGGGGCAGGCTGGTTCATGTTATTTAGCGTACAGTCACAAGAGTTGTCTCAATCTTCTCATCTAACTCTTGGTAAGAAAGCAAATAGGCATATTTCACTAAATATTGAACGTTTCTTTTAAAGGAGAGATTGGGGGCAAAAACATCACTCTGGTATAATACATTACTGTTTTAAGTAAGTGAGATTTAAATGATAGTATTTTAGTAGCACCATTTCCATCCCTAAGGCGAGCAGGACTGTCATCTTGCCAGCAGGTAAAATGAGCATGGCAGGGTCAACGTTGCTCTTTGGGGAGAAAAATGACACATTAACATTGTTAATCATTCTGAAGATGCCATGGCTTATTTCTCCCTGTCAGTTTAGACTCTAACTAACTGATGTGTCAATCTGCTTTTGTCTTCTATTCACTCTCATTTCGTTCATTCTTAGTTTCTCCCACTCCTTTTCCCTCTTCCATTCTTCTGTCCCTGTTTCTCAGTCCCTCATTTGCATAACCCCCTTTCCACAAACACACAGCTTCATCACCCTACCAGGCCTGACTCTTCGACTCTCTCTCTCTCATCTCCCCTCTAGTACAAAGCTATGCTTGTTCATCCTGCCCTTGCTCTCCGCCCCAACACGCTGATCAAAGCTGGGTTGCCTGGTCCTCCATGACAGCCTTTAAAGCCATTCCAGCCCTGTTGTTCAAGCCATGAAATATTCACTATGTGGAACCACCTGTCCATGTGTACTGGTTGGATATTTCTGTGGATGGGTGTGTGCATGTGCATGTGCATGTGTGTGTGTTGAAAGTCACCACACAGGTGTGGTGTGGCTTAGTGGGCATGTTTATAGAGAAAGAAGTGGGTCACAAGTAGAGTGTGAGATGATGCTTCTATTTGAATAAAGAAAAACAACTTTATTTTCTAGCGATGGAGGGCCAATCGACAGGGGCCAATTAAGTTATTTTTAACTGTTAGACTTTGGCGATAAGAAGCCAGATTGATGTCTGAACCAACAGCTGTCAAAAATACCTCAACATTTTCCATAAAAACACTAGAATATATTGCTAACATGCAACGTTATCATGTGTGAACTGTGGAGTGGGATGGAGAAATTAATAGCAGCGAACAAAGTGAACGTTATCCACACTGACAGATGAGTTAGAGGATGAAGTGAGCAGAGATGCAAGAAAAAGTTTTGTACCATAAAAGTCCCAGACGGATTCTCATCTCTTCATGGATATTACACACAACACACTATAACTCAGTAAAACATATTTATATTTTTATATATTTTACATTGCATTTTGATATTTTTTGTGTCAGTTTAAATTGCCATTTGAAACCTTATGTGTATTACATGTCATTACAACATTTCACTGTGTTTACAACACGTCAGGTAGCGGTAAACTGAGTGTGTTTACTGTAATGCCTACACACATTATATGCCCTCATTAATGTATGATTTGCTGCTCAGTTACAGTACAAGCGATCCAATCCACACTTTAACTCAGAATTAGGCTGTTTTGTGGACAGTGTTAGCTAACTGTCTTCCCGCGATGCCAGCTTTTTAGAAAACAAACGCAAATCCTGTCAGTGCAACTTTACATGAGCATAATTGACTTTTCTGAGCTCTTTATAATCTAACTTACCAGCTAACAACACTGGTTGACACTGATGAAAATAAGCTTAGCTCAAGACTGCTGCACAGTCACAGTCTGTGTTTATTTCATTTTTGGTGGCTGGCTTTCCAAGCCTGGGTAACTAACTTGTAAGATGACAACATCTGTCCAGTGCACTGATTTTGACACCTGCCTAAATCGCCCCTAAGGCTTAAATCTACTCATGAATAATTACTGTTCCGCTATGGCTAAATTTAAAAACAATTCACTACAATTACAGTTACAAGATTGTGGCAGGATGATAGGTAATAAACTGTCCTGGAGCTTGTTGGCGATTTGTCTGCCCCACTTACCCCTCGCTGTTTCATATGGTCGCCCTTTATTAGTCTGGTTAGGGTGTACATGTGTGTCAGAGGGCGTGTGTGTGTGTGTGTGTGTGTGTGTGTCAGGCCTAGATACACATCTTGCAGTGTGCGTACATCTATATCTGTCCAGGAAGTGTGTGTTTAGAGCACTAAAGCCGTGGCTCACTGGGGCCATCTGGGAAGCTGGCTGTTGTAATTACATTTGATATGAAGGGAGGAATGGAGGTAGGAAAGGAAAGAGGGATAGATAAAGGGGAACATGGGGTGAGGAGAGAAAGGAAAGGAAAAAAAGAGGAGAGATAAGGAGAGACAGCGGGAGAAAAGGTGAGACAGGATGGAGGATGGTGGGGGTCAGTGGCTGTTCTGGCAGATTTGGTGCTGGAGGCAAAATTATGGATGGAACTGGTTCATCTAAAGACAGAAGTACACACACACACACACACACACACACACACACACACACACTCCAGCTGCAGAGTGCTTTTTTGTAGGGTGCCTACTCTGCCAGAATGACTGTTAATCCAACAGATGCTTTCACACGCTGAGGAAATTTGTGAGCTCCCTGACAATTTGCACACTTTTTACATTGAGAACGTGGAGG
Source organism: Micropterus salmoides (assembly GCF_014851395.1). NCBI lineage: Eukaryota > Metazoa > Chordata > Actinopteri > Centrarchiformes > Centrarchidae > Micropterus > Micropterus salmoides. The sequence goes on from NW_024041484.1 coordinate 13,427,702, forward strand.
CAGTGCCTGGTAATCGAGTGACACACTAACAGAACAGTGGAATGTTTAGGAAGTTGGTTAATTAGCATGACTGTCATTGAACAGGAAGTGTGTAAATACATTTAAATATATGAATGCAGTGACGACCACTTTAAATCCACCATGTCACTTGCTGGCTCTGTGTGTATGTGTGTGTGTGTGTGTGTGTGTGTGTGTCTGGTCTCACCCTATTTCTGTCTGTCTGTGCTTTCTTTTCTCACACAGACGTACACACATTCGGGGATGCTACACAGTGTTAATAGCAGCTCACAACCTTCCATTGTGCTTCTGTTGCTCCACTGCTTGTAATTACACCAGTGTCGGGTGAACCCTAAAGGCCAAAACCATTACTGAGCGTCCTGCTTGTTTATTTCTGTCAACTGGTAGAAAGGCCTTTGTTTGTGTGTGAGGCAAGGGAATCAACTTGTTTATTTTACAGGCAGCACCTTCTTTAGGTTTCTGCAAGATAATGTCAGACATTTTCTACATTGGAGATCGTTTTGTCAGTCCCTTGTTAATCTTTTATTTATTAAAGACTCAGAACCTGACAATCTCTACTATAACTAGGAAAATTGTCACATCACACAGCTCAGTCCCTCTGCCACTTCAAATGATTGTAGATTATCACTAGTACGAGGCTACTGTTAGCAAAAGCTCTAAGACTCCCTCTTTTCTCTATTACTCTCCGCTACAGTCGTGTGCATAAAGTTTTAAGATATAAACAGCATTCTTCAGGCACCATATAGTCTCTACAAGCCGCCAAGAGAAATTTCTATATATTTGCTTTACACAGTGACCAAAAAGACTCTTACTAGAAAAGATTCTTAAAATGTCTTTTTGTCTGTTTCCAGGTGGCCTCCCTTGGTGTGACCACCTTCACCCTGTGCGCTCTGTGCATCGACCGCTTCCGTGCGGCCACCAATGTCCAGATGTACTATGAGATGATCGAGAACTGCACCTCCACCACTGCAAAGCTTGCCGTCATCTGGATTGGTGCGCTCCTATTGGCCCTCCCAGAGCTCCTCATTAGACAGCTGGTGACTGAGGAAACAGGAATCCCAGACGAGCCCCCTGTTGAACGCTGCATTATCAGGATATCCACCTCTCTCCCTGACATGCTGTACGTGCTGGGCTTGACCTATGAGGGTGCCCGGCTGTGGTGGTGTTTCGGCTGCTACTTTTGCCTCCCCACCCTCTTCACCATTGGGTGCTCATTGGTGACGGCACGGAAGATCCGGCGCGCAGAGCAGGCCAGCGTGCGCAGCAACAAGAAGCAGATCCGACTGGAGAGCCAGATGAACTGTACTGTTGTGGCGCTGGCAATTGTCTATGGCGCATGCGTAGTGCCTGAGAACATCTGCAACATAGTTTCTGCATACATGGCGGCCGGGGTTCCTGAGCACACCATGTCTGTCCTACATCTTCTCTCCCAGCTGCTGCTCTTCTGTCGGGCCGCCGTGACGCCGGCACTGCTGCTTCTTCTGTGTCGTCCGCTGGGCAGGGCCTTCCTGGACTGCTGCTGTTGCTGCTGCTGCTGCAACCACGCACCCTCTTCGGCCACGGCTAGTGACGATAACGAACACGAGTGTACCACCGAGCTGGAGCTGTCGCCATTCAGCACCATCCGCAGGGAGCTGAGTAACTACACACCTGCTGGCTCCAACTGCTAAACTGACATTCCGCATCAGGGATGGAGATTTCACTAGCCTGCTATTAGCCTTTGGCTAGTATTTCTCAGACCCGGCTAGGAGAGATTTGCCTTACCTACTCTAGTCACATTTTTAAATGGGTGCATGAATAAAGTTGAACACGGAATAATCACATTCAGCCAGTGTCCTAAATCCTCAACTTTCCTTTCTTACAATAAAACTGTACATTTACAGTAACTGTGTAACACTTAGTTCCAGGAAAGCTAACAAAAAGCAAAATCATCTTTTCCCTCACGCCCTGGGGTGCTCTTAAAACAGGGTCAGTACATATTTTTAGCAATCCTGCCTGACCCTTTAAAACTTACAAACTTCCCTGCTGTAGACCTTGTATGCCTAAATATCTTTGAACAGTCGGGATGGCCTCTTAACCTGTCTGATGTCTGGTTCCTCACAAGAGGTTTGAATCAGGTTAATATCTTCAAATTACCTTATTCTGAAGCAGAAAAAAACCCTTGCTGTGTTTCCCACAGGCATCATGCTATTAGTGACAGGGAAAGGTCATAATATTTATACTGTACAATGTACATAGGGGAATTATTGTACAGAAAATGTTCTGTTACTGAAAGTGATGAGAAATGTATTTGGCCAACATAAATTATATTTATGAATGGGAAACTCTGCACTGTATATCTTCAAGGAGAAATAATCAATGCCAATCACGTTCCAAATGTGTCACTGTTGAAATTATGGGGACTTGGCTAATTAATCATAGAGCGCAGCCTTGTAAAATAACACAAAATACAGCATCCAGCTAAACATGTGTGCTGACACTGCCTATAGAAATACAGGACTCAGTTTACAGACTAGATCAGCTGTAAATGTACAGTTCATATATTGCTGCACACATGAGAACAAGGCTTATGATAATTAAACTAGTGCAGGGCGTCTCTGCAGTAATGACAATTTGCAAGTGGAAGACACAGAGAGGAGGGTGGACTGGAGCATCCAAATGTACACAACACTTACACTGTGTATTGAAAAATATCCAGTTGACTCAAATATAACTGGGCTGGTCTCAGAGATACATGAACATGGACGTGAGTGGAATCAAAAGGTTTGGAATGGACTAATTGAAATTAAATTAGTTGAATGGAGTGGAATGGAATCGAATCAAACACTACAGATTAAATTGAATGGAGTGAATATGAATTGAGTGGAAAATAATGGAACATAACACCGTATATAATTGAAAGAGATGGACTCAGCATGGACTGGACTGAAAATAAATATCTGCACTACACTGTTGTATCATGTTACGCCTTACACTTTGGGCTGTATATATACTGTACACTTTCTTTGGTGCTCTTATAATGAATGCGCTGTAAACAACAAAATCCATCGGTTTGACTTGGAATCGCAAGTAATTGAGCTGCGTACTATGTTTTTGGTCAAGAAGACAGATTGCAGTTTTCTGTGACTCTGGAATACATGAAAAATAGTGGGGTAAAAGAAGAAGAAAAAATTAATGTAGAGTTTCACAGAGTTGCCATGGACACAGGTAAGAGAGATCATATGAATCTTTAAGTATAAATACTGCCTTATTAAGAGTGACGGTTGCCAAATACATATGGCGGCACTTTATTTTACTGTACAGTGATTACTCAGAGTTGACTATATGTCATTGGTATATACTGATAGATCAAAAGGTAATTCCTAACATTGTATAAACTTCAATAGATGCAATAACAAACTAGTATCCAGCTATTTTTATTATTACATTGGTACAGAAATATAATTACTGGTAGTCTGGTTTTGTAACATATATACAGGTACAGTAATTAGCATCATTTACTAGGTGATTGCAACCTATAATTGAAATACAAAAAGTGCCAATACTCCATAATTACATGTAAAGATAACTGATTTAATGTAAATATAAGGGGAATTATATATTTGTACCAATAGTGAGTGCGCAAAGTTGATAGTAAATAGTTGCTGTTTCATTTTGTACATGTTAGTTATTTACAGTTTCTGAACTTTAAAACAGAGTGCTACCACAAGTGTGGAAAATAACTCGAAGGCAAGACCACAATTGACTGTTACCTAAACCTCTTCCCAAAACAGCGATTGTCCAATCATATCTGAGCAACCTTAACTAGGCAGGGCAGGTCTGTCAAGCTTTGGATTGCTCCTCATTCCAACGTAGTATCATGAGTGGGCTCTAGCAAGAGTGATACTTAGCATTTAAACAGTTTGAAGGGTGGTGTCTTTTTTTTCTAGCCTTCCAAAACCAAAAGCACAAGCATCAAATATGTAAGAAATGGATTAAACATTGTGTTTATTATCTGTAATATATGGTGGAATTGTTAGCATGTCGCCCCGCGATGGGCTGGCGACCTGTCCAGGGTGTACCCCGCCTTGCGCCCGATGTCAGCTGGGATTGGCTCCAGCCCCCCCGCGACCCTGTATGCAGGATAAGCGGTTGACGATGGATGGATGGATGGATGGATCTGTAATATATGGTGGAATTGTTAGCATGTCGCCCTGCGATGGGCTGGCGACTTGTCCAGGGTGTACCCCGCCTTTTGCCCGATGTAAACTGGGATAGGCTCCAGCCCCCCACGACCCTGTACGCAGGATAAGCAGTTGACAATGGATGGATGGATGGATGTTAGCATGTCCGGATTTTAGAAGTTTACACTCCGGCAAACTCTACCATTGTTTGCATTTGCCAAACACACTGGAAAGACTTTACCCTAAAAGCCTTTTCTAATATGTTAAATGTGTAAACATAGGCTGAAAATACAAACAAGTATGTAAGCTAAGCAGCCAAACATGGTTATGTTACAACAAAATAATAGTCTTTCAGCAAATAATCATGTACGTAGCCATCAAATTAAGGGTTTTCATTTTAAAATGAGTCAGCTCTCTGCCTATGTTAGCATAGTTAGCTAGCTAGCTACAGCTAATAAAATTGGTAAAAGTCATCAGCTAAAGATGAGGGGCAGCTTTTTTCTACTTCTGTCTGAAATTAAGGACCCACTGCTCAATAATTACTAAAAATTTCAATTGGTAAATCTGCTGCTGTTCATTGTAAATTGCACTGTAAAGTGCCATCCGAGAAAAGAAAGCTTTACAGCTATAGCAACACTAACTAAAGGGGGTGGGGCTTTACGGACAGTTTATTTTATAGCTTAAAGAAAAGTCCTGCTTCTTGACCTATCATACCCTTTGCAGTTTCATTACTTGAGTTTTTAAGGAGAACCGATGAAATTTGTGTCAACAGTGTATAAATTTACCAGTGTATTGTACTGTAAATCTGTTTTCTTAATCCTACCAATCAGACCCGAGTCAAAACAAGGTTCAAACCACTATCACAACTTATTATAATGCAGGTAAAAAATACTGAAAAATGAACAGCCCAAACATATGGCATTATGGCAGAGGTGTGTAGAGGGTTTCTGCGGATGACCAAAATTACTCTTAAAAGCTTTTATTTTGTTAAAGTAAAGTTAAGTTGTCAAAGTTAATAAAAAAAATATTTCTTTAAATATTTATAACTAACATTTATGGTGGTGAACTCTGTGATGACCCAGGTGTGATGTTCATTGGTATACTGTATATTGCTATGAATCTTTTGCATACAATTCTGCACTGCCAAACACCTTCTCTCTGTCTGTCTCTTGTGCTCTTGTGGTAGTAGCACACTATCTCTGGGTGTCTCTCTTAGCATGGAGGTCAGTTTGCCCTCAGCTCCATTAAAAACGGAAAGAGGAATATCACTACACAACATAAATCACAAAAGGTTTGACAGCGCCCAGGGCCAGTCATACTCAGAATATACGCATTCACAATAGCCAGAAACTGTGGATAAAGTTTTTTTCCCTTTGGAGGCAGCAACTGTTTGGCTGTAGTGAACTCCAGTTTATGAGCTTTAAGAGATCCAGGTGGATGTAGCCTCTGGTTGGCACTGCCTGCAGTTCTTCAAATTAATAGAGGAAATGAGCAGGAACTTAGCAGTGCTGCAACACAATGGCCTGCAGCCTGTTTGACAACTCTTTTTATTACCATCACTAACAGGGTATTGTGGGCCAATGTATAAACCTGTCCAGGGAGTTTATATGCCCTTGCACCAGCCAAGTTTCTACAATTATATCATGTCAAGAATTTGGGAAAGATTTTTTTGGTTTTTAGTTCAGTGAGTTGGAGCTGGAAGTCTGGATTTCTCCTGATTTTTGATGTGACCTAAGTGTAAACTGACCTCCTGAATCTGATTATCCTTTTCTGCATATTTCTGGGAGTATAGCTCATTCTAAATGGCTCCGTGTGTAGTAACGTGGTTCAAACTATTGATGAAGTGATTCTTGTAAATCAGTCAGTGAGACGTTTATTCTGAATTTTGTGAGTATCCTCTTCACTCTGAGCAAATTGTGTCTGTATTTGATACCTGAAAATGTAAGCACACAACCACTATTGTCTCTAAGTTTAGTCACTGGTTTCTAAATAGCTTTTTATATAGCCAAAAAACTGTCCCTTTGTTTATCAAATAACTTTATCTTGAAAACTGTATATTAAAATCCTAAATGTACTGTTTCTGTTGTGTTTTATTGTGTGTATTAAGGTCATGGGCTATATTTAACTAAACTTAAGTCTTCATAATCCAACAGTCTCCTCCAGCATATTCAAAGCAAATAAATAATCCAACCTCTTGCATCCATCCTAAAGGATATATTTTGCAATGTATATAACTGATGTTTCAGGGGTACTCCAGCAAATGAATATTGCTATTCCATAAAGTTGGGAGAGGCTGAGAGATCCTAGGCTCCAAAGCTCCTACAATTTCCATAATACAACTCAATAGCTGCAGTATGAGAATTATTATTTTCTCAGATGCTAAAGATTACATTATACAACTGAGTCTGAGCACTTCCCCCACAGGAAAACTGACCTTACTGTATTTGTAAAATGTGACTGGTCAAAGTGAAAAAGAAATTAACCAGATCCAGAGGTGCCACACACACACATAACATTTTAAAGTTTCCCTCTATTCAAAAATGTGTTTTGAGTTTCACCATGCAGAAGCATGTATGTGCAGAGTTTGACACTAGAAGCCTGTTTACTTATTCATCTGCTGAAGGGGGAAAGTTTAAGACATGCATGTTCAAGCATCACCGTTTTGACATCTTAACAAGACAGTTTTGACATCTTAACAGTTTTGCAACTTAAACAAGTCTGATGAGGAAACTTCAACCCTCCAGTGCACATACAGTATACCGAGAATGGACTTTTCAGTGAAGCTGGAGACATCTTCTGTCCAGCAGTTACATTTCTAAAAAGAACCATACGTTGCCTATTCCAAGTTTCTTGATTTTTCTATTTATCAATGTATAAAATGTTTGGAGGAAAAACCATGAGACACTAAGTATTACTCTAGTATTTTTTATGTTTTAAATATAAACTTTGAATTGAACATGATCATACATGGTCATCACCACACGGTAGACTTAGAAGGCATGAACAGAGAAAGCAACGTGATGAATCCTCATCAGTTGATATTGTTATAGCTTAAGTTGTAGTGCACTGTGGTTTACAAATCTTCTAATGTTGATGTTACATTTGTCAGCACTTGTTCCACACCAAAGCTGAAAAATTACTTTGCATTGTTGCCTCATAATCCTAGTCTAGTCAGGATTCACTCTGCGGCGTTAAACCTAACCTGACATGAAGTCACTTGGTCTGACATGTGACGCAATCATGGGACAGTTTTGGTGACCTGCCAACTTGTGTCATGTCATCTTTGCTATAACCTCACAGGAGGAAATCCAAACTATCTAGAGACTGACAGTAAATAATGTCACGCTCAAAAGCTTTATCTCTAGTGGTCTGACCTGGAAACAGGTGATGGAAGAGACATATATTGTGCAGTGTAGAGACTTGTCTGCAAGTGGATCATAACAAAGGAGCACTAGAAACAATGGACTGGGTAGCCTCGCAATGCCTCCGAGCCGACCGGAAGTACCCTGCGCTTTGAAGTAACATTTACTAGCGGCCAAAACGGTGGCTGAACCACAGTGAATCAATATATTTGACCGTCGCAACCCGAGCGAAATGACTCGTTTCGCTATCAGAATGTGATCCATTCGGTCGGTAACATTTAAAAAAGGCTACACCAGCCGCACGTTTACAATTTTACCCCCTATTTATGTTAGCGGAGGGCTAAACTGTAAGTTAGCCTGCTCGGCCGGCAAAAGTCAACACAGTAGACGCTGTAGTGCTACTGCCGACTAGCATTTGGGGGTATAATTTCAGAATGACGGACACACTTACGCACAAGTATAAATGCATAGCTACGTGCGTAGCCTACGGCGTAGGTATGCACGTAGACCCTACGCAGGAGTATAAATGGGCCTTAAGTCTCAGAACGTGTCCTCATGTCCTGATTTCCTCCTGTGTCTTAATGTTTCTTCCTCTTCACATGAACAGAGGACCCTTTAAATATTCATCAGTGATGTATCACTGTGCTCTGTTCTCCCGACACATCCTACACACCCTCTCTCTCCCTCCTCTTTTCTTTGTCTGTTGCATCCAAAGTGTTATACAACGATGACGATAGCGGCCGACGTCCTGGGTCTGTGTTTGCGATAAGGAAGCAGAGCAGAACTGTTTATACCTCCTGTAACAGAATTAGCTGTCGTGTTGAAACACTGAGCAGATGCCAGAATGCTTCCTCGGTCGTCTTGCTCTGTCCCCCAGAGGACGCCGCTCACTACCACTGTTGCGAGGAGGTGGTCGTTTTCATTTTCTCGCTATTTACTTACTCTGTTTCATGTCAAGACAGAAAGTGAGGGTTGGAAACACATGGGGGAAACGTGAGAAAGAACCAGACCCAAAGAAAAAGCATAATTTTAAGGCATTCATTTCTTATTTTTCATCCATTATTGTCAAATCAACTGCTCATTTTGCACTTTGAATCAAATCCACCAACAATCTGTCATTTATCTCTCAGACAGAAAAAGAGGAACCCCAATTATGAAACGTCTGATGAAAAGTGTGGAATTGTTAACTTTGAAATCCAGAATTCAGGCTTTTATCTGTTCTGTCTCCCATCTCCTCCCTCCTGTCACAGATGAAGCACAGATGAATGTGTGTGTGTGTGTGTGTGTGTCACAGGGCATCTCCTCCTACAAAAAAAAAAATAGCTGACAGCTGATGTGCCACTCATCTTTGTAATTTCCCCAAAACAGTTGGCCTCCTGCCAGTGCACTCGCTCACGCTCAATCAGCCTCAATCAGTGACACACTTGCTAACGTGTCTGCAGCCCCAACTGTGTGTGTGTGTGTGTGTGTGTGTGTGTGTGTGTGTGTGTGTGTGTGTAGCTGCTTATCTATCTTTTTGTTGTTTCATTATGTGGTTGTCTTCAAAAGCCTTTTTTCCCCCCCAATTCAGCTTCCTATTGTAGCAATGTCTTTTCATGATCATGCACTGAGAAGTTCTGATCCACTTTTTTCACTGTCACTTTATAACACTTTACACCTTATTTTCTTCCATTGTGTTTTGGGCTTTGAAAGACCAATTCTATACTTATACAACAACATACAACTGTGTGGGTACATTGCTCACATTGGTATGATGGTTGTCACATATCAATGTTTGATGGACACCAAAACATACATATAATTCATTGAGTTCTTCCCTACTTTCATATTACACTGAACATAATTACAAACGCAACACTTTCTCTATGTACACAAAAGGCCCATTTCGAGTGGCCTTTTATTGTGGCCACCCTAAAGCACACCTGTGCAATACCCATGCTGTCTGATCAGCATCTTGATCTGCCGCACCTGTGACGTGGATGGATTATCTCGGCAAAGGAGAAGTGCTCACTAACACAGATTTTGACAGATTTGTGAACGATATTTGAGAGAAATAGGCCTTTTGTGTGCATAGAGAAAGTCTTAGATCTTTTAGTTCAGCTCATGGGCAAAAACAAAAGTGTTGCATTTATAATTTTGTTCAGTGTAGATTAAGGAATGAAATGAGTCACTAAGGTTTCAGTAAGATGACAGAATTTAGGTATCGTCACCATCAGCTGCTGTCGACTAAAACAGGAGCAAAGAGTGGATAGGGTTACATCAATGATGTGGCGGGTGAGTACATATAGCTCATCTGTAACTGGTCACTTTTCTTCCAGTAAGAAAACCACACAATTTATTTCTGGGTTTTGGATGAAGTCAGAAATCGTCTGATCTGAGTATTCAACCCACCACTATATACCGTCATTTGTTGTATAAATCAGTTGTCCAATTAGCAAAGAACTAGCAAAGGAGATCACTCTTAAAAAAACACTTTTATGGAGTTAATGTAAGCAATGTGATCTTGGAATTAAAATAAGTATTTCCTGCTTTTCAGATGATAGACTCTGGCTGGTCCTAAGGGAAAATAGAGGAAAGATGGCTACCACTGTTGTCTCTTAGTACATATAGAAATTTTGGTTGTATACAACATCAAAACATGAAGACTATTTGGAGACTGCTTTTCAGTGATTCTTCTCCTCGCTACAGGTTTGTCCAGATCTACACCCACCTTTCTGTTTTTCCAAGTGTAACTGGGCATTCATTTAAATCAGGAAGTTCCTGCCAAGCAATCTGGCTGGGCTAAGGTTTTTCTGGCTGTGCTTTATGAATGGTTGCTAGGTAACCTGGGAGTTAAGTTACCATCTTTCTAACTTTCTCCTATTTTTCTGTTGTGTATATTGCACTGGAGAAAACCAGCCATTCAGGAACCGTGCATTGGTAACCTAATGAAAGAAATGTAATGAATGAAAATCATGCTAGCTTTTAAATTATGGGTACAAGCTACTGCTTTTTTTATTTTATATATTATACAAAATAATGTTTTGAGATAGTGTAGCCCTATTATTATCACAACCCAACCCGTCATTACTCCTGTCTAGTGACACCTGGTATGTGTATGAATGTGGCTTTTCCTTCAGATGAGTGTGGTATGCTTTGTGTTTTTGTTCTTTTTGTCTGTCTGTGTTCTCTTTCACCCTGTCCCTCTCTCTCTTTTTTCCTCTTGACTAGTCAGTTGCTGTGGGCATGGTCTTGGTCTCCTGATTAGCACTTTTCCACACCTGCCTGTCATCAGCAGTCACACACCTGATCTCCATTCAGCCACTGAAGACACTCCATATAGCCTATTCATAGTTTCCAGTCACGTGACATGCGCGGTGCCCCGGACGGCAGAACAACAGACCAGGATGGCGGCTCACGCAGCAAAAGCCCCTAAATTTCCCTTCCCATGATTATTTGGATCACCTCTCAATTGAAGAAAAAGAAAGAGATGGTTACAAACTGCAAGTGTTGGGCACTTGCGATCCAAATACAGCAACCACTGCCGTATTTATGCCGAAAAACCGCCAGGTCCCTGCCAGAGCTCGACTGCGTTTTATGTTTGCCTTGTGGAGAATCTCTCACCTTAAACTCCTGCCAAGGTTTTCTTTATCAGACAGAATTCTGTAGAAACACAGCCCAGGCTTGTCTCCTTGTCGATTAGTGCATCCGATAGCACAACAACTATTTGACATTTTGGCAACACAAAAATAACAAACTCAAAGTAACAGTGTATCACTTGCTTCCTTGTTGCTGGGCAACATAAAATGGGGCGTTCCCCTTGGAACGTAAAGTTATATGAAAACTATGAATACCAAGGCCTGTCTGACCAGTCAGCCCGTTCCACTGGACCCCTCTCACTCATCTGCCCACTACATTGACCAGTTCTGCCCAGCCACCAAAACACTCTGGTGAGTTTCCCCAACCCTGATCAAATACCTACCGTTTGAACTGTCTGATGTCTGTCCTGGTCTGCTTATGGGTTCTGGTCTACATCCTGACAATTATTGGTGCCCTAATCAATACTTTTTAATTGACAACAGAATGAATAAATGTTAAAAGGTTTCCCCAAAGAGAATTATCACCCAATTCTGCAGTTCCAGAGTGTTTTTTATATCTCTCAGCTCATTGTTTTGGTCTGCGGCCCCCAACTTTAATGTTATTGTCTCATTTTGTTCTTACCCTTATTTTTTTAGATGCAGCAGTTTCCCGCAAAAAAAGCTGATAAACCTACTCTACGCTACTTGCCAAGCACCAAATGGCAGACAGGCAAAGCTAGTTGGTGAACACAGCAGAACATTTTGCTGCTAAAGAGTGAGCTATTTGCATGCAAGCAGAAAGAAAGGTCCAGTCATGTAGAAAGTGAAACCGCAGCAGCAGCACACACACACACACACACACACACACACACACACACACACACACACTCTATTACATTTTGGTATTTACTGAGACTTTTCATTTTGAAGATTGTTATATTGCAAAAGATGTATTGAGGCTGTCCATTGGGATCTACTCAATAACATCCCTCCCTCTCTATTTCTCTTTCGTCGTCCCTTTCCCTCTCTTCTTTCTATACCTCTCTGTCTCCGGCCCCTTCATCCATTCATTTCTCCTCTTCTCTGAGCTCTACCCTGCCCTCTCATACATTTTAATGGCAGCAGTTTGATCTGGCTGGTCAAAAAACATTCAAATGCGTCCGCTCGTGTTGAATAAATACATAATTTAGTAACACAAGTCAACTACTGTTCAGCGTTGTGGAAAAGACAAGATAAATATTTCGCTTTCTGAAGAGTGGGTAGAATGGGATTTAGTCAGCAATGAGATGCTGTGTGTGTGTGTGTGTGTGTGTGTGTGTGGTCGCCAGTGTTTCTATTAGAATCTTTATAGGTGAACCGCTGTTGCATGACTGTTCATCACAGGTCTCATGCATCCAATTTTATCTAGCACGCCCAAGAAAATAGTTTTGAAAAATATAAACACCAAGCATATGGTAGATGAAAATGATGCTGTTCAGTTAGTAACTGCACCACCAAGATGTCTGAAAATCAACGTGTCAAACTGAGAAACAGCACTACATTAAAATGTTGGACACATTCCATCCATCCATTTTCTCACTGCTTATCAGGGTAAAGCTTGGCAAGGCCAGATGTCATTCATCTTTCCCCCAGTGATGTCCTCAAGCTCCTCCTGGCGGATCCCAAGGCATATGGGATATATAATTCCTGGAGTGTGTTTAGGCACTGCCCTGAGGTCTCCTTTAAATTGTACATGCTTGGAATACCTCCACAGGGGAGGGAGTTGATGAGGATCTACCCAAACCACCTCAGAAGGCTACTTTTAAAGCAAGTTCCTTCTGTCTATCCATCAGTCTCTCCGTCTGTCAGTCTTTCACTTTGGCCAAGACTAAAAAGTCTCTACAACTACTAAATGGATTACCATGAAATATGTTGCAGAGATCCCACTAATGAGTTGTAATAACTTTTGTAATCCAATTACTTTTCCCCTAGTGCCATCATCAAGTGAAATTTTCAATTTACACTTCTAGTACTTGTATTAAGTGCTAATGAGCAAAAGTTAGCACGCTAACAGGCTTAGCTAAAGTGCAAGATGTGGTAAACTTCACCTTCTACAGCAGCATGATAACATTGTTATTACAAGCATGCCAGTAGGGATGAGCATTATTTGATACAGATATTTAAATTTGAAAAACAAAATAGGATTTTGACAGTTGTATTTGATAGGGTGGATGAAAATGGCTTCAAATTTTGTTTCAAAATACTTTAGTGTATGTTTGTATTTTGTAGTTTAAAATTACCTTTAAAATTCTTTTTTGAGAAGTAATATGATAACATCATAAAGACTGCCTCTGATTGGTGTCTACTCTGTAATTTGCCCAGACATGTTTAGACCAGAACAGAAAACTGATCCAGACCTGAGGTAGGTCAAGGTGAAAAATGTGTAGGTTTTCATTCATTCTTAGCATAAATTGCTAAAATTTTAGTAATAATTCAAGTTGTGGTAGCCTAAGCTAAATCGTTTACCAGTTTATTTAATGTTCTAGCTAACAAGATCACCTAAGAGCAGCCCTCACAGTTAACATTAGTTTTCTACTTTGAGCCTGTGTATGAAAAAAATAATAATAAAGGGTTTGAGGGCTAAACAAACTATTGTGTGAATATTTGATCTGTTAACTGGTTGCATATGTCAGATTTATTGCATGATTCATCAGGCAGAGAAAAGCTGTTGTTCTCAAACATTGTCCACATTGATACGTTACTTGGCTACTGTATTTTGTAGTTTATTTTGATACACTTAAAACTAGGGTATTTGGTATCTTGTTTTAAAATACATTTGAATGTATCTTTGCCCATCCCTGTATGTTTGCATGCTGACATTAGCATTTCACTAAATCAAGATCTTGGCCTTCACCCCAACAGTCCAGTACAACACCCACCTAACAACAGAGACTGCACCAGTCCACCTGTCTATCTCAAATTCCAACCTCTCCTCATTCAAGGATAAGACCTAAAGACATCTGACCTCCTTCACTTCACTTTGTCATGAGTGGTAACGTAATGTAACCAGCTGAAGGAAACAGTAATGCCTACAAACACCGGAAAAATGTTACAAAAAACAAAAATGTTTTTTTGACATACTTTTTCCTAAACTCTCCACATGCCAGGTTAGTATAACTCTGCTCAGTAGAAAAGGGTGTGTGTGTGTGTGTGTGTGTGTGTGTGTGTGTGTGTGTGTGTGTGTGCGCGCGCGCACACGTGTGTGAGTGAAAGTGAAAACATTCAGTTTCATGCTTGCTCATAAATTCTCGATCCGTAAAACATTTCACGCAAAACAAGCATTTAAGACACCTTGAAAACCTTCTCTATTTAGTGTGCAATGCAGCAACACCCTTACACAGAGGAGCACATGCACAAAGACGGATTAGGTCACACACACACTTGCTGCTGATCATGTTTATGCATAAGACAGAACCAGTCGAGATGTGACTCAGTGGGTCGAAACCTCATCTCCTGCTCATTTCCGGTCTCTGTGAGTTGACATGTCAGCTGGATGTAAGTTAACACGGGTGAGAGCAAGGCCACGCTGTGTCACTCTAGTGTGTCTCTACAGAAAATCTTCCTGTCCCTTCATTCTGGTCCTGAACAGAAAGAGCGCAGTATTAGACCAGCTATTTTATTTTAGTTGTATTAGTTGCATTTTCCCATCATACTGAGATTGGAATGTCCTTGTGAAGTCATGGAACGTTATTTTATCACTGAAGTGAAAGGAGAAAGTATTTTTCAAGATGTTCTTAAATCATTTTTGTGAGATTTTGAATTTTAACCATGTCCCATTAATGCACGTCTGTCAGCTGCTTTTGCAATGAACCGCCGGAAGAGTACCATCTGAAAATCCTAAAGAGAAAATGTATAACAGAAGCCTGTGCTACAGTCTACTGTAAAATATTATAGATGGGTCATAATCATCACACCTTTCAGCCACCTACTTTCCAGGGGCACGTGATAACTCTTGTTGCTATGGATACCTTCAACTCATCTCATGACAATTAAGGATATATTCAAGGTACCTCGACTCAAAGCAGGTTGCATTCCAATTCAGTATCTACAGTACAAGTGCATGGTGCTTTTAGTGGCTCTCATGAGGCACAATTACAGAATAGCATGTTTAATATAAAATAAAAGCATTCAATCTTTTTCTGAACTATGTGAGATTTTCAAGGATTCAAAGGTTTATTTGTCTCATGCCCCAACACAGTAATATGTGTAGGGAAATGCAATGTATGCAAAAATGAGATGTACATACAGTATGTCACAAGTGCAAGAATACAGCGCAAAGGCATGCTGAAGACAATATGCTAGACCAGGCCGATATCCAGAAGTCAGAGGACAAAATTCATCATCCTTATGGCAAGAGGAAACAAGCTTTTTCTTGTCTGTCTGTGAGCGTACAGAATGACCAAGTGAACCACTCTCTGTAGGGCTCTATGGTCCTGAGCAGTGTCCATACTGATAGTCCCATCTTATGTTTTACACAGCACTAATAAAAAAGGCCTTTAGGACTCCCAGAGAGACTGTCAAACTGAGGTGGTAAAGCTGTTCCCTCACCCTCCTTGCCAAGACGTCTGTGTGCGCTGACTATTGGTGTATCCCAAGCCTCTTAATTGCATCCACCTTTCCCTCAAAAGTAAACCATGCGAGGTGAGAAGAAACGAGGAAATATGTCCTTTCCTTTAAAGCGTTGCATGAAGTGACGTCCGTTTCTGATGACGGCGGCAGCTGATCGCAAGTGGATCAGCTGCATCAGCTCTGTTGGCTCTAGCAGCTGAGACTCTCGATGGAGTTTGGGTCTGCACTGTGCTGATACAAATAAAGGCATACAGTTACCATTGCCAGAGCAGCAGTGTTTTCTCTCTATAGCTGTTACCTGTTTAACAAACACCTGCACATGAATAACAACCTGCATTCTGTATTAATACTGTGTCTCGCTCAGAGGCAAAGGATCCTTTCTATTGGCACAATACATTTATATTTATTCATTATTTGCATCTATATTTATTGTTATTCTGACTGTCAATTCATTATTGTATAACCCAGAATATGATCTGGTATATTTTGATTTATTAGGCTAAATGTTTCAGGGGAAATTGAAATGATAACTTATATCAAAACTCTGCAACTATCTGGCTCGCATGTGACTGAATGGAAATGCTGTGTTTCTTGCTGATAAATGCACTCTCCGACTCTCTTTAATTACATCCATGATAAAAGTTAACGGCAGAAATAACAAAAGATTTTTTTCTCTAATAAATGAAGAAAGTCCTTTTATTGTTCAGATCTACAATGAACGCAGATTTTTCAGAAAACAAATCGATATAATATAAATCGATAATATAAAACTTGGGTGTGATACACTTGAGTTTCAGTGTAGCATGAAGCGAGGAAACGGCAAATAAGAGACTTGAGATGCACCTTATGTGAAATTCTAGGTGATGTGTGTAGTTCCTCTGCTGCTCCCTCTCATCATCCATAACCAGCTCCTTGGTTTTGCTGAAATGCAGTAAGAGGTTGTTGGTCCCTTATTGTTGCTGATCTGGCCTGCACACCTGAATGAGTGACAGGTACAGTGCAGATAAAAAAACTCCTGCATACTATCGTTTATTTTACATTTATTATATATACTATAATAGTAGAGTTGATGAGCGCTAGTGTTAAAAGCATTCATTTGCTGGCTTGAGCACAGTAAGTAAAACAATTTCCAACGTACTCTGACATTGTCCTCTTCAGAAAGCACAGCTTTAAACTGTTCCATGCTTACGCACCAGATGAATTTAAATTGAATTGAACAGGCTGGAAACACAGGTCGCTGCATAGTTTGTATTTTCTCTTTGACTGAAATGTCTTGAACTCCTGAGCCTTTTTAAATATTCAAAAAGTGTCAGTGTGAATACAATATTGCTCAATATTTTTCTCATGCCACAAAGACCTGTTTCTTACAGACACACACTCTTTGCTTGATGACAGGATGCATGAACCTTAGGGAAAGGAGTTGGCTATTGTAGCTTTTGTTTGCCTTGTCATTCATTTCTAGGTCACTGGTAGAACTGAATGCTTGGCTGAGCTTGAGACGTGCTCAATGAAGGATCTCCACATCGTGTGTGTGTGTGTGTGTGTGTGTGGTGTGTGTGTGTGTGTGTGTGTGTGTGTGTGTGTGTGGTGATGCAAAGACCTTCACCCCCAAACCCAAAAGGCGCACAAACACATGCATAAATCTCTCTGATACACATTCCACTCAACACACACACGCCCATCAGCCTTCAGCGCAATAAAAAGAGATTGTTCTTTACCTGCTGCCTCTTTCCATCTTAGAGCTTTGAGCTGCTACTTTGTTCATACACAGAGGCTGACGGGGATCTGTTTCACTTCTCTTTCCTCCTCCTCCAGGGCCGTGCTGAACTGCAGGTCAACACATCAGGGAGACAGGGTATGTTGGACAGTGACTGAAAGAATCACAGTCAAGAGAAATATAAAGATCCACTGGCATTGCATTTTAAAGCTCATACACCGCAAACATACATGCTCATCTTAACTGGTAATTTAGACTCATAGTTATGCTGATGACACTGATGATGAAATGAACATGAAATGTGTTGATTTATCGTTTTATAACTAATAGTAATACAACGAACAATAAAGGCTTGGCTTACAATAAAAAGAATATAAGATATTTGAATTTCTGTTCAATCATGATTGAATCGATTCTTATGATAGAGTCTCAAAAAAGCAGGAGCCTTTGCCCAAAATTAGATATCTACTGAAAAACAAAAACACTTCTTCAAACTGTTTGATTTAAAAATCTAGAAATGGACCATGGGGAAACATCATACAACATATCATCTTTTAAGGAAAATACCGCCCCATAGTTGTATATTATGCCTCCCCAAACCAGTCAAGTTGCAGTTTACATCCATGTCTGTCCAGACTTCTATAATAAATGCAGTGAATACTTGGAATACTTTGGCTAAATGGAAGTTTTCATTATATTGATGATACATACTGTTTGCTTCTAGTGAAATTAAAATTGTTAAACGGAAAAATGGATTATCATATATTGGCTAAACAGGTACACATGTACCTGATTATTATGTAAAGATGGATTATTACAGATTACTGATACACAAACTTTTGTGTTGGATACAAAGACTGAAACTCACTCACTCAGGGATCACAATTAGCAAGGCACGCTCTAATATGTTGTTTGCATTCATGAGATTCCACTGACACTCGAAACATCAGAACAAGGCAGGAAGCGCAAGTCAGAATGGTCGAGACAGAGGAAAGCCCATTCTGTGCGAGTAATTGTTTACCTGTGTGTAAAATCATTCTTAAATTATGGCTAAAAACCCATTTTCAAGTTACAAATGAGTTTCCATTGAGTTGTGTGTCACCTACGTTCTACCAATTGTGACCAATGTGGTCACAATCTTCCCTTCTGTTTTGAGTTATGGGGTTTGTCAAGGTCATTTTGAGGTCACAGTGACCTTGACCTTTAAGTCAAAAGGGTCAGCAATTCATTTTCCGATCAACTGAAATGTGCTCGTCAATTTTTGAGTAATGGCCATAAACTTGGGAGGTATCAATGACCTTTGAAAACCAAATTCTAATCGCTTCATCCTTGAGGTCATTTGTAGAAAACTCCTATGCTGAGATATCGTTTACATGAGAATGGGACAGACAGACAACCCGAAAACATAAACAAGTGCTTAGTATGTTTGTTTTTTTTGAAGGATAATAATTTTTGGTTTTACTCACACCCAGATAATCTGGGTCATACCAAGATTTTTATAAAAGACAGCAAGGTGGCTTCAACTGATTGTCACCTTTGTTTTATGTCTTTGCAAATAAAATAGCATTTCCTGCTGGAAGAACACAGTGTTCATAGCAGTTTACATTAAATAAAGTCCTCTTGTGACCGGCACAGCTCAGAAAATGCTTCCAGTTTTAGAAGAGAGAAAAAATGTGAGAAAATGCAAATGAGCTGCTGATTATACACCAGAGTTGCTCATAGTAAGTAAAAAATATGGTGAATATAAAAGTGGTTCTGTTGCTTAAGTACATTCACCTGCATTTTTAAATGTTAGTGTGTTTTTTGTTGTGGTTGTTTCATATGTGATTTGAATCTTAATAATGATATATAATAATGAGCCTGACTTGCAAAATGTTAACCACTTCTTTGCAACCGGGCCCTGATTTAACACAATTGCTTGCTGATTGCAAGTTAGGACTATTCTGTGCAGGGAGAACTAAAATAAACTACCTTGAAATCCTCATTCGTTCAGCAGAGATTATTCTTGTTTAGCTCAGAGGGTAGGCACTAGGAGAGCTTTGTCTGGTTTAGCTCCAATTAGGCTGTCCTATTTAAGATTAAGAGATCAGAGGAGAAACTCCCCCAATATCCCCAGGTTTTATGTCAAAGGCTCACTAGGTTGTGCATCAAGCCCTCAAGACAAAATGGAAAGATTCTGGAAAGCCTCTTGGAAGTAAGTGACAGTGAAGTTTTGTTCTAACTGTGGACAGGGGTGTACTGGGACTTAAATTCAGCCCGGAACTTTGAGATGGAGAGGCCTTTTATGCGAGCGCCCTTTGGGGAGGGGGCATAAATAGTTTTTGCAGTTATTTTAATACGTATTAGTGTTTTTGTAGTATACAGTGAAAGAAACGTCAGGGTGACACCTGCCTCTTCAGTTTGTATAAGCAAGGCAGCTCTGCACTGAGACCAGGTTAGGCAAGCCTGTGTCAGTCAGAGGGCTAAAATAATTAAATATACTCAAAAACTACAACACATTCCCATAAAATAAAGCAGTGTGTATGTGTGTGCATAAAAATCAAATCCCTCATCCTTATCTCTGAGTAGGCCTCTCCCTGGCTCAGCTTCCCCTGTGCTGACCCTCTGCTTTTACTGACTGGACAGTTACATATGCACGAGAAGAACATCAGTAATAAATATGACTTACAATAATCCATTCTCTAATTCTAAAAACACACTGCCCCTGTACCTTTCACTGTTTTGTCTGGTTCCATTTACCTTCTCCTCCTACTGCTGCTCCTCCTGTCACTTCTCTCCCTCCTCATCAACATGACTGGGGTCATCATCACCCTGTCTCTGTGCATCACCTCCACAGCTAATATACATAAAGACATACAGAGAATCCTCGGTTAATTTGGCATATTTAGCTGCCTCTTATGCAAACATTTTTTCGTCTTAATTCTTATTTTACATTCCTTTTCCCTCTTTTACTCTCTTCTCCACATTTGCTGTCTCTATTGAGCCTATCACACAACCCAGCGCTGACTTCAGCCCCGTTGAAATGTTGGGAGATTAAACTCGCTCCAAATGGAAAGTAAACTTCTTTGATCTGCCCTGTTGAGACAATCAGATTTCGGCAAAAACGAAGATCGGTCCAAGTTGGGAGGGGCCGCTCGTACACCCCCTCCATATTGAAAGTATTGTATTGGTTTGGCCCAGTCAAGACACACAGACAGCGTTTGCTGCGGCAGACTGAACGCTGATCATAAGTAAAACAGAAACTGAAAAATAAAAACTCCTGACCCCCGGCCGGTTCGGCCTGAAATGGACCGGCTGTTCGGGATTGCTCCCGAATGCCACAATGGCCAGTCCGCCCCTGACTATGGACACCCTGAATTGACAAATTGTGCTCTCAATATACCTGTTGCACACAGAGGAAGCAGCAACACACATGCCACTGCATTCAATTTAGGGCCCATTGTTGTTCCAATGATGCGGTTAGGTGCATAGGTGTCATTTACAGTTGGGACATTGGGGACATGTCCCGCCACTTTTTGAAATGGCTGATTTTGTCCCCACCACTTTTTTAAAGCACAATTTGTTGAAGAAAAAAATTTCTGAAATATAGCTTGCAGTTAAATTACAAATCAAAAAGCCTTTAGAAAGTATTATTTGCACATTAACAAAACATGCAAAGCATTTAAAACATAGAAGAAACAAATGTGCATTGTCCAAAAAAAGTAACTTGTTGACACAGTTTCATTTTGGCCAAGTTTTCTGTTCTCTTTCTATGAACATGACAAAAGAGGAGGGGAGACTAAATCATGCCTATAGGTGTTGCCTCAGCAGGGATGATATTACATGAGAAAAGTTGATCAGAATCAGAAATCAGAATCAGAAATACTTTATTGATCCCTGAGGGGAAATTCTTTTGTCACAGTTGCTCACTTATCAAGGCATAAGAAATAATAATAATAATAATAGGAAATAGAAAAATATAAAGGAGTGTGAGTATTTACAATATTTACATTATTAAGGAATTCTTTCATTATTAAAGTGAACATGCAGCAGAATAGCAGCAGAGAATATTGCACATTAATTATTAAACAGATAATACTGCACAAAACAGATAAGGTCCAGACACAAAGTGTGTCAGACATTTAGAGGAAGGAGTTAAAGAGTTTGATGGCCACAGGCTGGAATGACTTCCATTTTGGGGGGGATGAGTCTTGTACTGAAAGTGCTCGTGTGTTTGAACAGCACATCATGGAGTGAATGGGAGACATTGTCCAAGATAACATGTAGCTAGATTCCTCTCTGACACCACCAACAGAGAGTCCAGCTCCACACTAACTGGAGCTGGACTTCCTGTAGAGGGCTTGGGTGTTCTTGGCCCAGTGTTTATTGTCAATGTTCACTCCCAGGTATTTGTAATCCTCCAGTTTCCACAACCCAGGATGGAAAAAAGTTTAAATATTTTAAATCTTACTGCACACACCAGATGACTCAGTCATGACCATGCATTTGGCGTTTACTAAACGATTTCAGAGTGGCGATTCCAGGGACTTGGGATCACACAGAAACTTCCGTAATCAAACGTGACTTCAAAAAACAAATATGGAGGCAGACTGTCATCTTCAGCTGTCTGCATTTGGGTGTGCTATGTTTTATCACAGATTGTGAAGACGGAATCAGCATGGCTTATACATTTTAGAGCAAGCAAGTACACAACGCTTCCTGGTCAGCTCACTCTCATTGGCTGTTGCAGGTTTCAGCTCAATATTCCACTGCTATTCCGTTCTGATAATCAGTTCAGACCAGCCTCCAACCTGGAGCAACCCTATGATTGTCTGGAGGTGCGAATCGGACCCAAAATCTATCACATTACCCTCTAGTGCGCGGCCAGCATAAATAGATCTGAGCCATCATTAATCTTATGAGTTACACCTGTGCCTTTCCTGCTATTACAACTCCCAGTGCTGTGAAACAGGCCTTTTGGCAGCATGGCTCTACCTGATGAGTTGACAGAACACCACCTGCCACTGTTTGATAATCTAATTACTTATGAGCCAGTAACCGCTTCATCTTGAACATCAAACTGATTACTGTAATCCTATAGAATCTTTAGCTAGAACAACATCAGTGACCAGAAGAATAGTTGCTGGTTGAAATTACGGGTGAGTACACCACAATGAGCTATCATTTAACTACAACACACAGTCACTTTAGCAGATGCTGCCAGACAACTTTTTTTTGCTTCACCATCAAAGGGAATTGTCTGGGGAAATCAATGAATGCATTAACCATGCTTAAAAGATAAATAAAATGTAGTGTATAGAGGACCGTATAGAGTGAGTGGGAGGGGTGCTGCATTAAAGACACTGATATTATCCACACTGCAGCACACTTGCTTGCATAGAATAAAAAAACTCAGCACTTGATGAAACATAGATATAGAAAGATATACTGGCAACTTTGTCATTGCCGACTTAGTATTTTTCAGTGTCTGGAAATCAGTACTTGATGTTTGCTCCTACACAGCTGTTTTCTGACACATCATTTGCTGTTACTTTCTGCAGCATCCACTGTCCGTCTTTACTGCATTGCTGGCAAGGACGGGGGGATAAACACACAAAACAGTAGAGGTACGTGCATGAAAGCACATTGAGATTGCAAAGCACAATGAGCGCGCACACACACACACACACCACCCACCCACCCACCAAGAGTCTCAGGAGTTAAAATTACACTGTCAGACTACACATACTCATCTCTGCATGGTAATTACTTTACTCACCACAGTCATCTTAACCTTTGAGCCTTAATATAAAACTCCACACTGTGACAAACTACTGTATTTATTGTTTAAGGCTTCCCAGCTCAGTCATATAAAGAGCTATGTATGGGAGGCTTGAAATTATGATCAATCTGTGCAATCACACTTATTTTTCTCATATGGAGAACGCTTATCATCCCCGAAGAGATGCATGCATGGCATTCTGCTATTCTGTCACTATTAAATCAATACGGTGTCATTTGAGAGAATACACAATTTCAATTTTTTTGAATACAGCTGTTTAAGAATCATCCTTTATCTTTGTATCAATGAAACAACAATAAGGATGTGTTAAAGTCTCCCCAATGTTTTAGTATTATTATGAAATAAAAAAAAACAAAAAAACTTAATAAATGTATGAAAGCATTCCTGTAGACTTTTTTTCAAATATACACTGCATTATACGGGATCTTCAGTTTCTTGGCAATTTCGTCGCATGGAATAGCCTTCATTACTCAATTTTTAGTGCTACCATGATTGCAAAAGGGTCATCTAATGATGTAAATAATGTAACTCCTTCTCTCTAATAAGTCCCTTACAAACAACTTTTTCTTGCTCTTTTAACTTCACAGGATCTTATATTTGGGTATGATAAATCTACACGAACCTAAATTATTTGTATTGTTCAGACAAACATTTCCACTGGTTTAATAATAGGTTCCTATTACAAGTTTCATTATATTTTTCTTTACGTTATTTGTATGCTGCAAATAATAAAAAAAAAGACATTTGGTTGCTCTCTCACCCTTTCCTACCCATTCTACTCTGTTTCTCAAATGTGTTATGTTAGCTTTCGGTGCATGTAATCTTTCCTCAAGATTGTGTTCAAGATTATCCGGTAACGGTTTGTGTCTCCAATATTTGTTTATTTGAATAGTGATGTATGTACTTTTATGTGGAGCCAAGTAAGAATAGCTGTTGCTGTTTACTGGTTTATATGCTGCAGAGTTTGTGAGAGGCCTCAGAATTGATGACATCTGTGGTGCATTGTGCCCTTAAATTAATTAAATTCTACGCACCTGAGGAATTTAAGGTGCTGTGAAAGCAATGTGTGACAGTGCATAAGTCTATAGTGGCTTGTAAGATCTGTGGCATCTACAGTAATGGTAAAACACACAGTTGGCTGTTTTAACAATTCTCTCCAGTAAGCATTCATTGCTGTTCCAGGTCTGTTTAGAGAATTAGATATCACAGAGTCTAACACAACGACTAAAACAGATCAAATAATGATATAAAAAAGGCTGCTTTGGATGGTAGGTGTTACTACAAGAAAAATCAGAGACTAGGCACTATAATGTGCTCCGAAAACAACATAGGAGGTAGTTCTCATTTGTTTTGACTGCATGGTTGATTCAAATAAGGCTGGTCTGATCTTGTCTGATAAGGGCAGTTTGGAGCAAATAACTAGACCACCAAAATAATAGGATGTGTATCTGAGAAATAAAAGAGGTACTTGTGTGTCAAGCTGACATTTTTTTTCTGCAAGGTTTGTTCCGGATTTGTGGGCAGTGTAGACCTCATACATAAACACAACAAAACAGACTCTCCAACTATGATTTAGAATAGAAAGAAAAACTGCAGATGTGATCAGTTTTACATTTTGGTGGGTCTTGCAAAAGAGTACTAATGTTTCACTGCTTTCAAATACTGTGCTGCCTGCAAATAACTTGTAAACTATAATATCAGGTGTGTGTTTGTTTAATAGCATCCAAGCCTAATCAAGAAGCTTGCATGTGTGGAGACTCAACTCAAACATTCCTTAAAACAAGAAATGAATACTAAAGCTGGCAACGCAAAATCAGATTTGATACTGCTGGCATTGCGAGCCATCATCACTAGTTTCAAATCCCTCCAAACAAGAAGGAGTAAAAGGAGTATAAATGTATGGAATAAAATCAAAATTGATGACCGGACGTAACATTGACGATTCTGCCAAACCTTTTGTGTTTTTTCACATTTTATTCTTGTTTTTCAAAACTTTTTTTGAACATTAAGTGCAGAGCTTTTTAACTATGTATTAGCCCATCCACCACCATTTTTTTGGGATTTTGGGCTGATACACAGCCTGCAAACAGTCGAATGACATTGTTTACATGCAGCAGGGTATTAGGGGGGAGTTTTTTCCCTCAGTATTTGGTTGTGAGGACACACCAACATGGATTTCTTCTGTAGCATACTGCCAAACAAATTTAATTTCAGTTCAAGGAGAGTAGTCTTCAGTCTGTTCGCACAGCAGGATATCTGCACTGCAGATGTAGTGAAGGCTTTTGGTCGTCTATTCTGTTGGATGTCTTACTGACAACAGTTTTGAACAATGCAAAAAGTTTTCAGTGTATTTATTATTAGGGACAGTATCAATGTACAGGGTCCAATAAAAGGTTGGTAAGCTAAAATGCTAAATGTGATTTGAATACATTTCAAAATAGTTTTCCCAAATGTCTTTTTTTGTTGATTCCACTAGTTTCATTTGATTGGGTGATGACTGGAAACACTGCTGCGCGCGCACACACACACACACCTTCTCCATATCCAGCTCAGTTGTCCCAGCCTGCAGTGACAGAGGGGATTATGGGAGTGTATGCAATGCTGGATTTCATAAACTCACACACACACACACACACACCAGTGATTGTGAACGTTTTCTTCTACCTCTATTGCTTGACCTTCGTTGGTTTGTAAGACATAGATGAGCACAGGTGACTTCAATAACACTCGTGACAGATCACAGATTGACTGATTTGTGTGTGTGGATGGTCACAGACGGACACCTGCTGCTGACTACTTGATGGGCCCTCTCTAACAAGCTGCACTTATTGCCATGGTAACCTCCCTACACACACACACACACACACACACACACACACACACACACACACACACACACACACACACACACACACACACACACAGTGAAGCCTGCAGACTGATCATTAGAGCCTAGTGATCTTTTCCTCTGTGTCCTCCTCTACCCCCATCACCCTTCTTTTGAGATCCAAGCAAATTGCACCCCTGCTCTACCAGGTCCTTCCTCTCTACCTCCCCCCTCCATCCTTCCCTCCCTTCATCAGCCCCCCATTTGTCCGCAATAGTCCCTTTATCTCCTCTCTACCACTTTTCATTGTACCACATTATTTATCTTTCACACCTCCAATTCCTCATATCCTTTCAAACTATCTTTCCCTTTATCTGTCCATCACTTCCTCATTTTCTGCCACTAGCTCAATCCATCTATCCACCTCCCCTCATTCCTGTCTCACCCTGTTGTCCATCCATCCATCCCTTTTTGTGCCCCTTCCACCCCTCCACATATCCATCTCTACAAATAATTACCCAGTTGGAGGTTTTAATTAGAGAGAGAGGACAAGCCGTCTGAGTGGCAGAGCCCTAATTGAAACCCCAATTAGTCTCCTCTGGTTGTCAGCATGCCGAGGGAGCCACCACTCTGCCCAAAATCAGATTTTCATCAAGAGGTGAATTTTCTGAAGTGATTGCACTGAATTTTAATAAAATGCATTAAGGTGGTAAATCAAAAATGGAGACAAGAAACAGTCTCCCTTATTGCTAACGTTTATAATTGCCTCAAGCAATCTGCCTCCATCTGCTCTGGAAATTAACAGCAGGAAGCTGTAGCAATTGTGCAAGACATACAAAACAACAAAAAAGGTAACTTGTTGCCTTGGTGATTACCATAGTAATGGCAAAGTCACAGGCGAAGCAGCCGCTTTAGTGTTGGGGTGGAGGGAAGTGTGGTACAAAAGCAGAAAAAGGTTTGTGTGTGTGTGTGAAAGCACCCTTGCCTAATGCACTCATTACGGTTTGGATTTACAATCAGTTAGTTGCCTTAAAGCCGAAGTGGGGCAATTACACACACACACACACACACACACACACACACACACACACACACACACTTGTTTATTCATTCTCTCTCTCCGACAATCACACAATTATCACTGCATGCCTTTTTTATGCATGTACACACCCAATGAACTGGACACTAAACTCCTCCCTCTAACAGTGATTGTCCAATCATAGCTTAGCGACAGTAGGCACAGCAGGTCTGTCAAGCTTTGGATTTCTCCACATATAGAAATGGTGTGCATGGAGCTCTTGTAAGAACGATACTCTGTATAAAAATAAGTATATGTGTTTCTGCTCTAAGGTAAGTTGCAAACATTAGCATGCCCGGCTGACTAGCTTACTACAGTTGTAACCTAAATCAGCGTCACTTCGAAGGCCAAGGAGCCTGAGGTTAGCTAGCTAATATTTTTGGGGCTACAGGTCACAATGGCACATATGTTCCATCCACATTATTTTTGCACTGTGTGGAAGCAGGGATGCTGCTGTATCAGAAGTCTACCTTTGATGACTCTATCCTGCTCTTTATTAGATTCAGGAAATGTTACACTCAAGCAACCCAAGCCATACTCCTCTTCTGTTGTAACGCCGTTGTGAGACTGGTACTATTTAAAAATATTAACAATTAAGCCAAAAACTTAAGTGTCTTTAAGTATGTAAGCTAAGCTGCTAAGGGGTAACAGTCTGATCTTACTACTTCTTATCATACTACTTCTATCATATTACAAGGACTAACTTGCTCTACACTGCACTACAAGATCACTGCTTTTACTTTAATTCCATTGTTTTGTAGCAAAGGGAGAGAGCAGACACCATACCCAGATTCGAACATGGGTCCACAGGGTACCAAATATGCAACTTTAACATTAAAGAGCCAGTCTGGTTAGCAGTCCAGACGCTTTCTCAACCGTAGTGACGTCACTCCATTGCAGACTTCTACATGGAACCAACTAATGGAGCTAACATTAGCTTACTTAGCCACTGACAGTTGCCAAAAGCCTGTTTTTTAGGTTTTGAACAGTCAGTTTGTCAGATGGACATAAATAGCAACACGAAGACCTCACCTTGGGCTCTAGGAAATGGTGTTGATGACTTTCAATATTTTCTGACAAATTATAGACCAAACAATTTACCAATTGTTGAAGAAAATGTGAACCAGTGGATTAATTGATAATGACAATAACCTGTAGTAGCCCTGTCTAACACACACACACACACACACACAGTCCCACTCAGAAATGCACACACATACTACAGATCATGAAATGTCCACACATGTGTTCCGCCTGATTGACACAAAGACACACTCTCCTCCTTTGTGACATCCAGCAACACACATTCGCATAATTGCTCACACACACACACTTGTTAAGCTGTCCCACTTCCACCCCCTGTTGAGTCCAGCCCAGACAGACTCAGCTCAGTCCTATCTGCCTCTGGATTCGGCTGCAGACAGCCGCAAAGCACAGCACAGCACATCCTGATAAGCTCCCATTGATTGGCTTCAGACTGGCTGAAAGGCTGAACACATTGTCGCCTCTTTCTCTCTCACTCACACACTAACATACACACACACTCGCTGGGGGTAAAAGAAGAAAGGGAGAAGGGAGAGAGAGACGTGGGGAGAAGGGTGATGAAGCAAAGAAACAAAATTCACAATGACAAAAGCGAGACAAATCAAGACTAAGGGGGAGGCTGACATGTTTGGGCAGATAGTGCTGCTGGAGAGACAGAAAAAGAAAGGGAGAGGAATGCAAATCTGCAGGTAGAAGTAGGAGCTGAGGGTAAGACGATAAGCATTTCATAGCAACACAGACAGAAAGACAGGCAGGAAAGGGGACACACAGGGGGATGGACAGTTAATCGGACAGGCAGACAGTCAAAGAATAGGAGCTGAGAAACCAATTAAACAGAGACAGAATCAAATGAAACGTCAAGGCTGACTAATAATGCAGGTAAACTTTCAGCCAATTAATGATTCAAAATCTGACAGGTTGGTGAAGCCTTTATAGCATTTAAAATGTGCAGTTTTCATCTGTAATTATAGCTCCTCTTTCAGACAAATCTGTCTTTTCATCCCTGTCACCATTGGACCGTTGATGTCTGCAATGTCACATTGAAAAAAAGGTTCTATGCATCAATACAAGGAGTCCTTGGAGGCAGGTTAGTGTTGTTTTTTTTAAATACATGAACCAAAAGGAAATTCTTTCTTTGGATTTTACCAACATTGGTAATTTCATGTAGCAGTTCTGGTCTTTGTGAGCGAGAAAGGAAAAAGAAATCAAATGAGACAAGGCCAGATTCAAATCTTCAACCTCGTGAAAATGCATTCTCTGCCGTAACCCGCTGCGTCACAAGGACGCCTCCGTTTGGAAAGATGGGTTTGTAACAGAGGGATTGGGCCCCTTCTGTTCCTGAGGTGTGACGGCATGATTGTTCCACTCGACTGCAAGCTGCGGCAGACAGAGTCCTCCTGGGGAGATGGCAGCTGATGGAGGGACTAACTGCATTGTTGTGCTGGTGGGAGAGGACAAGGGGGTAGAATTCAGTATTTGTAGTCTCTTTATTCATTTTTTGTTCTGATGGATGCATTGATGGATGCAAGGACAGCAAGTTCACATGCACACTACTATCGTATGCTGGTTTTAAAGTTGCTATAGTCAATGTTTTTACATTAAGAATGGATCAAATGACTACACGTAATGTGCTAAGAGGTTGCTCATAGTAACGGACCCACAGAGAATTACCACCTAAACATGCAGTTGCTCAGCTCTACAGAGGGTTTCAGTGTCTTTTAGCTCATTGTTTTGGTTTTACAGCCCGCAGCGTTACTGTTCTCTCAGCTCTCATCAGCATTGTTTTCAACCACATCAGGCAGCTGTTTTTAGGGAAACGCTAAAAAAACGATACACTACCTGACCAGCAGAGACACACAGTTAGCGACAAGCATTGTGGAGCATTTAGCAGCTAACAAGCCAGATATTTCCCTCAGGAGTTGGTGGAGAGCAAAACAGAACTAAAAGGACGGTGAATACTGGACTTGTCAGGTTGACACAAGCACAAATGATTGCTCATGTTGCACTGTGTCTGCATGCTGTGTAAATAAACCACTGTACGCTAACACATTAGCCATATAAACTTCATAAGGAGATTAAATGTCATGGTTGTTTTTACAGCTTGTTGCGCAACCCCCAAGTGGCAAAAAATCTACAGGTGCCGGTTTAGGTCCTGCTGGTTTTATCCTAGATTAGATGTAGACATCAAGTATTATTATTAATCTGCCTGTCCACATGATAACTTTACCCAGGTTTTTGGTTGTCTGCATTCAATTTGGTGCAGGAATGTCTTTGACTCCTCCACATGTTGCCAATCTCTGTCATTTCTTTACTGACTGAATTACCTCAGCTGTCGAGAAGGAAGCTGGTTTTGTTTCTGGCTGCCTGGACTGGCTGCGTTTACCACTCTACTGGATTTGGCCATCTGATCGCCAGTAACGGAAGGACTGAGGTGACATGACGCTGATCAGAAACCTTGATAAGGAGTTTACATGCCACAGTGGCTCGGCTTATGTTGGTGGACTCCAGCTAGCCTATTGGGGGTTTCTCAAAATTGGATAAGGGTTTGTCCACGTTTTAGAAATTTGCATATGATGCTTACTTACACAAACACACAAGTAGCATACTCCAAAAACATGATCATAACCTGCATACTAGTGTGCACTCTTTTCTGTCCTGACTGTAATATCCACTCAGTTACAGTATGAAAACTCTGTATTTCTCCATTGTGTACGTTTACAGTCAATAACTCAGGGTACTGTAGCTTACAGGGAACCACTGTTCAAAGTGTGCGTGTGTGTGTGTGTGTGTGTGTGTGTGTGTGTGTGTGTGTGTGTGTGTGTTAAAAAGAATCATACAGAGAGGAAATGTAGCTGTGCCCTCTAGTCAGAGAGAAAACAGCAGGGTACCTTGGCATCACCTCTCTTCCTTGCTTTCTCTCCATCCTCCCCATAAGACTTCCTCTCTCTTCTTCTTCCATAATCCTACCTTTTTTTTCTCTCTCACTCTCTCAGCACACAGTGTCTCTTAAAGCAAGCCTAACCTGCCAAAAGGTGTGAAGGAAAGAAATCCCAAAACACTGTCGATACAACTGACAAACTTGGTGTGTTTCACTGCAATTCAATAGTCTGTTGCACTGCACTGTGTTGTGTCTGTTGTTGTTTGGTCCCTTTGTGTTGCAGTCATGGTTGGAGGGTTACATTGGATTGTCCTTGACTGTCCTGCTCGACTGTCCCTGTTTTGGATCCAGCACAGCCTTGAGGGTTTTGACGGTTTTCTATTCACTGCAAAGCTGGTTTTGTATTTCATCGATTTCTCATATTAACAATTTTGTCATTACTATTGTCGTACATTAGTGTTGTCACTCACATACAGACACTTCACACACAGTCTTTTTACATAATAATACATTTTGTCTGGTACACCAGAACAGAATTACCTTGAGGCATTTCAAAGCGCAGGTTTTGGAGAGAAAAAAAACCTGCCTAGTGTTTGTAGACACATCCCAGAATGCCTTGCAGAGCCCCTGTAGCACTATACTGTATTGTAATGTGCTATATGCAGTGCCATGCATCACAGGACACGAAGTACCGCTCGACCTCAATTTGGATAAGTGCTTTTTAATCCACTAAAATTTTTAAATGCCTCATAAAAGTCAATATTTCAAGCTGGTTTGTTGACTGCGTGTGTTTTTGCATCCTTTGTCCGCATGTAATTTCTATGTTCTCTTGTTAAGGTGATCGTGACCCTCTTCTGTCTTGTTTTCTTAAATTTGTCACAGTCTGAAGGGGATTCATCCGAGGCAATATCGATGTCCTCTGTCTTGCATTGTCACCATTTCCAGACATCACAATCTTTATTGACATCTGCTGGCGTCATTACAGAAGTGATGGTGCACTGATAATGCTAATGACAGTGAGTTTTTATTGGTCAGGCTGAATGGCTGTCAATATCACAAGAAGTGCTCAGAGACTGGATTTCTATTTTTATTCACAACAGGGTACAATAGCCTCAGTAAGAATCAATGGTGTAATCAGATGGGCTGAAATGTCCCAGATTTTATCCAAAGCTTTTTTGATTAACAGAATCAAGAGGCTCCATGTGTTCTTTGTCTGAAATGAAAGAACTAATCGCAGGAAGTATTTCTTCCAGTTCTTTCAAAATTGCTATTATACTGTATAACCCCGTGTTGTAAAATACAACTTGAAACCTTGAACTTTGATATTTTCATGAAGCAATAGGTGAAGGAAAACCACTGTCCACTCTAAGGCAATAATACACACTCAATTTATTCCAAGCGGTTACAAGCCAAATAGGTTGGGAACCACTGTTGCACCAAATAAACCTTGTATTATTAAGAGCAATACTCCAGAACTACACTGATCTATCTACACTGCATTACTGTGGATATACACTGCAAGCACCCACTAATATTGCTTGGGTTTCCAAACAGTCAGTGGACCATGAAGATGGCAAGTAAGCTCTTAAATTGTCCAGTACAAGTGTATAAAGTGGGGCGACAGCTACATCTTTCAGACAGCCTGATGTTTATGGCTTAAATCTAGGCTGCTGTATCTTCTCCCTCCTTGCTCTTTTCTTCCTCATTGCTCCCAGGCTTGTGTCTCACACAACTGTCTTCACATGCACACACACACACACACACACACACACACACACACACACACACACACACACACACACACACACACACACACACACACACACACACACACAAGCACAAATGTCAGCTAATTTTTCACATTCTCTTTCCCAAAATGTCAGTGCCTTGGACAAAAAGCGTCTGCCTTCCTGCCATGCTGGCTGTCAGCCCGCTTGCGTCCCACCTAAATCTGTTGTCACTGCCTGACATTTCACATGCACAGGGTCACAGGACAAACTTACGGGATGAATATTCCTAAGGTGTGTCATGAAAGGTTAGGATGGGCAGACTACGGCATGAAAGTAAAACACACTGAATGCATAAAATATACCTACTGTACTCACTGGTTTTGTGATGTGCACTGATATGGTGAATTATTGACGCTTAAGTGATTTCCCTTTACTAAATCCACAGCAGTCGAAAACATAAGAAGATTTTCTAACTGAGATGTGGATTATGTAATGGGACTGTATTTCATTTTTTTATATCTCAAGACATGCTGGGCCAGAATCTACCTGAGAATACAGAAAATTAAACTTGGCTCCATGCTATGCATTGTTACAGCTCAGTTTCTTAGGGATTATGTTCATATTGGATGAATCTGCAGTACACTTTTTAAGTCCAGTGTCAACATTCAGTGCTACCCAAGATGCAGTGTGCTATTTAGTATGGCAAAAAGTAAGTAGGTGAGGCAATGGTTATAACTTTCACTCCAGACACATGGAGTCAGGTGATCTGTGGAGTTTAACAGTTAAATTTACATTAAGAGTTACTCAACAAAACACACTGTCTCTATCCTTGAGGCCTGACAAACATGTTAAATGGATTTTCTCCCTCATACAACATTTGCAAAGCAGATTTTAAAAAACATTTTAAATCATTCAACTTTTTTTAACCACATAACATAAAAGTATCTCAATCTGATATTTTGTGCCATGATTTGATAACATCAAGTATTCCATCTCATCATCATGCGATTCACCATGTCCACACAGATAAGTAATGGTACCTCACTTTTAAAAAAGGACTGTTTCATAGGGTTAAAATTTCAAGACGCACTGCCAGTATTTTAATTAAATTTCCACCTCTGGGTTGTAATGAAGGAATGAAACAAGGTGGAATGAAATTGCCTAACTCATCCTTTTAACAGGGTTGCACTTCCAAGTTGATCAGATCATTTTCCACTGCGCTTCCAGTCAGCATTAAGCCCTGAATTGGATCTGAGGCGCTTGGCTGCATTTGGAAAAATGCTGCCTTAAAGGATAGGTTCACATTTTTTAAAGTCTATTTTAAACCACTACTGACATGCACATATGTATATTCAAAGGGTTTTTGGTTACAGTAATCGTTCCTCCTTTCCACACCGGCTTTAAAAAATTTACTCTGTGTATAAAAGAGAAAGGTCCAGCTGAAGCTAATATGGTGAACCTATCCTTTAAGACAACAAACTTTTTTCAAACTTTTTTTGACTGGCTGTACATTTACATGTTAAAGTTCTATGTGTGTGTGCATGGCTTAATGTAAAGCTCAATCACTCACCTCAATTGAACTGAACCATCATTAATGTTATTAGTAACAGCTGTGTTTTTCCTGCTATGACAAGTCAAAATATCTGCAATAATAACACATTGTATTTGTAATGCACTTTACATTTGAACCAAATCTCAAAGTGCTACATGGTCAGATGGTCGGGTAGGGTATTCCAGATCGGAAGAGCGGCAGAACAGAAGGCCCGATCACCTAATGCTTAGCTGAGTCCTAGGGAGAAGGAGGTGGATCGTGTTGAAGTTGGGCATTTCCATAGATGCACTGGTTAATGAGGAGGGAGACCTTGTATTCAATCCTGGCGGAAACGAGAGGCCGAAAAAGGTCTACTTGCTTGATCTTGCTGCTTTGTGGAAGCTGCAGTTTATGGTGCAACTGCCGAATTTTGCACAATTTGCTGCAATTTGTGTAACACAAAAAATCTAATGCATTGTGTTACAGTAGCTAGGACACTTTTCAGCATTGGTGTGGATATAAATAAATGCTTATAAAGCTCCAAACCTTAATCTATCTATCTATCTATCTATGTCGATCGAGAGAGAGAGAGATATGCTGTACTTACCATAAGCTATAAGTATTTTTTTGAAAGTCATGAGCGATTTTCTCATCATCTGCTTGATTGATTTCTGTCAGATCATGATGATGAATGATTATTTTTGTACAGAGTGTAGTCATAAAATTTCATAGGCGAAGCACCATCAAAACTGTTATGACAGAAAGAGCAGAAAGAGGAGAAATCTTTCTGTTGCCCCCCCCCCTCCCCCCTCCCCCTCCCCCTCCCATTTCTCTGCCTTTCAGTGCAGTGTGTGTGCTGCAGTTTCTCGTTTGGACACTGATTTCGACTCGAATACATCTCTGTTAGATTTAAATTTAGCTGAGGGAAGCATGACCCTACTGCTGCTTGCAGACGCTGTTCGACCTTGACTGGGATTTTACTGGCTTCTTGTTTTTACTGTCTGTGTCTCTCTACTCACATCTTGCTTGTTTTATTTCTTTCTTTAATTCCCTTTACTTTCTGCTTTTTAAGATATTTCCCCTCTTTTAGGCAGTAGGAAAGATGACAGATAGTGGGATGATGGGAAGTGAACATGTGTGTGATTCAAGATATGGTGTTGATTTAAAATAAGTTTTTGTGTTTGTTCGCTCTTCCACCATAATGGTACTTAAACAACTAAAGGCAGTTTTAAACCCTGGGCCTTAACGCTAGACAAATATAAAACATTCAAGTATTTATTTCTGAGACAAACACAATACTGTTTTTCAGTCCTGTTGCTAAAAATGAATAATTGTTGCAGGGAATACAAACAACACATGTTAAAAAACAGTGTAGAGGTCCAATTTAAAGTCTGAACATAATTTTCATGCTAATTACAAAATCATGCGTTTTTTATGCATTGTCACAGTCCCATCATGAGATCACTTGGGTAATCAGAAACATGAAAAGCATCTCATAGAAGAAAGCATCCCCTCTGTTCAGTGCCAGACACACTGAGGGGAAAAGGCTGTTTGAGCCTGTGCCTGGGAAGAACATACCTATCTTTGCCCGGCTGGCACCAGAACAAATGAAACCTAAGGGAAATAGGAGGGTCAATGTGTGAGCAAAATACAAATAAAATCCAGTTTACAGCAGATACATATAAGTGTGCTTGGTAAATGACTACTTCATGCAAACGACAAGAACAAACAGGATGTAAGACAGCACAAAGAGCTTTGTCATATCCACTGTGATCGATGTGCAAACAAAAGCCACCGTAACAGTATTCAAATTCAGTTTTAACAGCTTTAATTGACAGAAATAACAACTTGGTTTTACTGTAAATAAAATATATATATAACATATATATATGTGTGTGTGTGTGTGTGTGTGTGTGTGTATATATATATATATATACACATATGTCATCAACATTGCATCTCTGAATTGCTTTTAAAATCTTTCTGATCCTTCCTTGGCATCTTTTTTTCATAATGTTCAGTAGTCTTAGGTTGTTTCTCAATCTGCGTTCTTGTCTGTACTTGTGTTCTTGGTGACTTGTGAAACGTCATAAGTCACAGCCAAAGTACTGTGTCAATTCAAAAGTCAGCATCTAGCCAAGTACAGTCAAATACCCGGATGTGTTCTCGCTCCGCCCGTTTTACTGAGCCTGCATCGGTGGTGACTTGTGTGGACTTCGGATCGCCAGATATCCTAGAATGCACTTCGCTGCCAAAAAGCGGAAATGTTGGACGAGAAAACTCATAGTAGTTTTAAGAGTTTTTTATGCGGGAATATAATTGTTTAAATTACAAATATGTGGTTGATTTCTCAAGACAGCGCTGATTTTAAAAATTGCTACGACGTTTTCGGGGATGTGAGGTCCCGCCCACTAACGGGTCCGGCCGTCATCAAGTCTGCTGCTGTTCCATTTGCTGAATGACTGACTGCCTAAGTTTGTACTCCCGAGCCCAACTTGCCAAGTCAGAGCTTTAAAGTACAGAAGTCCGAACTTGGCGAACTCAGTATTGAGAAACAGCCTCAGTATCTGACATCCCTAGCCAACTATGTGGAATATATAGCATAAACGTGCTCTTCAACCCACCTATATTTTCTCTGTATTCTACTCTTTTTCCTTCTTAGCCCCATCTGGAAAAACTCAGTCACTGCACATCCTTTATCTCTGTTTAATTCTCAGGTTTCCTTCTATCTCTACCTTTAACTCACCATTTGAACAGATTAGTTTAATCCAAACACACACACACACACACACACACACTTCAAAGCTTCATCATGTGCACCCACAGACACACGTTCAGTCACACTCACACATTTGTCTAATCTCCTGTTCATACCTACCAATGACTCACCCAAAATGGATCTGGGAATGAGGGACTTTATTTCCTCTGTGGCGAGCCAATAAAAACCATCTCATAGCAACACACACATGGAGACACACACATACACACCGGCTCAGCAAGTCAAATGGTTATCCATGTTTAATGACGTGCAGACAGCTTGACCTAGTATTGCTGGGCTCTGTGTGTGGTTTGTGATGTGTGTGGCTTCAAGAGGCAGTCGGAGGGTGTACATGTTAATGTGTTATCCTGCGAAGTGTGTGTTTGTTTGCGTGTGCATGCCAAATAGTATGTGTGGTTTTCAAAAGCCATACTGAAATGAGTAATTTCCTGTCAGCACCACCTTAATGTATGGCGGCGATGTAGCTGTAGCTACCTAACTATCTGCAACATGTCCATATAGAGGTCATACTTTCACTCCGTGTCTCACTTTCATAATATTAGGCATTCATCTTTCTTTTTCTGTGCCCTCTGTGTGACCTCAGTGTCAGTCCTCCCTCTGGGCCAGCATTCGTCCTCTTCGCTCTTCTTCTGTGGTGCACAACCGTGCCAGCTGTTATAGTGGCAGAAGAGTTCTGCCATCATTACAGAATTGCTTCTTAATTTTTATTTACTATGAATAATCCAGGATAACTCACAATATTGTCTTCTAATCACTTTTAGGGGAATCTTTATGACAATTTTTCTTCAATATAAGTATCAGTATATAAGCATGCCACCACAATTGTGGGTTGCTGTAAATCACTTGGTCAGTGTTACAAATAAATGAGATGGATAGCAAAGTCATGATGCCACTGCAGAGGGGAAACACTCAACCCTAACCTGTGCAGCCTCAGTATGCTTAAAACAAAGTACTTAATGTATCCTGTTGTACAATGCATTGTGTCAAGCCAACAAATAAAAGCTAAAGCAAAAGACACAGAGTTCGTGGAGAGAGATCAGGGAGGCGGTGTAAAGCAGACAGTAGGAACTTCGTAGTACATATTTTCCAACCACACTTTTACATTAGCTGCACTATATGAATGACATGCTTCCTAGGTTGCATGCAACGTTGCCACTGAGCTGTGATATCTGCTGATCTACATCATTTGGATTAATATTATGTATCATTGGACCAACTTTGGACAGAGTTTTAGACTTTTGTGCTGAAGTAATATGCGTGCCATTTGAGTAAACTGAAACCTTCACATGAAAGCACTGTCAAATTAAAAACTTAAAGCACACTAGGGGATCCTGTAGAAGTTAGGTGTGATTAGTCATAAAACCATTACCCGCAACAGTGTTGAGCTTTTGAATTTAAAGTCATCGTGGATCATTTTAACAGCAATATTGGACATTTAGGGTTTTTCTGACAAGGTTCACTTACAGTATTGTTATGTTCTCAGTAGGTATGAACAATTAATTAATTCAAATATCTTTTTAATGAGGACCCTCTCATGTGCCCGTCAGCTGAATACACACACACACACACACACACACACAAACCTTCTTATATATATCTAGATCTCAGATCCATATGAGAGGACAAAATGTTGCATTTAAATTGTGTTTCAGAGTACAAGGTTCAGCCTCTTACAGTATGCTTATAAAACTACTTACACAAAGACTGTGGCTGTGTGTGTGTCCCTATAAGCCACAGGAAAACTGACTCACTGTTGTCATGGGGAAAACAGAGCACTGAGACTGGAGGGATTTACTGAACCATGTAAAGCACACAGTCAGGCACATGTGCACAAGCACACACAAGAAGAGTTTATCAGTCCATCAATTAAGCTGCATTACCTATAATAAAGCCCTACTATACTGATGTAGCAAGGTAAATGTACATTCTGCACACATGTACATATGCATGAATAAAATTAATTTGACAAAACAAATGAGTTTACAAAAAGCGGCAACCTCAGGGGCTGAAAAATGCAAAAAACTGCAGTCTACCTCCATAGATTCCCATGTAAATAGGTTGACAACAAACAGTTTGGTCTATGTAGCTAATTTCCCTAATTACAAGTGTAAAAGGGGGTTATACAATTTACTGGTTTAAATTATATTAATGTTAGGAATGTCGTTTTTGTGTTCATGTTTCCTGTTTAAGTCCGTTTTTGGTTCTGTGTACACCCACATTGAGCTTAACAAACGGTTCTTCAGAAACCTGTGAGTGACGTCAACACTAAACGACGACACTAAATTCATGTTTTATACTGTACTATGTCTATGGTTTACACAAAGGAATAATAAGACCTGTAAATAACACATACACACATGAGTGCTCACACACACAAACACACGAGTATGTCTCACATGTATTCACATACACTATACAGTAAACAGTGATTTCAGAAAATCCCTTCACACAGCGATTTATAAAAACTCAAATGCAGTATAGAGGAACCAGATCCTTTTATGGCCAGTAATTTCAGTTTAGTGGTGTCTTATATAAACTAAAAGTAATGATCTTGTTGATTTTGGTGGTGAGTACATTCAATCACCCGATACTTTGTGAAAAAGAACCAAAAACCATGATAGATGAAAACTGCATTGATAAAAAGAAAACAGCAGCATTTATTCAAATTGAATTAATAATTGAATGTACTTTTTCTTCTTCTTGGTTGTTGAATATCAGCACTGAACACCTTTTTTAATCTATGAATTATCATGTGTTCAATGGCCAGTCAATACATTCATCACATTATCTGATAATGCATCCCAACAACAGGCTTCATGATAATGTTGTTCCCGGACACATTGTTTTCAAATCAAATTCATCTAATTTTGCATCAGTTTTTTCCTTGTTAGTTGCCATGTGGAGAGAGACAGATGGATGGAGGCACCAGAGAGCATGTGTGGTCATGTGATGTGATGTGAACATTGATTCCGAGTGGTAGATAACACACAAAGAAGAAAGAGGGTGAAGACCAAGGAAAAGAAAGAGTTCATTGTCAGCCATTTCGATGTGAACACAGATATCAGGAGAAGGAGGTGGATGGCAAAGGAAAGAGGAGTGATGCAGAAAAGCTCATTGTAATCCGTTGCAAAGAGAACATGGATAACTCAGTCTGAAAACACACTGTACAAGTTCCAACATTTCAGAATTTTTGAAACTCTGGACACTATTTTCCCACTGCATAAGCTTTATAATTCCCTCTTCATCCAGCGGAAATAATGCACACCATCTCAGCCTTTTTTTTTGTTCAATTTCAGCAAATGCAATGCGTTTCAACATCATAACTCTCCTGATATAGGACCCTCGGGACTGAGGCGCTACTCGCCTGGAGCCTACAGTATGGCAGGAAGGATAGAGCTGCACAGAGAGATGGAGAGAGAGAAAGATGTGCGATGATGGTCAGAGACAAAGCACTGCAGTACAATGCAGACATAGGCTTTCCTCCATCACAGAGCTTTCATTGTACAACTATGTGTGAAGTGTTTGTGCTGAAAGACTAACTGAGGAAAGAGAAAGGGATGGAGGGGAGAAAGAGAAAGTGTGTGTGTGTGTGTGTGTGTGTGTGTGTGCTGTCATGCAGCGTTGGGTGGGTTTGTGTGTGTGCACACTGCTGTATATGGTCCAGCAGCATGTGTGAATGGGCTGCTGATGAAAGAAAGAAAAGGTGTGGCTATGTTGTGTGTGTGTGTGTGTGTGTGTGTGTGTGTGTGAGGAGGGATGAAAAGGATGGGTCACTCTGGGTGTCATCATTCATGTGTTGTGAGACGTTAAGTGCTCTAATCCAATGTACCGGGCTATTATTCAGCTACTGTCCTACACAAACATCTCAACAGAAATCTGTACAGCCAAACATATAACTAAAGCACTTTGTACGTATTCAACACACAACAGTGACGCTGTGGCTTTTCCACACGGTAGCTAAAATTAAGTGTACAGAAGCGAACAGGCATTGTGAAATGAAATAGTTTGCTCTGAACAAAGCCTGAAATAGAAGATTTAATTAAAAAAATCAAATAGAATCCAGACAAAAATGCATAAATAATGAATAGAAGGTGTGATGTAAAAGCAAGAAGAAATATTTCCACAGCTGTGTGATTTAAAATAGCTGGAAAATAGAATATGAACTGATTGTTGAACTGTGTGAATGCATTTCTACATAGTTTTACAAGTATGGATCACTTCTGCTGGTAAGAGTGCCAAACAGAAAGTAAAAATATTAGGATAGAAAAAGTAAAGACCTAAAGTTTAAGCTGAGGATAATGGGAATGTTGTTCAGGTATTTGTTTATAAACCAATGTATGAATTAAAATCTTGACCTGATGGCGGTGCTGCAAAGCTTGATGTTTTTGGAAACATCAAGCAAAACTTGAAAATCTCTGAAAAATGCTAATATATAAAGAAACTTTCCTATTGACCATTTCTGAAGGCACATTGTGTACCAAGTCTGCGATGCTGGCCTTTGCAGAGCCTCAGAACACACACACACACACACACTGGCAGATGGAGAACACAGTCTGGAAGTGAAGCGGGGTCAGATGTTATCATATTAATAGACAAATATCAGATATTTTATGCACTTGTGCAGATGAAACACATCCTCCAGATTCACTGGCATGTAAAAGGACGAGTGCAATTATTGAACACAGGAGCCATATTACAGTAAAGCCTCACTTTGTGATGCACACATGTAACCATACATATATTACATGTACAACCATTATTATGATTGTAATCATCATACTATGCTGTTTAAACATGATGGTATGCATGCATGAAAAGGCAGGACATGGAATATATTGCAGTATATTGCAAGTTTGACTGTTAAAACTGCAGAGTTTCAAAGGAGCTGCCTAATATTTTGTACTGTGAGCGTGAAGTGTAAAAATGTTGGATTTCTGAGACCTGCTTTAAGTGGTTCTCAATGTGAATTCACACTTGGCTGTGGCTGTTTCTTAAGGTGGTGGTGGGGGGGGGAAAGGCGTAATCTCCACAGTCGCATGGGCAAGTTGGAACAATAGTTGCTGTGTGTGTGTGTGTGTGTGTGTGTTTGCGTTGCCTCGGTGGTGTGATGGTGTGTGGGAGTGATCCGAATGGACCAGTCTTCTCTGTGTCACAACATCCACACAGATGTCTGTCCGACAAACTCAGCCACCTACACACACATGCAGATATTCAAATTACACATTGTGTGAATGCATTGCACACACACACAAGCACACGGGCACACACACACAAAAAGGAATAGACAAACAAAAACAGGAAGGAAGTGAGGAAAGCTGGATCATTCAGTTTAGGCTTGGCCACTCGACAACAGTTTCTCTTTAGTGGTCTTCAGTCGTGGCATGTATTGTCCTATGTGTGCTTGTGTGTGTCTGTGTGTGTGTACTGCCTTGTGTCCTGTGTGTATGCCAGTGTGAATGGATGAGTGGAAGTGGTGCGACCAAGGTCAAAGTAGGCGGTCTGACATACTACAGCCTTGCTCTCTGTCTCTGTGTGTCAGAACACCTCCCCTCCCTCTCTCTCTCGCTCCCTCTCTCTCTCTCTCATATCTCTATTTCTCAGCTATTTTCTCATCCTTAGCTTGTTCTTTTACTGTGTTCTTTCTTCTGTTCTCGTCCCTGCTCTCTTGTTCAGAAAGCTCGGTGGTCACACTGTTTCAGTAAGGATTGTTACTCCCACTGGGACTACAAATGGCCAAAGTCTATTCCAGCAGCCAGCAGTCATACAAAGAAATGCCTGGAGCATACAAGCACCGCCAGCAGACACACACACACACACACACACACACACACACACACACACACACACACACACACACACACACACACACGCTTTACTGGGGGACTGTGTAGGATTTTGTAGGCCCTGGTTTCATAAAGGGAAGGATAATCATTTAAGTATATCTGTATAACTGCTGAACTGATTGTTGGTGAGTAATTCTGATCTATAAAACTGGAGGTGTTTGTAGGAAAAATGCATTCTTGTAAGATAGATAGATCGCTCGAGATATATTATTATTATTATATATATTTACACACACATACAATTTATTATTATTAATTTATTATTATTATTTAGATTCTCTTTCACCACATTGTTTTCACTCAAAATGACAAGCCGAGAAGATGCTTTCCTCTAAAGACGTACTCCATTAATATTCTACAGATGGTTGTGAAGGAAATGCCTCAGAATGAACCTGTTCAGTTACCACTCAAAACACAATTGATTCATTGTAAATCAACTTAATCTCATGAAATATTAAGCCCTTCTTGAAAAAAATTCTAATTTAAAAGCTGACACTGTTTTTCCTGTCACTCAGGTTAGCGTCTACCAAACATGAGCTACAGAAAGTTCAGCAGATGTTGCACGGTACACATGTAACCAAGCATGCTTCTTCGTGTAAAATTCAACGTGCAAGCCCAAACACACACGCACACAAACAAA
The DNA here is from genome assembly GCF_014851395.1 of Micropterus salmoides. Classification (NCBI taxonomy): domain Eukaryota; kingdom Metazoa; phylum Chordata; class Actinopteri; order Centrarchiformes; family Centrarchidae; genus Micropterus; species Micropterus salmoides. The sequence goes on from NW_024041484.1 coordinate 13,471,259, forward strand.
CACACAAAGTGATGCTAATTTGACTACAGTACAGATTCCTCTCTCATTAGACTAATGGAAGTGTGAAGACATATGGTCTTCCCAGATGGTCCCTTAATCTTACTCTTCAAGGTGAAAGACAAATACATCTAACACTTATGTGGGCAGGCAAGTTAATCAATTGACTTTTTTTTTGGAGTTCATTGCTTAAATGTGTGACAAGCAACACATGCTAACAGGGTGTGCAAAGAGCAGGGGGGCACACAAGGCAGCAGCTTCCACTGAGGACACTAAAGTCATGTCCTCTAATATTTTCTGGAAATCTTGAGGAGTTACAATGACAGTTTGCATTCTATATTTGCACACACATTATGTTGGAATTTTAAATGCAGCAATTAATTGAAGATAAAATGAAAGGAATTTTGTATTCTGCACCAAAATTGCCACGTCTGGTGCCAGACTATAATGCAGTAAAATTAACAGAAAATGAAGGTAGACAGTCAACTGACTGAATAAAAGGTATAATTTGTCATCTTTGAAATACTTGAGTATTTGTTTAAAGCTCCTGTTGCATGGCCAAAAGGATGCTGTAAAGATTTGATTACTGTTGTCACCAGATCTCAACAATAAAATTGCTGAGGAAAATATTACCTGGTTATTATGGTGGGGGAAAAGTACAACATGCAGACCCAGTATGTAAATAAATAAAATATTTCTTTAAGAACAAACTATTATTCACATTATTCTAGCCAGAGGAGGTGATTTAAGGATATGCAGGGTTCCACATGTCACCCAGTATTGTTACAGTCTTCTACTGCTGGACACTGGACATGGCACTTCAGTAGCAGCAGCATGTTTTTATAAACAAAGGGATAAATCCATCACCTTTTTTCTAGATTGATCATGTCCAGGCTTAATTTCCTGGAAATACTACAGGGCCCCATCTTGAGGGCACTTGCCAGAGAAAAAGTGCTGTTTTGCCATTCATTTCATTCTGAAGTTAATTACAGGAATGTGAGAGATGGAAACATTCTATCTCAAGCGCCCTCCAATCAGCCCCTGGGCATCACTGGTATTGTTCTATAGAGAGGGCCTTCAAGGTAAACAAAAGTTCTTCAGACGTAAAGCACTTTAAAACATTAATATCCAGTCCTTGCTGTAGGATTATTGGCATTTAAATGAAACAAATTATGGGCTGCTGTTGAATTTGTGAGTCATCTTATGACAATTGGAAAACGGTGTAGAAGAGAGGAAAGGAGAGAAAGTCAGGGAGAATGATTCTGTTTTTGAAATATGATCAGGAAGTAAAATCTTATTGTGAGGATGCTTCTGATAGATTCCAATTCAAGTCTGGCCATGCATTTGCCCGACCCTGATGAAAGGCTGTAGTTTGTCTCATTTGGGTCATGTGCTCAAAATGTCTAGAGGAGACTGGCTGAAAAGGTTTCACTGTCTGGTCTGTGCCCTATTTGTGTAATATCCCACCTGGGGGAAACGTACACACAACACAAGAGCTGACTCTCATCTTTTGTCAGTGTTACTTATAATTGTTACTGGGTCCTCTCCACTGCCAGACAAAGGGACAAACTCCTCACTGATTTTCAATATTTTTTTTTAATAATTTTATCTATTTCTACCATAGCTGTGTGATATGTGGCATGAGTCAGGAGCACACCAACCGTAGCGAGATGGGTGCATTTGTGCCAAGAGGTGTCTGGAGAATTTTTATCCAATGACTCACCAGTTAATGCAGAGTGCACAACTTGCTCCGGACTTTTGGTGGATTGTTTTTGTTGACGCAATCCCTGTCCTCGTAAAAGAGCTCTTTGTTTGATGGGCGTGAATGAAACCACCAAGACAACATGGACCAAACACCTGGTTATTGATGTATCAGGATATCTGCATTTTATGACCGAACAGCAGACCGTTACTGGTGACCAAAATGTGATGCTTGGTTTACAGAGCTTGGTTTTCATAATTAGTGAAATGGTCTAACATTGGTCAAAAGTATTTGTGGTTATGAATGGCATACCACCACAATAATGATACATTTTAGAAGGAATAGATTAAAAAAGAATGATTTCATGATTTATCAGGTTACAATTGTTTTCTTTTGCCTAAATTAAGCAAAATTATTTTGTTTATGGCGGCGGCCGTCCACTTCCTACTTTCTGTGGAACTTATGGTTCATTTTCAACCAAGCGAGAAGTTTCTGGTCAGAGGCGAACACAGAAGTCCCTTAAACCTGCATTCTATTGAACAGCCAGCAGGGGTTGACTCTGCTGGTCACAAAAAGAAGGCTCCATTACAAATAATGGTAAAATGAACCTACTTCTCACCTGATTTTTTACCTCAGTAAACACTCCTAATGAGTTTATGGTCTCAATCACTAGTTTCATGTCTTCTTCAATACAACATGATGTTCACTTAGTAAATTATGGTCCCATTTAGAGGAAAATAGACCATAAAGCAACCAACAATTCCATCACCCCACAGCACCAAATTACACCTTGTGTTGCCGACTCTGCTGAAAGAAGAGCACAGTGTGACGAGTGGAGAGCAGCGCGATGCAGGGGCTCATATCAGGGGTAAGAAGACATTTAACTTTATCGTTTATGAAAACAAACAACTAACCCGGCTGTTAGTACTCACTATCAAGCTAGCATGTCATTATTGGATAGGTTTAAAAAGACTGACTTTGATTCAGTAACGAGTTGGCTAGCTTGCTGGTAGCTGTGCTAACAGCTGCGGTAACATTGGGCAAAACTAAAAACAGGCTGATACATTTTCCCGTTTCCATCAGTTACACTACACAAACGTGAATTTTGTGTTAGACTCATAACATGTACATTGTTTTTCATGTTAGAACTTCCACTGTGACAGCATTATTGTCTCTGATGAGAACTGCACTCCAGAGTCAAGCACAGACCAGGACAGGTCCGGGGTCAAGGCAAAGCAGAGGAGGGAGGGCTGCCAGCGTCCGAGGAAGAAGAGGCAGGACGGAGAGGACGAGGTGCAAGCCGAGCAGCACATACCTGCGTCGAGCTTCACACTCCAACAACGGCATATGAACAGGTATATATATTTTAATATTAGTCTATTGTCTCCCAGTGTACTTGTCTCAAAGTTTCTCTGGTGTTTCCCCCTAAGCCCTTTGGGTGTCAAAAAGTGCTATGTAATCCATCACTATTGTTATTACTGTTTTATTATTGTTTACTGATTACAACAACTAACTACACCTCTGCTTCAGCCATTGGCTCATCTGTGTCATGTACATTGACCTGGTGTGTAATGTGGACACAGAAGTCCTGTTAGAGAACAACAAACCCTTGTTCAATATAATATCTGATCATGTTGATGAATGTTCTTTCCAATTACACAGATCTTTCTTATTTGGAGTTCTAACAACTATATATTCCTTTACAGACCAGAATCTGAGGACTGTGGACAACATCCAGACTACAGTGTTTCCATGCTCCACACATGGCTGATCTTCCAGACCCAGGACAGAGTAACAGACAGTTCAGTCAGGCAGCATACAGACAGTATGTAGTGTGGCAGTGTGGAGCACTAGAACAGGCTTGTCGTGATACCGAGTTGCTGTTTCTGGAAGATATGCAACTGTTCTCCTGATCCACCAGGACAATACAGAGGTTTAATCCTAGCAGGGTGTAGGATGTAATGTCACTGCTACACAAATAATTCCATCCACTGTGTGGATAAATACCTGTATATTGTTAGTTTTATTCCCAGGAGGGTAGAGAAAATACAAAGTATATTTTTCCCTGTTCTGGATAATATATTCATTCTTTTTTAAATAAAACATTGAAAATGATAAATGCCTTTTCTTTACACTTGCAGCATAAACAATCAAACAACTACATTTCTGTCTTATGTCTCCAATAATGACATCCAAATGTACTAAAACTACAACCTATATCACAAATAGATCATTTTAAACATCATTAAAAATAAGTATATACAGGAATCGACAATCAACAGACTTGCATGTAGCATCATATCGCTGCTGTGGAGATTATTAAATATATCACAATCACCTCTCTGACATGATTACCACATTTCAAAAACAACCACATTACTTTTTGATTTATATTTTGCTGTATCTAGCAACACAGTTGGGGCAGGGACACCTGACTGAACCCCATGTTGACGGGGATCATCAGGTCTCCTGGTTCTGCTTCTAGATGTCTCTTCATTAGTAGACAACCATCGGAGGAGGAGGATGGCGGTCTGGAGGTCTGCGATGTAACTGTAGTCCTTCTCCACCTTCAATGAGTACAAGCTCCACTGCCTGGACTTTTTGTTGTACACCTTGCTGTACCTGATAATACAGAAAGGTGGATCAGCTTAGGGAAAAGTTTGTAATACCTGACATTATTCTCTTATAGAGCAGTTAGCATTTCCACAGAAAATGTAATCAAAACAATAAATCAGCACCATCTATCTGTATTCCTCATACTGTTTAATATTTTTTGACTCATCACTTATAAATGTATTGAGTAAAATGCATAGGAGTACTCATAATGCAACATTCTGAACAGTGTCATCAACTTTTCTCCTGTCTGGACTGTGGACACGGTGGTTGTAATCCAGGCCAACCAGCATGGTCCAATCAGCATATACTGGTGAGAAGTACAGGGCTATGAAAGACTCCAAATCTGCAGGTGACCTGAGGGCACAGGAGAAATAAAACATACAGGATTTTTTTTTACTTCTGGTAAAATAAGTAATGGCATAACAGCAGTAAAAGGTTTCCACACAGTAGGTTTAGCTATGAACAATGTCAAACTATATTATAGGTAGCTTATATACCAGAAACACAGATACTTGGGGACCTTTAGCGATCATTGTTTATGTATACTAACGTTGACATGTCTTTCTCATAACATTGCATGCATTCGGTCCGAATGGAATGATTGGCTGTGTTTACTGCAGCCCTGAGAGGACTACAGATAGCCGATTTTTATACTCTCTTTTTCAGTGCACCTAACTTTTTAATATGCATTGGTGTATATAGACAGTTTCAACAAATATGACAAAAAGTTATAGAAAAAGTTATAGAAGCAACTTGCCTACCTTGCCTTTAAGTTAAATACAGCTGTGTAGTGCACAGAAGCCGTTGCCATGTTTACTCTCAGTAGAGAGCGTGCCTAATCGTGGAGCGCTGTCTTAATTCTCCCACACGCTGCATCCAGCGTAGTCTGCCGAAGCCTCCCTCCGCTGCTTGTTTGGGTGGGTGATTTGCAAGCTGATAAACATCCCACCCGTCCTGTGACCCATGGTTTGACTGTATGTGTAGTCAGAGCCAGTGTGCAACAAACTTTCAAAATAATAGCCAAATCATTTTAAAAAAAATCTGCGTTAACGTACGATAAAATAATTGTGATAATAACACATTAACGGTTTTGGCCATATTTACTGTTTATATGTCCACTGGTATTGGGAGTTTTCTTCAAAACACTATTTCTGTCCATACAATCACGTTCCAAATAACAAAGCTTCCAAAACATTGAAATATTGATAAAAACAGTGAATATTGATCAACATTCCTTTGACCAAAAGCATTCCCCGCAGCGATCTTTATACACACAGAAAGCAGTTTTTGGACTGAAAACAGCAAAAAAAAAGGCAAAAGTAAGTCAGTGGTTGTAACTATAAATGTAATTTAGTGCATTTGTTGTTATTATTATCCAGCTAATAACTCTGAGTTTTGTGATGGAGTGATATGAGTTACACAGCTGATTGAAGCTCTAGCTGAGCTTTCTTTAGAGCGGTCGGACTGCGGTGTAGGATGAGAGGAGAGATGTCTAGGATGCAGAAACTGCATCCTAGACATCTCTCACAATATTTAGGTGTGTGTGTGTGTGTGTGTGTGTGTGTGTGTGTGTGTGTGCGCATGTTTCACAAAGCAGTGAAACAGCAGAGGTAAGGAGAGAGTGTGAAGAGAAGTGTATGCGTGTTTGTGACTGGATTTGAAGTGAGCTCTCAACCCAGGTATAATTACATGGAGATGTTCTCAGTCTGACTGCATTCATGGGGAACCTGTCACATTCATATTGCTGTCATTGCCATAGTAACCAAAAGGTCTCTTTTTGAATATCATTCTTCAGAAGCTTTTTACGCAGCTGAAACTAACATCATCAGATCTGCTTAAAGACCAGTAACAGAACAACTCTGTGTGTGTGTGTGTGTGTGTGTGTGTTTCATGTTCTTATATCTTGGTGGGGACTATAACCTGAATGCACACTAACCGGTCAGTATGGGGGAGAAGAATTGAGGTCTCCAGGGGTAGAGACTGCTTTTTGAGGGTTAAAACATGGTTTTAGGGTCAAGGTCAGCCATGCAGTTCTGATTGTTAAGGTTAGAGTATGGGGCTAGTTAATGCATTATGTCAATGAAATGTTCCCGCGGGGATAGGGGAACAAACGTGTGTGCCTGTGCCAGTTTACCTGCATGTGAGCATGTAAATTCATCTCCAATGTTGCCAGTCACAGCATGGGGAGGGAGTTAAAAGAGAGAAGGAATGAATGAGAGAGGAGAGGGGGCTGAAAGGGAGAAAAAAGGGAGAGGTGCACTGTGCATGAGTGCTGGCTGTTGCTAGGTGGAGCAGGGTTGGATCTTTGAAGCAGAGATGTCAGCAACTACACTTGTATACTATGCAAATGCTTAAAACATGCACACGGAGACACACAAAAATAGGATGACATACCTGTCTATCAAAGTTTTAGCGCAATATTAACTACTGCATCCACGCAATCCTATGCACAAAACACAAACACACTGTGACCCTGTGACTCAAAAGGCTTTTGAGGCTGGAGCCCACACACAGTGAAGGAGACACAACGAGCCAGAAAGCCAGGTGAGGGTAGAATAAAAACAGGAAAAAGTCAAAGATAGAATAACCGAGGAAGCAGATAAAAGACTGTGAGAAATGAATAAGAACAGATAGTGGGAAGAAGGTGAAGCAGATAATGTGAGGGAATGGGAATAGGAGAGAGATAGAGACTCAGTGGAGAGGATTGGAGGAGACGGTGAGGGGAGAATGACGAAAAAGAGGGGAGAGGAGACCTGTGAGTAAAGTAGAGTAAAGGAGAAGAGGAGAGAATCAAAATCAGACACTTGAACAAAAGAGGAGGTGAAAAAAGACAGATGGCAGTAAAAGCAGCAAAGATGACATGGAGCTCCTTTTGCTCTAAGAAAATTGATTGATTGCAGAATTGCACAGCTTCTCTGAGTCCATTATTGTTAAGACAGAAGTAGAGAAACAGTTGTCTTTTTTTTTTTCAAATTAAATATGTTAAGTATGAAATGTGAAGAGAAAGTGTATTGTATCTACTTACCTGGTGCAATGTACATACTACAGCCTTAAAATGAAGCAATGTCTACTTGTGAACCCCTGTCACGGGTTGCATATGTCAAGTTGGAGCCAGTTCAACCACAGAGTGATTTTTTAAATTTTTAATAGCTTTAAGAGTCCAGAGGAAGTAAGGGCAGACATTTGATGTTACTGTTGGTGCGGACAATAAAAACATCTCCCATCAGGCATCATACAGGGGAATAAATTAGCCTACAATATAATACTGTAGACTTTTGTATATTTCTCACATTCCCACTGTTGGTCTGAATAACTCGCTAGATGTGTTTTTCTGCTTTCCTCACCTGTTAATCATCCTCAAACATATCTTGTGACCCATGGTGGGGTCCTCACCCCCAGATTGGGAACCGCTGTACAACAGTATGTGTTAACCTGGTACAACACATGAGCCATTAGGACTACAAATGACAAGCAAAGACATGTACAGCGACTGATAAATAATTACTAACCCATATCGTCATTATTTGCCTTCTCAATCCAGCTAATTTACATAGTTCTTTCAGGGGTGCATGCAAATGGATGTGGAATGTAATTGTCTACATGTGCAGTGAAACTTTGATATTGAAACTCTCAGCACTCTTCACTGTCAATAAAAGGTTCCTGTTTGTTGCACCACAGGTCTATAATGTACCCTTGGTCTCTCAAACACTGTGAGCCTCTCTGTCAGTCCCGGTTACGTCTTCCCAAGTAACTGCTTGACTTGAGTGAGTACATACAAGTATGGTTGAAGTGTAGCTTCAGATGTGTGTCTGAGGAGTGTGTCTGTTACAAAAGCGTACGTTTTGCTTTAACAGCGATCGATTTAGTATTTCATGCCTGTGTAAAAAGAGAAATTATTTGGAGAGAGGTGAAAAGAAGGCATGAGAGACAGAGAGAGAGGAATCCAGACGCCAAACAGCCTGACTTAAAGAGGACAAGGACCTCTTCCTCCCACCATCTCTGAGTCATCACACCCCTGCTCCCACATCTGTCTCAATGCTTGATCTCAGAGGAAATGTGCACCCAATAAAACACAGGCTGACACTCAATCTGTGCACAAACACATGCACATGTACACTAAGTGCATGTGCATACACACAAATGGTAACAAAAACACTTATATTCCTGCATAGCTGCACAATGGTCTCCATGCAGGCATGCTTTGCACACGTGAAGAGGAATACACACACACCTATGCACTTGCTGGAGGCCACAGGGAGTTCACCATGGCAACAGGAGAGTGGGGCAGCAGGATGCAGTCTCTGGCTGACACAGGTGTATGAACAGATAACACTTGCACATGCATAGACACACATGCACACATATTCACACACACACAAGTGAAAAGGGAGGTATAAACTCAAACTGCAGCATCAGTCCACAATGTCTAAACAGTGATAGCACACCTCTCCTTTTTTGTTTGTATTTTGTTCTTTGCATGTTACAACAAGGGTGAAGGCATGTTCAGATTGTGTTTCTTTAAGATGGAAGTACATCAGACTAGCACAAAAGAATCTTATGTAACCGCTCCACGTCACGTCATGGGTATATATAGAACTACTGGATTCATGTAGTTTTCAGGTTCACTCGAGCCACACTGCCGAATGCAGTCAAAGCATTCTTGAGAAAACATACCAAATATACAGCATGTCAATAAACTGTCAATACACGCTCACCGGCCACTTATTATTATTTGGCACACCTGTTCAATTGCTTGTTAATACAACGAGCTAATCAACCAATCACACGGCAGCAACTCAATGCATTCAGGGTGTGGAGACGTGGTCAAGACAATGTGGTGAAGTTTAAACTGAGCGTCAGAATGGGGAAGAAAGGGGATTTAAGTGACTTTGAACGTGGCATGGTTGTTGGTCCCAGACGGGCTGGTCTGCGCATTTCAGATAATGCTGATCTTCTGGGATTTTCATGCACACCTATCTCTAGGGTTTACAGAGAATGGTCTGAAAAAGAGAAAATATCCAGTGAGCGGCAGTTGTGTGGATGAAAATGCCTTCTTGATGTTAGTGGTCAAAGGAGAATGGCAAGACTAGTTCAAGATGACAGAGCAACAGTAGCTCAAATAACCACTGGTTACAACCAAGGTATGCAGAATACTATCACTGAACGCACAACACATCGCACTCTGAAGCAGATGGGCTGCAGCAACAGAAGACAGCTAAGAACAGGAAACTGAGGCGACAATTTGCACAATCTCACCAAAAACAGAAAAAAAAGTTGCTTAAATCATCTCAAACTGTTTTCCTGAACCTGACAATGTTCAATTTCACTGTACTCCAATGGCCTCCACAGTCACCAGATCTCAATCCATTAGAGCACCTTTGGGATGTGGTGGAACAGGAGATTTGCACTAGAGCTGTAGATATGTGTGAAGAAGCCAGTGAGTGTATATGAGTGTACAACTATAGACACTATAGGAGCCCTGGAGGCTATAAATGTCCTATGATAGACTAGACATCTCAGATATGTGACAATAAATGCATCCAAAGTCATGCTGACTAAATTGATTGTGTTGTCACTCAGTGACCATCAATCTATCTGACAGACTTTCCTGGATATCAGCCAGTTTTGTATGAGAGGTGAACTCAGAGTGGTGGGCATTCATTGTGACAAGTGCCATCATTGGAAACAGGGTGCTAGATTTGTAGCTGTACTGCGCTCTGATATGTGGATAACCAGTTGTCCTAAACATGACGCAAACTGGCCTAGCCCGTTAGCAGCAGTGCAACCAATACATGGGTGTTCCTTTTGAAATGTTTCAAGAAAACATTTGTTCCAGTGTAAAGGAGTAGTCTGTGAGAATTACAGCGGGCATGATGCTGACTTCAGCTCTCTTTTGGCTGACTCGCTTACTGCTTGCAGGCAGATAAAGACGCAGTAAGGAACAATAAATCATGTGAGTGAAGAAAGGTGTTTTTATCTGCGTAATGAGATATATGTACTACTACATCTCAGATATTTTAAACCAGTATTTATGTTCTCACCACCTCTGTCAAGTCATTTGTTTATGCTTTGTGCACACCACAAAGTCCATTTCAGTTCTGTACTCGTTTAATCCAATTCACTTTACTAAAAGGAATATATTTTCCAGCTTCCTTGCATAGAATTAGATGACATACGGATACCACTCGTGTCTGTAAGGTAAAATGAGGCAACTGACAGCGGCTGTTTAGCCTAGCTTAGCACAAAAGCTAAAGCTTGAAACAGCAAGCCTGTTTCTGTGTCAAGCTAATCCTTTAATGAAGAATATTCAAAAGGAGAAAGAACAGTCACTTTGACCCTGCATCCTTAAGGTCACACCGACCAACAGAGCAAAGCGGAAATTAATTGGAAATGCTCCATTTCGATGTTAAAGCTGCTCTATCTGTTTTTAAGAGAGATAAGATATATCAGTGTTTGAACATGTACGCACCTTTTAAAACCACAAAACATATCAGAGTGAGCAGATCAGCTCCAACTTGTATTTTCCTGAAACAATCCCTGATTTCTGTCAAACTGGGAGCTTTACGAGACAGATGTGGTGGCGGTAGGGGGTTCTAGTCAACAGATATAGACTGAAGTGTCCTTGGTAAGAGGAACGTCATGTGTGAGTTAAATTGAGTCATGTTCCACTGTAATGCAGACAGGGAGATTGGATATGATGATAGAGTGAATCCATTACAACCACAGAATGACTCTGAGACAGGCAGAGAGAATTGGGTCACTGGCTAATTGGACAGAAATACATCAGCCCGCCCAATGTGTACACCATGTACACATGCACACTGGCACATGCACACACACTCTACACACTGCTGGCACGCTTACACATTCAGACCTGCATGAATACACATGCATTTAACAGAATTACAGTATGCTCTCTTGCAAGTTATTACATTTGCCCAAACATACATGTAGATATAGAGCATACACACTGATAATGAACACACACAGTGATGCATTACTCTATACATACAATGTATAATGGTAGATTAGCATATAATAACCATTTAATCAATTACACCCCATCTCAGTGGGGTTGCCCAGACAAGATATTTTCATTATGCATAACACAGTCTGGCACACAGAAACCCACTCATATGCATGCAAGTGCACACCACTCACATTGATTATCACCTCATATACAGCATGTGCATGCACAGTTCCATGCATGAACACACATGCATGACATTTCTATGCACCCAGATTTACAGTATAGCAAATTAAAGTGGCTATAAATAGGGTTTAGCAGACACTATCATAATTCTGAATAAATTCAGGAGAATTGTTCACCCAAGAGTTTCTCTCTTGCAGAGCAAGAAAGAGTGGTGGGGGGAAATGGAGAGGAGAGATGGAAATTAATGGAGAAGGTGTAACACACACACACATGGACATAGACTCTACTTGAGCCTTGATGTGTTTCATCTCTGAGTGCCAAATAGCATTGAGGTTTGAAGGAGCAATATTTTGATTTCTGAGGATTGTAAGATTATAAGGATTGTTAGCTGGAGATACAGTGAAATGGGGATCACTGAAAATGACTGTGTCAGTCAGTGTGTTTTTGCCTTGTGTCTTTACGTGCCTCTCTTCCCCTTTCCTCACAATTTGTCAATTCACCTCTCACTGAACATAATTTTCTTCTTTCTCCAATCCTCCTTTACCATCTAGATGTAGCATATAGATAAATCAATTCAGTCTCAGGGATAATATTCTTTGAAGCTCTTGCATTCTGGTAGCCAGGAGTTAAGTTAAATACGGCATTATTTAATGATTGAATGAATGATTTATAAAGCACATACCCATTGGCTGTTATTCTCTGTGTTCACAGTACCGAAACAAGCACCAAAATGATTTGAAAACTATACAATCACGCTGATCAGGTGAACAAACTGCATGCGCTGAATTTCAAAATGTTTTCAAAGAGAGCTACAAATAAAATATCCGCCATGCTTAAAGGTCTGGTCACACTAGCATTTAAAACAGCAAAAACTCATGGCAAATTTAAATGTGTTCCAATGAAATCGCAGCAATTAGTGTATTTGGTCACAGGGGCAAAGTAAATCCATGTGGATTATTCATGTCAAGATCAACTTAAATTAACTTTTACCTGCATAATTGTACCATTAAAAAATTGCAGTGTTTTGAATAAACTGTGATCCTATTAAACGTCCAAGCTAAGCTAAGAAGCTTAGATTGCTCAAAGATCTTTATTTTCCCTCTTCAATAACTTTTAATTGAACAAAACTGTGGGGAATGACATGCCAGTGGTTTGTAAACAGAAGAGTAGAAAGAGAATATAGAAAAGCTCTGGGAGCTATTGTGACTGACTAACGCTAGTGTGTTAGCTGTTACCCCACCGGCTATAGTAGTTCACCAACTAGCCCTGCGAATAGTGCATCAACAAGCTTTCAGAACCAAATATTTTGCAAAGGTGCGCGGAATAATTTCATTCTACCACTTGTGTGACCAGGCCTTTATCCTTTGTTTCTCACTTTTCAGACTAGTCAATTATGCATCTGTAAAAGCTCCGAGGTTCAGAACTTTGGGAGTAGTAAGATGTGTTTCCCTGCTACTCGTTTACTTATGCATGAGAAAGAGAGGGAGAGGAAGAGTCAGATGGCAGGCAGAAGGAGAAAGAAGGGATGAAAGATGTGAAGAAAGATAAAGCAGTATAATGAGGAGAGAGAGAAAAAAGATGAGGGTCAAAGAGACAGCGGGGTGAGAAGATGAGAGATCATAATGGAGAAAGGAAAAGGGCAGCAGAGAGAAATTTGGATTTTTTTTCCCTGCGTGTCTTGTACAAATTAACAGCAGGGGTTGACAGCACACCCTTGGCACCACTGGGATGGCAAAGCGTGTATGTGTGTGTGTGTGCAAGAACCAGACTGAATTATTCAGAAACAAGCTGGGACTCGCTGAGTAAACATTAAGTCGACATAGAGATGCAGCCTCACACAGACACAGACACACACTCCTGCTCCCCCAGGTGTTCTGGGGGGACCCTCGCCTCCTCTGGGTCCCACAGACAGATGGGACAGGAAATGTGTCACTGGGTCAAACTCAGGCAGCCATCTTGATACTACTGAGCCAACTGTCACCTCTATTAACCCTGGAGGAAAATGGGAGGCTTTTTTTCTGTTTATGGAGTCCATTAACTGCTGCCAAGGCAAACTGTTTTCCCGTATTCCTGCTAGACTGAGTGTTGACAACTTGAGTGATTAGATAAAATGTGTGATATTGAGGAGAGTTCCGCTGTTGCTATCAAGGATGATTTGCAATCACATGGAAAGGTTTCACTGGATTAAATTAAAACTGACAATCAGAATTAGGGGGGAGTGAAGTAAATCAACTATAAGAATTTAGAAATCAAAATCAAAATTGTAGCAAAGAGGAAGTCCACTGATATTGCATGCAAAGTCAATAGTCATAGGGAGTACCACAGAGCTTGTTAAAGCAGATGTAAAATGTCTTCTGTAGCTCTCCAGGAGTCTGGAAAAACAACTGGACAAAATAACTAAAGTGACATCATTTGAATTATGTCAGCTTGGGCTTGGAGACTACACATTTTATGAGGGAATATGAATCTTGCCTTCTTGCCGAGAGTAAGATAAGAGAACATGTACTGCTCTTGTCTGTGCATAGTAGCTAGGCAGTAATTAATCTTGACATAGCATATATACTGGGAGCATAGGGAAACAGCTAGCCTGGCTCATTCCGAAGTTTTAAAAATCTGCCTACCAGTACTTTCAGACCAAATGCGAGCCGAGCATTGAGCGCGATTACACACAAAGTCAATGCAAAGACGCGATTTCCCACATGGACACAACGCAACCAAAAAACCAAGTCATTTTTGGGTTTTTCCGTTTTAAAACCAAAATGGAAAAACAGACGGAAAAATCGAAAAATGGTAAACAAAAAAACAGACATCGATTTTTGTTTTTCTGTTTTAAAACCAAAACAGATAAATATTGATTTTGATATTTTATGAATCCGCTTTATGTAGCTTTGTGTTCCACTTGATAAACCTGCAGCAGATACACTTAGGTGATGGCGGTGCCTGATTAAATGTAATTAAGATGAGCTTGAAAATTAACATAAGTAGGTTTTTGGTTAGAAAAACAGGACAAAATTACATCCAATGGTACACAGCAAACATGAACCGTTAGCCTATTAGTTAATTCGGCTGGATTAAAATGTTCGGGTAATTTTCGTTCAGCCTCCTTACACTGTTTCGACCTGACCTTTATTTTCTTTGTGAGATGGAAGAATTTAGAAAGTTGCATGGTGCTGCGGAGAGCCTCCAGCTGCAGTTGCACATGGGTAAGATATAAAATCAGGAGCTCAGACTTTATCCAGCCAGAGGGAACGACCACTGACCGTCCAGTGCACCGGTTCCACTGGCAACACAACCCATAGTAGGCTAACGGAGGGAGAGCAGGGGGCTGAAGCGTACAGGGTGAAGGAGAGGAGGTCGCATCCTGGCCTTAGCCTCGAGAAAAAACCCTTGATAAACATATTCAGGTATTTTCTTAGATTGCTCAGGTAACCAGTTGCTTCAGATCAACCCAAAACAAAATGATTTTGAGTGTTTGAGGCTCTTTAATATAGTGCTCACTTCTACAATCATATTCACCACAGTTGATATGAGATGCAATGCGACCTGAAAAGACACAACCTTATATAAAATAAATTTATAAATATTTAACCTAATATTGACTGTCTCACAGGGGACATGAACACGAATCTCCTGATTCAAAGGTCCTGGCCCTCCTTTCACCCCAACCACCTCCTTACTCAGTCTTTTCTGTTAGGCTTTGACCATGTGTCCATATGTGACGAGTTGGGGAGTGAGAACTGGTTGTAAGGATACAACACAGCTCCTTTGTTTTCCGTTTTGGTTTTAAAGCAGAAAAAGCAAAAAATGACTTTTTTTTTCTTAGTGTAACCATTTGATAACAAACAACAGTTTATCCGTCCACCAACAACGTCACAACGCCTTGCAACCGCATGGTGACAACAAGACTTTGGGAAGTCATTGCTCCCAGTTGTTGTGCGCCAAGAAAAAGTCCCAGCACCCAACTGCTTAGGGGGGTGGGGGACGGGACTGAATGAATGATGGGGCCAGTCAGGAATCTGGTGCCAGTGAGGAGGACCATTCTAGCCTCCCTATGACCTCCTTCACCTTTCCCCCTTTGGTCATGTCTCACAACATACACCCTTAGGACTCTGGGGGGCGGGCAGGCTGCAGGGCGTTTGGTGGGTGGGGCTGCTTTATTGCAGCCTCGCCCTTCTTCCTCCCCCACTGGCCGCCCCTCAATTTTAATTACACATTAGACACAGAGGGCTTGGGGGGTGGGAGGGGCACGATGGGAGGCTCCACTACCTGACAGTTGTGGGGTGCCTGTGTCACAACTACCCTCCAATTTTAACTGCACCTTAGTTACCACACACCTTATCTTTACTTCACTATACAACACTTCACAATCCATGACATGCATCCAACACAAAACAATATATTTACAGAGGCAGGCAGAGGGGTTGAAGGAGTGGGGGAGATTCTCATTGGCCTTGTGTCCTGCCCCTGGAGCCCCGGGCGTCGGGGGTGCTGTGGGGTTGGTGACGGCCTTGCCTGATCTGGGTCGGGCATACCCTGGAATGGGGGCCCGCTCTTGACCTAGGGATCCGTAGGGCGATTGTCAATGCATCTTGATGCATTGTGCTTTTTCCCTGGGCAGGGTCACTGAATGGCTGCTGGGCATTTAGTTTGTGCATTGGAGTCCGGGGGAGGCATTTCCTCGTTGGCTTGGAGGGACCAGTTTGCGTCCCTGTTTTGCTTCGTTGGCCTCGGATCCATGCTTCCCCATTTCTCTGTCAGCCAGTTGTTGGACCCCTCTGGATACTGAGGTATATAGTTAGTTTTCGGGATGTGCAGTGTGGGTACGGGGCAGGGCTGTGCTCCAGTTTGTTCTGGGCTTGTGCCTGGAGTTCTCGGCCCTTGACGGGATGGGTGGGTTGGTGGTGGCATGCAGCTGAGCTGGTTGATTTTGCCTCGTTGCTGGTTTGGCTGGTGTTGCACGGCGGCCGGGGGGCGTGCTGGGCATGGGGGATGTCGGCTGGCGCCGGCGGCCTTAGTTTTTTCCGGTGGTTGGGGGGACGGTGGACTTTTATTGGCGGGTGCATGGTGACCTGCGCGGCGCGTTTGCTGCCCGGCTGGGACTTGCTGCTGGTGTTTCTCTCTGCTGGCTTTCGATGTCGTGTTCTTCCGCTTGCTCTCTCTCGTTTGCCTGACCTCGCACGCGGGATTCGCAGGGGGCTGCTGGGCATTGGGTGTCGCCGTGCTTGCGCAGTGTGCGCGTTGGGCTCACTTGTGCATTGGTGTTGATGATTGCGGGGCATTTGGGTGTTTTGGTTGTTCGCTGCGCAGCGGTGGGGTGCTGGGTGGGGGAGGAGCACTGGTCTATGTTGTGTGCGCGCCGCGGTCGGTCCGGGCGCTGCTCTTCCGCGGGTTATGCTTCTTGCATTCCGTCGGTATTACGTTGTCAACAGGCATTTGGGTCGGGGTCTTCCACGTTTGAATCGCGGTGCATCTGGGAGTCTTTGTTTTTTTGATTGATTTTTTATTTTTTTTCTTTCTCCCACCCCTATTGGCTACTGGGGTTCTTGCCTGCCTGTTGCTGGGGTAAGTGTGGCACAGTCGTGGCATCCCACTCTCACTAACAACTACATTCTTTAACAGGCTTTTGCGCACACACATGTACACACATACAGACACATTCACCCATATGCACACAGACACACACAGTCTCACACATAGACACAAACTAATTTGGGTTGTCCCTGGTAGAATTATTCCTGATGCTTTTCTTTCAGTTACTTATTTAAATTAATTGTTATTATTCCAGCTCTCGTGGCTGTGCTGTGTTGCTTATTTAGTGTGCTGGACTGTTTCTTGTTTTCATTTTTCTCTTAGTTGTCATACTATGTCAGCTATTTATTGCTGCCGTTTGGCTGATTGTCTTTTACTATTATTATTATTTTTATTGTTTGTTTTTGTTTGTGTTTGTTTGTTGTTGTTTTTCTCCTCCCCAAGCCCCCCTCTCTGTTCTATTGCAGGTTTCGTTGCTTTCTGCAACTGCTTTTCCCTGTTGTCCCCACCTTCCATCCCCCTTCTCTTACAGGTCTTGTCCTTTCTCTGTGCTGTCTGTTTGTGCCCCCCCATCCCCGCTGCCCCGCTGTCCGGCCCGGTGACAAATCAATACATAATTAAATAAATAATAAAACAGACAAAGGAGTATATTAATGCTCTCTTGTTAAAGTAAAATCTGTCTGGCACAATATGGTATCCAGGTCATCATACTCTATACCAGGCTGCAGGCCAGGGGCAGGACAGGTTAAAAAAAAATAATAATAAAAAGTCCCAGCAAATAACCACCTGTAAAACCATTTAGGTTTTTTACATTCATGTTTGAAATGCTACTAAATTTTTTTTTTTTTTACTTTGGACAGAGACAGGCTGGCTGTTCACCGCTGCCTCCAGTCTTTATGCTAATCTAATCACCTCCTGGATCTAGCTCTATAGATTAAGTAGAGAAAGAGAAAGAGAGATCAATCTGCTCCTCTAACTCTTGGCAAGAAAGTGAATGCAGTAAGTGTGATTCCCAAAACCTTTCCTTTAACTTAAAGTTTGAAAAGTTCAGGATTTGGGTTTTTATTGTAACCGGATGATAGTCCTTCACTTCAGTGCAATTCTAAACTGATGGTGTATTCCTTTAAATATTACATATCAAACCACAATGATTAATATTACCATTTTAGTTGTAAAAACGACAGTTGCCTATAAAGGTTATCAGCGCTTTCTTAAATTCAAAATGTTGAGATTCTCATACTGGAGAGTCTCACTAGTTTCTTCTACATAATCAACTCTACTCATTAATAATAAATGAGTAGTTTATAGTGATATGAGAGGCACTTTCAAACAAAGCTTTAATTCAATTCCTCAATGCATGAGTGAAAAACAGTTTAGGTACCAGGCTCATTTTGATAAATGAAATATCTTGAGGTTCAAACGAGTGATTTTGCCATTCATTGTAATATTTTGAGTAAATGAACACTACAGACACCAATCCAGGAGAAATCTTTGTCTCTTCTGTAATTAATTTTTCATTTGTATTCCATTCCGTTGATAATTTCTACTTGATATAATAGGTTTCATTTTTTTTTCTATGTAATTACTGACTTCACAGCTCCTGTCTTCTTTTTAGGCTTTGTGTGTTTGACTCCAAGAATAAATCTTCAGCTATTCTTCATCGAGCGTTTCATGGCATTCGTCTTCTCCTGCGTGTTTGTTCGTTCCGGTCTATTGGCAGAGCAGTGGAACATGGGATAGCTGTCTAACCCCCGTCACCTGTCGAGATACACAGGATGGATGCACCCCGTGGAAATTAACGCCAGGATTATGCAAATCCAAATTGAACTGTGAAGTTAAGAGGCTCGGCCCAGTGACCTCGTCATCTCACACAGGCAGGGGACAGGCGTACAGACAGACAGATCCACATACAGTACTTGCATGCGTGCACACACACACACACACACGCACTCATAGACACACATATTAATGCATGCATACACACAAGGGCACACACACACATACACACACGAATGTATGTGTGCAACAAACAGACATGAACACAGCCACAGAGCATTGCTTTTTCTTTGTGTGCGAGCAGTTGTGAGTCCATGTGTATCTCCAGCCTGTGTGCATGAGCTGAATTATAATTTAGTCATTAGTGCTGTGTCCCAAATTACCACACCCACCTACACACACACACACACACACAGACACACGTGTATGCACAGGCCACTGGTTTCTCCAGCTGAGACTGCAAGAAGACTTTGGCTTGCCTACATGGGTTAAAAAACAACCTTAAACCATTTAATGAGGCAGAAATACAGGATGCGGTGACTTCAGTTTAGGTTTTATCCACAACAATCATAAAGAAATTCCAACTAGGGCAAGTTAGTTTAATTTATTGTGTCATGTACATACAAGTGCCCAGTCCACATGGACTTAGAAGCAGTGGTGAATGAAGTATTTAGATCCTTTACTTAAGTAAAAGTACCAGTACCTCACTGTAAAAATACTTAGTTACAAGTAAAATACTGCAATGTTGCATGTTACTTAAGTAAAAGTATGTAAGTATAATCAGGAAAATATATTAAAAGTAAAAGTACTCAAAGCAGAAAGTAAAATGTCCCCTGTGACTGATGTACTATTATACAGTATATTATATCATTAGATTATTATTACTCAGGCATTAATGTAAATGCAGGCTTTTACTGTTGTAGTTTTTAGTATAGAATGCAGTTATCTATTGTATAATAATCAATTGTAAAAATTCTGAAAATAGTGAGAAATGTTGTCATAATTGCCCAGAGCCCAAAGTCTAAAACTAAAAACTCAAATAAAACAATCAAAATAATCACAAGGCAAAGCAGTAAATGTTTACATTTGTGAAGCTGCCATGAAATGTTTTTACATGAAAAATGACTTAAACAGTTATCACAATAGTAAAAAAAACTACAATTTTTTTTTTAAACTCTTCATATTACTTACTTTGTAAGGTACCTAGTAACTTAAGACATCAGATAAATGTAGTGAGGTAAAAAGTACTATATCTCCCTCTGACATGTAGTGGAGTAGAAGCAGAAACTTTTTTAGATTATGGGGCCCCGTCAAAAGACTTTTTAGTCATGGCACCCTGAGCCACCCAACCCCCAGTTTAACATGCATATATTGTAGATACACAGTTTTAGATCTTGTATCAATTATATCAATATTAGGTAATAAATTATATAATATAGGCCCATTCTCTGTCACTCAGAAAAAGCCAACAGGTGCTGTGACTACAGTTAAATATGCTAATATGTTAAATGTTCTTCTTTCATTTTCAAATTAAAATTAGCTCATATTTAAAAGGTGTACAGTACAAACAAACAAAACAATGAAACGCGTGCAGGCATTTTAATGGGACTGATTCTACTGATTCTTGTTGTCATGTATGACAGGGATGAGAGTGCTGGATCACACATGTGAGACACATGATGTTGTCCATGTTGGACAAAGACGACTGTTCATCTTCCATGACAAGCCAAAATCTGGTAAGCCGTCAGTCAAGTAGAGTCTACGGCTGACCTTTATCAGCATTTCTTTGAGCTCTATCAAATCTTCCCAAAAGATCCATTGGTAGCTCTGACGGTCACTGTTTTTCTTACTGCTGAGCTGCTGAAAAACTCCTGAGACAAAAAGCGTGTTGACATGACATACGGCACGTTATTAACTCCTATGAAGCAGGACATCACCTGGAGAAGCGACATCACATCAAGCTGAAAAGGTACAAACTTGAGGATGACTTCTGCGCACGAGAAGGAGGAGAGACAAACAGAAAGAAAGAAATATGGATTAAAGAGAGGAAATATGTTGTTTTCATTTCTTCCCCCTAGATCCTGTGCTTTTTCCTGACCTCTGTGACAGATGATAGATGAAAGATATTCATATATACACACATACGTTCACATGTGCGCTAATGTAACAGCACACAATCACGCTCATTTGCTCACACACAAATGTGCACATCCTTATCATATTCAAGCTTATGTGCTCACAGTGTGCCAGATTTTAAATGCTGGTAGAATCTAATGGTTGGCATTAGCTCAACGTTCCCCTGACATTTTGCTGGAAAAGGGCTTCAGCTGCTCGAGTTTGTGTGTGTGTGTGTGTGTGTGTGTTTGTGTACACTCACAGATAGGCAGACAGCAGTGGGTGTAGGTGTTGTGTGGGAGAGAGAGAAACGATGAGTGAAAGGTGGCAGAGACAGAGAAGACAAGATGACGAGAAAGGGAGTGAGTTGCAGACAGATACTGTAGCAAAAACAGATAGAAAGAACTAAAAGAGCAAAGGTGAGTCATAGAAGTCCAGACAGAAGGGGAGAGAGAGAAAGAGAAACTGGGGCTGGGTGAAAGAGAAATATCCATCCATGCTCTCCCAGTAGCAGCTTGCAACCATCAGTGGATAAACAGTTAGCCAGCATGCTAATGCTATTTAAGTACTGTTCCATGTCTTAAATATTCAATTTTTTTTTGTCCCTGCTGTGTGTCACAAGAGAGAGCCTCACTTCCAATTTTGATGATTATAATGAGATGTCATAACATTCTCCTTAAAGAATAATTCACATTTATTGCAACTTGGGTCTTTATTGTCCTTGTTGTGCTCTTGGTTCCTTTCAGTTATGATAACATTGTACCTGTTAGTGTGGCTCCATGTGTTTTATGTAAATGCCCAAGCATAAAGTGGAGATCAATACAACTCCGTAGTAAACACTTTAAACCTACTACACACGCATGATAAGCACATAACAAATAACTAAGAAGCACAGGCATCATGTCATACGTTATCAGCCAGAGCTGTCGTTACTGGTCGTAACCTTGAATTGCTTATCCTAAGAAAATGAAATACAGCAAAATATAATATACAGTATACAACTAGTTCTCTGTTGTATACTGTAAATTACTCTTATAGTACTAACTAAGTAACTGCTGATATCTGGGGAGACTGTGACATCACCACTTTAATTGGAGGTAAAATTGCAAGTGAGAAAATTAAGTAATATGATCCACGTTTTAATAAACCAAAATCATCCTTTAAAAATGTTCTCCTATCACTGACTTTCAAGACATTATGACATGGATTAAAGTTTGGGGTTTTGACTCTCGACATGTGTGCGCATTAGTTTCCCCCTCATCCTCTCCAGGATTTACTCCAGAATGTGCTGTGACACTCACTCTCTCCCTCTTCCTAAATGCCTCTCTGTCAACTCCTCTCAGCTTTTTCCTTTCTATCCATCTCCCTTCCTCTCTCCAACCCCTCCCAGCTCTTCGCTGTTCCACCTCCCCCACTACTTCCGTTCACCCTTCATTTTCTAATGACATGGAGGATCATATCCTCCCTCTGGGGAATACGATGTAACTTAATACGGGTCAGTGATACACAGAGAATGCCCTACCCCACCCCTAACCCAGTTAGTCACTGACACTGTAGTGTGTGTGGAGCTCTGGGTGTGTTTGTGTGCCTTTTGTATTGTAAATATACTGTATGCATGCATGAGTCTGTGCAGCTATATGGATGTATGACACCTGACCCCCAGCATTAGTCGTGAACAGTAGAAACTGCTTTCCACAGTGTGCTAAAAGTGTCATTATGACCTTAACACACTTCCTGACCTCTGACATGCTTCATTAAATGCTCACAGGCTGATGCATGAGAAAGACAATGATGATAATGATGGTGATAATGGTGGCATCCCAGATCTAATTACATTTGCAGATGATTACGGCAAGAAAAAGAGGAGTTTTCAAATCCAGTATGTCAACAAAAACACCATGTCCTCACCTCTGTCCATCAGAGGCTTTTTGTACATGCAAGGGCACTCAGCTGAGGAGTCATTACTGAGTGGGTTGATGTGTTTTTCTATTAAGAAATATTCCACTTAACTGAAAGTCCACCAGTCAACATATGAATAACATGTTTTTTTATGGTATGGATGTGTTGTTCTGTGCTGGGGCAGTGTTTCCACCATGTGATCCTAGTCTATTTGGATTAGCGAGCATCGTGATGACCTTGATTGGGATTGGCCAGCATCAATAGTGCGTGTCAATCGACCAGTCACTGTGTATACTATGAGTTTCTCTCCACTGACAGAGGCAGATAAACAAAAAGATAGCTGAGCTTGCTTTCTGGCTTTCCCTGGTCTGAATTCAGTGTACCACTGTGTCTAAACATTTATCCAGGTCATTGAACTTCAGTAGTTAAGGTTATATGGAAAGGTTTGCTTATCTGCCTCAGTTGGAACTATCACAGGCGGAGACAAGGCCAGAGGCTGACTCACCATCTGGGGGCTGGTTAATCAGTAAAAGCATTGCATGTTGCTGACCGTCTTGCCGGCTGCATCAAGTGTAGAGGGGTTGTAAGTTCATCTTTTCTCCTTCAAGAACTTCATTTTGATATTTGGTAGTGGTTTATTGTAGCTTTATGCTACAAACAACAATAAAAGGATTTTCTTGTGCATAAACGTTTGAAACTGAGTCATCCAACCACTGGAACATCATATCACATATCTCATATCAGCCACTTTTACAGGTTGTTAGGGAAATTTAAATGCACAACACAGATACTTAGGTCACTTTCACAGATAAAATACGTTGTAGCTGAGTACAAACACTCTCATTGTTTAATGAAGCAATTGAGTGGATGGGTCTATTATTACTCAGCAGCTCATCAAATCAACATAAGATGTTGGGATTTTGTGAATAAATCTGAGCTTTGTCGCATGGTTTCTCTCTTTCACAAGCAAATTCTTGCTTTTGTGTAAATGAGCAATATATGACACTGACTTGTAGAAGAAAACAGATGCAGTTTCCGTTCCTCAAGCATAGCCTGCAGACAGTTCTCGCTGCTGCTTACAGTCATTGTACTTTATCTAGATGAAATTTGAATGATGCTCATGAGGAAATTGTGTGTTGATTTGTTCCTGCTACATCTTTTGCCCTTTTAGAAACGTATTGATATGTCCCCTTTAGTCAGGAGTAATGGAGTCAATCATTGCTCAGCAGTTATTCTGCTACTGCTTACTGCTTACTGCTTATTCTGCTACTGTTACAATGCCATGCAGAATCAAATGTGTACAGCTGGATTTTTAACAGATAAAGTTCTCCGCTGAAGGAAGAGTTTGCATTGGGTGTGTCTGTTTTTTCTGGGAAGTCACAGGTCAAATACAGTGTAGAAAAGTGTCCTCTGAGTCAGAAAAACTGACTCTAATGACAACAACAAATTAACATTAAATTAAAATTGCCTCCCTGCATCCCTATTCACCTCTAGAAACAGATATTCAGAGATTAGCTGAAAGAAAATGTATACAGTGCCCACCTCCATACAAATTGTATGCAAATACAACCACAGCATGCAGCATCTACATCCTCTTAAACATTCCGCAGCACTGCAGGGAGCCGTAACTGAGGAGGGGCTGAATTTCATAGCTGACCCCGAAATACAAAGCTTAGGCACATTCGCAGGGGAGCTAGAGAGAGAGGCAGAGGATAAGAACGAAAAGATTGAAGGAAAGAGAGAGTTGTTAGGCGTTTAGCTAAATTGAAAGGAGAACGAAAGATGACTGGAGGCAGATCAAAAGAAAGAAACGAGGAAGCGATTGTTGCTCTCATAAGCGGATACAAGGCATAAACTTTAGTTCCTTGGGCATAGCAACGTTCAAGAGTTGACACGCTCATTAATTATAGAGCGACAGCCTCCTTCAGGAAATCACCTGTAAGGCAACACATAAGAGTGCAGCCTGCGCAGTTTACATTCATTGTGAAACAATCATTTTAATGACTGTCATTCTGTTTTACCGGAAGTAATGATTGGCCCTAGTGATTCATGTGAAAGAGATTGAAAAAGTAATTTGGTCATTTGTGCATAATGTTAATGCAATGGGCCTCCGTTGGAGACTCGCCTACGGTCACTCATTGCTTTAAATGAGGCAAGAAGTCAATTTTGATAAATGGGAAGCCTACAGAAGAAAAAAACACTGCTATGATTGATTATTATTTTCAGATCACAAGAAGGGTGTTTTGATGACTAATAAATTATCAGTTTAGTGATTTATTCATTTCATTCATGCTCTTTGCCTGCTTTGGTACTACCTAAATATATAATTTAATAATTATAACAAACAAGTAGCCATACACATCTATAACAGTATGACCTCTTCTTAACCCACCTCATTGCTTTTCCTGCCAAACAAATACATCAAGTAAAACATCAAGTTTCAGGGTGAAACATTCAAGAGAATCCACGGGGGAGTTTCTTTTGTTAACCCATGTAGGCAAGCCGCCATGGGACCTCATTAGGGGAAAGGTTGTGTTTTGTTTATTCTCATTGAATTTTCCCATCAAGAGATCTTGACACCCGTCTTCATTTACTGTAACAACTTTATTTTAGGGCTGAGAGGCATTTTGACATCCTAGAGTTGAACATAGTGTCTTATTTCCATATCCAAGCAGTTGTTATGTTCATCAAAAGACCCAAGTGGTGCTAAGAATAGACTTTATAGAGCAAGAAAAGAGGTACCGTTCACTTGGAAAGTGATACTCAATGACAAAATGGGTTTATAATATAAAAATAAAACTTACATATCATATATTTTAAAATGTTAAATTGGATAAGCAGTTATTGACAATAACACCATACAAATAAAACATTCTTTCACCAGTTAATAGAGAAACAAAAGTCCCACTTTCTCTATAGAAACTCTATAGAAAAAAGGAGGCGTTGAGAATGTCAAAGGTTATTTCAACTTTCCATATTCTAGTAGTGTAACTGACATTATACCAGCGCAAATATTATATGAAAGTGTTTTAGACTATTATGTAAACTAGGACATCCCTTCAACCGTTTATTTTTCTTCTTTAACCTTTTATTTTGTTAAGGGGTTTTGAGGACTGCAGCCAATCCCAGCATACACTGGGTAAGAAACAGGGAACCCCCAGACAGGTTTCCAGTGTCACACAGCTAACACATACTGACAGACAACTACATTCAAACTCACAATTTAGAGTTTCTAATTCCCCTGGAATCTAGAGCACAGACGATGGAAGAACATGCAAGAACACACAAACACCACAAAGAAAGGCTCATACAAACACTAAAATACCCAAAAGGTGACAGGTCAGCGGTCATGTCTAACAGACATTCCGTATGCTGCTTTTTCCTGTTTAGCTCCTGGCGCCACAGTTAATAAGCAGCCTCCTACACTCTGCTTTAACTGGCTATTTACACATCCATACACAGCGCTGACCCATCCCACTGATAACTCAATCTCTAGCTCCCTCCTCTTCTCAAACACTCCATTTCCCTTTCAACAGTATTCTCTCTCTCTCTCTCTCTCTGTCCTCGTCACTCCAGTCTCTTAACTGTCTCTTTCTGTAACTGTCTGTGGGTGGACTAAGGAAAAAACGGACAGGGATTGAACTGTGCAAAAACACAGTAGAGAGAGAAACAGCTGTGGGGGAATACACAGATAAAAGATATCCAAGGGCAGAGAGAGTGAAACATAAGGAGCATCATCAGTGATCCATAACAATATCACTACAGGTCTAATAGATGCCCCAGCCGGTGGCAGGCTGAACCAATCAGAGTGTCGGTATCCCATGGCTACAGTCTCCCAGATGTACATAGGATGGTAAACAAAATGGGCTTGATGCACAGAGCCCATAGTAGTGTCTGTCTGCGTATCTATCTACCTTAATTTCTTCTATTCCTGCTAATTACCACAGAAGAAGTCCCACCATGAAACAGACTCAGTAACCAACCCCAGGCAAGCAAAATTAAATCATGCTATCCTCTGCTGCTGCTGCCCTGACTGTCTAGACTGAAGGAGTGGGGGTGGCTACATACAAAGGCTGAGGCAGACAGAGGACAGAGACTGTCTGGCAACAGGTAACAGAGGGCATCTGGAGTATTGGACAGAGTTAACAAACTGGGTTTGCTCTGAGCTGATTAAACATGCAGAGGAGAGGCGAAGCAGAAAATAAGGGGAGGGGGTTTGAGGGGAAGTAATCGAGATGTGAAAAGGTCAAAGGTGGAACAATGGACTTGTAATTGTCAGAATAAGTTGACAAGACAGTAAAGAGGGGATAGAAAGGGGTAGAGGAGGTTATACAGGTGTGGAGGATAAAGATGGGAGGAATGTCCAACTATCGGACCAAAGGGGAAGGCAGGAGTCAAAAGGTTTGGACACAATGGAAAAAAGGTGACACATCTGAAGAGAACAGGGTAAGAAAAAGAGATGAAACATTTGAAATGAGCTGGGAGGAGAACAACGAGAGGTTATGTGAAAGGTCCAAGGAAGGGTAGGGAGTCCCAGCTATTTAACCTCTGTGGGGTCGTTATCACAGTTAGTGCTCCTAGCACCTAGTCGTTGTGGTCGTTGGAAGATGAAACCATGTTGTCCTGTGACGTGTCTTTGTTCACATATATCCCCATCATGGAGGCAGTGGAAACCAACAGAGCCAACCTCAGCCCAGACCAGATTTGTAAACTGCTGGATCTCTGTCTGAACACCACCTATTTCCAGAACAATGGAGGATTCAACAGACAGAAGCATGGCTGTGCCATAGGCTCACCAGTGTCTCAGACTGTGGCCAACATCTAAATTTAGGAAGTAGAAAGCAGAGCCCTGAACTCCTTCAGAAGAACAGCATCCAGTCATTGGTACAGATAGGTGGACGACAAATGTGTCAGAATCAAAACCCAGGAGTGCAACCCTTCACAGAACACATCAACTTGGTGGACAGTTCCGCAAGGTTCACACGAGGGGATGCACAGGAATGGCAGACTCTGCCACTAACAATAAAAACTACTGTAGAGAGGTAATTACAGAATTTAAATACATTAACTGTTGACATAAATGCTATTTAAAAGATATGAAATCATGTAAATCATTAAGGATTTAATGCACAGAACCTGAGTTTCTTGCCAACTGCCAAGCGGGTTTTAAGGGAATTTCTGTATTGTCACAAAAAGATGTGTGTGCTACCATCCAAACCTAAAAATACTAGAATATACTATACTAGAATGAAAACCAAGATCTTGTGCCAACTTTAAGGACAGGAAGTAATAGCGGAAGGAAAAGATCGAAGTATGAGAGTATGAGAAGGGTAGAAGAAGAAAGTAAAAGCTTATGCAACTGGGTGGAGAGTTTGTGCGGTTACAACACTGTGAAGAATAGATCCTGCTGAAAAGGAGTAAAAGATTTATTTTTTACTAAAGACAATAGCCACTATGTGGTGGGTGGCAAGTTTGTTAAGAGGTGAAGAAAAGGGGGGGAAATGAAGGTTAGAGAGAGGTTGAAGTGATGTAAAAGGGAGGAAGAGGTGGTGAGAGGGTTATTTAAGATGACAAGGTTAAAAGGAGGTTCACTAAGGTTACTGCAGAGAGGAGTGCAGAGATGAAATGGGAGAGGAGGAGAGGATAAGCAGGAGAGTGAGATGGGTGAAGAGGGGTGGTGAAGGAACAGATTAATTATACTAGTAGATCTAATGGGACTTACACAGGAGAGAAAAGGAGGATAAAGAGAGGAAAAGGGTGAGGGCCAAAAGACTCTAACAAATGCACTAGTAGCTTATAATGAATATATCATATCACCGTCAGACTTGGAGAAGATGTGGTTCATAAATTTATAGTATATATAGGGAGGGGCATTGACCGAATACAAGATAGAGAGTGTGAGGGTGATGCTGACAAAAATTACATTATCAGGAGGAGAGGAGAGAGCCTTTAGAAAAGAGACATGTAGAGTAGAGAGGGGTAAGGCGAGGTGAGGCAGGGGTAAGTCAGGGTGTTGTGTTGCCGTGTTGCCGTGTGACCAGGTGAGGGGGGGGGGGGGGGGGGGTCTTAGGGTTGCACAGAATCCCTAATGAGGGAAAAACTGCAAACAGGAGCCTTGACTACTCCCGGGAATAGAGCAAATCTCCTACCACGAAGGCTGAGACTCATATAAGCAACAGGCACACTGGCAGTGGAAAAATCTCCCAAACAAAAATGTATAAAATGATAACAAACAAGCTACATGTGAAAACGGGGGGAAATGTAAAGAGACACAAGCACAGCATGAACTTACACACACACACACACACAAAACACATTACCCAAACAGACCATATGAGACAATGTGAGAGCAGGGGGCAGGCGGCCCATTCAATAATGGCTCAAATTGAAGGAAATGGGTTCTGAAATTACATTTTTTAGAGGCTCATTTTAAGTGCATGACTGCAGATTCACATTCATTTCCTGCGGGACTCGGTCAAGTGTCACACCAATCAACCTATCATATAGCTTCATCTTACAGACTATAATGAGCCTAACGGGACATATCTGATGAGAAATGTTGTTATATGCCATAGAGGGGAGGCTGACAAGCACCTAATATGATATAGTTTTGAACATTTACAAGAGCCTTTGAAAATGTACATGGGCCTGAAGTATAGGGTCTACAACCCTTCAGAAACTAAATGAATGCATTCAGGCTTCAAATGGCACCCTCATATTAACAATGACACCAGCAGTAGAATAAGCTTGAAACCTCTGTTGTTACCACTTTAATCAGCGCACGCCGCAGAGCATACAAAATAATGTATCATGGCTATTCATGGAACACACAGCCACATTGGCCATCACTGATGCGCACATATGCATTAAAATGCATTCTGTGCAATTATTTTGTTTCTGTCAATGAAAACATTTGAGTCAGAGGGTCCCACCCAAGGCATGGGAGACTGTGTCACACTGCTGCCATCTAGTGTTAAAACCTGAGGAAACAATGAAGCAACACAAACAGACTTTTGGGGGGAAATAATCAGGTTTTTGGGAAAATGGTTTAAATTGATTCTATGAAGTGTGCATTGGATGATAAGCTTTTATGGATTTTGTTATGGCCTACAACCAGGAAGTATAGTGTCTCTTACATTTTCTGCACAATTGTCACTCCCTAATATCCAATACTTGGCTCCACCAAAACACATTGAAATGCACAAAACACACCCAGGGAGACAAAGAGAACAGATCGGCTGTCTGTGGGACATAAACTCAAGGTCTACAGTGTTTTATCTGAGGAACATGGAGACTCAAACTCACTGACAAGCAGATGTTTTGCTGAAGGACAGAGTTAAGATGAAAGAACGTCCAGCAGTGATTGCATGAAATCTCAAGATCATTTCACAGAGTCTTTGAAACCTGCAGAAATTTGTTTTGGTGGCACTGACACACATCGGACAGAGTTTCAAAGGACAGACAACGGCATCCAGCACACAGAGAAACTGAGCAAGTTTCATTGTTTGACTGAATTTTCCACGGTTTGCGTGCTTCACCCATTGTGCAACATCAAGTCTGGAAGTCATCTGAAGAAAAGACAATAATAGGACACGAGGATGTGATTAGTTTGTGTCACCAAGGGGTTCGCAAAATAACTGTGCTGAGATAATTTACAGCTCTGCAAAAATATGTTTTTAATCTGAACTGCAAATGTAGTCACACATCGATTTCTCTCATTTTATCTAACTTTCCTCTCATGAAATAATGAATATTTGTCGGGTTCTCTGTGTACCCTGATAAATGACATGAAACTGTAAAATAGCGAAGAGTAACACAAAGGAATCCAATATATGCGGCAGCTCTGACCTCTTCTATCTCTGCTGCTGGCTCAGATTAGGTGCAGAAGGAAGCTGACTGGCTTCGCAGCACAGAATATTATTCAAAACCCCCCAAAATGATCTATGAGGAAACTATTCCTGTCTGATTCATCATTGTGAGGTCTTTCTTAATGCTGATTGTCATACAATATCTTGCCTTTAACTTACAGGCAATATTGATAAAGATTTTTCAGAGTAAAACTGTTTATTTTATATAAACATTTAAATGTGAAACTACAGCTTGCAGTAAATCTGTTGTATCTACCTATGTGGCAGTGCAAAATCAACATCTTCTGAGCTTTCTGACTGTTCAAAATGTCAAAAGCTATTTACTGTAATGATTACATTGACACAAATGTTGAGGTAATTTCTGTCCATTTCATTGGTTTTCACAAGAGGGCAACATTACTGAGCTTCACTTTGCTAGTACCATACATGTAGCCTAAGATTCACTGCAGTAATCACAACACAGATTAATGCATAAGTGCCCTTTTAGTCAGGAACAATTTGCATCCTTTGTACACTGTACTTGACAGCATACAGCAGAGATGGACAGGAAACACCAGTAAGAGAAGACTTTCAATAATATGAGACTCACCCTTCCCCCTCATTCAACACTGCTGTCTAACTTATGACTGACATTGTATTTAAAGCACAGCTAACTCTACCAGGAAGGAATTCTCAATTCTACTTTTTTATCCTATGAAAATAAGTGTTGTTATTTGATATTCAGGGAGATTTAGATGTTCTGAGTGTACTGTTTATAGCAGTGATAATCGCATTTGTTTACAGTTATTGCATTATGTCTTGCAATAAATGGTGTAATGAATTATTGATGTTCAACGGCTACTGTTGACATGCTACACATGAAGAATAATGGCTGCCATTACCTGTAGCAGTGCAGTGGGGGTTGAGACACTATATTGGTGGAGATGTGTGTGTGTGTGTGTGTGTGTGTGAGAGAGAGAGAGAGACACATATCTTGTCAGTTGGCATGTATAATGCTGAATTTGACTCAAACTGTGCTGGTTCTGGGTCACGACTGAGTGGGTTCAGGCTGGAGTTCATTTTGTGCTGAAGTAATTCAGTTTTAAACCATAAAGAGACGCCGTTATCTCTTTGGCCCAGAAAGAGCACTGATATCTCTATTTCTGAGTGCACACACACACACACACACACACACACACACACACACACACACACACGATATGCTTCTGCATTCACGTACACATACATACACGGAGAGCACCAAGGCAGATACATTCACAAAAGCACACACATGAATAGACACACAGAAACCAGTTGGGCTCACAAAACCACATCCCACAGAGACACGCTGACACTCACATAGCACTCACAAAGTGCAAACTGATACTGTTATATATACACACTGTGAAACACTGCTCAAAGAGGTAGAATAAAAACACTCTTGGTGGGTAAACAGACAAACTAACACTAATGCATGCATTCATCACACCGAGACATCCTCTTCACAAAGTACCCCAGCCAGAAATAAGAATAAGATCAATAAGACCCATATCAAGAGGAGATGAGTGAGTTACACCGCACTGCACCATGCCACACACACACACAAGCTCACTTAGCCTTATCTACAGTCTCTCCTCTATTTTGGTCACTCATACTCAGCAGCGCCCCTCAGTGGCCATCCAGATGTACTGCATTTTTTCTCCCCTGTGTATGGACTGTTGATCAGCGGTTCTCAAACTTTTTCTGTCATGGTCCCACTTTCAAAAAAATCTAATGGCAGTTGTTTTGTCACCACTGATAAGTTCTGTACATTGCAATTATGCCTCTTCATGAAAGTCACTAAACAATTTTCATATACAGTCCTGGTGAATACAGTATATTGTATATTCTGCTTATTTCTACAAAGCAAATGCATTACCTAAAATCATAGTTCATTATGTGCCACTATAAACTTTTTAAATCATCAGAAAACTTAATTTGGTTATAATTTAGAATTCATTGGACTTGTTCAGTATCTCTAGCATATTAATGGGAACAGTCTTGCTCTAATAGTGGCTGATTAATTGCCGCAATCTTCTCATTGAACCAATGGTTACATATTGAGATTGACAGGCTACATGAACGTCGCTGTATTTTTGACTTACAGTTCATGAAAGTGCAACAGTTGCACGGTTGCACAAACCACAAGTGAAAGTTGTCTGAGATATCGTGACTGGACTGCTTCTACCATGCCATGCAGAATGCATCAATGGACTGAAGTTGAATTTCTCACTGTCTTTCTCCATCTTTGGTCAATCTTTAGTCACACAGGTCTAGGCAACTATAATGGGTGATCCATTCACTCTGATTAAAGATGATGGATTAGATTAGCCTACTACAATTTAGTAATCTGCTGTAATTATCATTAATGCTTCGTAATTAAACAGCGTCAGGACGTCGCAGGGGGACGTGAGCTCAATTAATAACCGCATCAGAGCCTGAACGTCCTGTCTCCACCACAGCATCACAACCATGCCGCCTCCTCCATGAGCGTCTCTCTTATGCTGCCTTCAGGTACTTTTGGAAATGTGGCAACATTGTTATGACAATGCAAATGACGACCAAGAGCGGCAACTAAATGTGCAACCAATTCTGTTTTACTTAAGTGGCATTGGCTTAGACATCACACTTTGAGATGGGATTGAATTGCGTTACCCACCTGAATTAGGCTAGGTTATTGCTTCATTTAGCCTACTGGAAACATATCGGTAGGCTATCAATCATTTTTAGGCTACTATTTATTTCCTTTCCTATAGTCTGCTGCAACTAGAGGCTAAGCTACTGTAGCCACTATTAGGCTACATGTATTTGCCTATTCTTTGTACCCGAGGACATGCATGCGCAGGCACGTGTGCGGCTCAGTTCACATCCATTCCATGCTTTTCCGAATGGTTTGAAGTTGATGAAGTGCCAACAAGGTTGGAAATGTGCCTAGGGAAGACTGCTAGCTCATAAACATGTAGGCGTTTCTAAAAATGCTTTATGGAGGAAGGAAATGCACGTAAACACGTTTGTTAGACCTGAAGGATCAACACAGAACAATGTGTCACAGCATGTTTATGGGAACGTTTGTTTGTTTACGAGAACACTCCACAGGGCGTCTCAAGATGGATCAACAAAATGCGTTTTTTCCAGGGAGTACGTGAAAGCAGCAGTCACTCCGTACCACAGTGCAGGAGATGCTTGCAGCCGCAGCAGCTCGCTTCACTTGTGCGGCCGCAGCGGAACATAACACGAAACAGTGTTGGAGGAGGGCAACTGGATCCCTCCAGACAGACTGCCTGACCATGTCCAGTCGGTGGCAAGACGCTCCTCGCAGCGGTCCAGAAGACCCCGCCGGTGGCTTAAAATCGGTGCGAATGCCCCGCAAACAGGAACCGTCCGGAGAGACCGAGGACGCAGCGGACTCGCTGCGGGAGCTGCCTCCATGGATGCGGCTTTACTTCTACGGGATGCACGGCGTGACTCTGGATGTCTTGCTCTCATCGTTACAAGGGGTTTTGAATTATCGGGACCCTAAACTGGTGGGCTTTTCCTCCCCGTATCTTTGCGTTATGCATTCACTGACCCACTTTGCGCTGGAGAAGATCTACTCACAGAAGAGATGCTTCCGAAGTCGGCCTGTCGTGTTTCATCTTGTTTTCTACCCGTCTGTGTACATCGGGCTGCAGATTTTGATCGGTAACATTAACATGAACACTTTGACCGAGCAGGTGAGGGTGGTGTCGGGGACGCAGCTGGCAGTGCACTACATCCTGGCTCTCTATTTTGCCCAGGTGTTTCACAGAGGGCTGCTGCGGCTGCAGTATCACCCCGCCGCCCCCCCGAGCAAACCGGGCCCGGAGGAGAGCGGTCATGATCGGGGGCCTCCTTGCGGTCTCCCCGGACTCGTGCGCTTCTTGTTCTTCGGGATGCACGGCTTTCTGGACGAGGTGATTTTCACCTCTATTTTCAACTTCGTGGAGAAGTCCGACCGGACCCTCAGCGGCCACACGTCCCTGTGGTCTTTCCTGATGTACGGGAGCTGCAGCTTTGTGGTGGAGAAGCTCTACCTTCACCTGCACTTCAGCAGAGGATGGGGGACGTGGCGGCGGCTCCCCATCTACGTCTGCTTCATCTACACCTGGGAGCTCTCCTGGGGTCTGGCCCTGAGGCAGTTCGACGCATGCTCCTGGGACTACTCCCATTATCCTCACAACTTCATGGGGCTCATCACCCTCCTCTACTTGCCAGGCTGGGTCTGCCTCAGTCTGTATCAGGACATGCTGTCTAATGTCCTGCTGAGAATCAAGTGCACCAAAGATGTAAATGTTTTGAGTGGAGAGAATGGAGAGGTCAATGGTCAGCTGGAGTCAAAGATAAAACAACTTTAATTTTTTTTTTAAGTTTTAACTTCTAGGGAAAGTCTGGATCACATGGATGGAGACACAAGCAGGCATTATTTTATTCTAATTAACAAATTCATCAAATCCAACTGATTTGATGAAAATAGACTAAAAGTTGTGGTAGTGCAGGAGGTATATTGTGGGACCAGTCTGGCCTTATAGCTCAAACCATGGTATAAACAGGTGCGGGGCTCTGCATTTGTTCACATTTCAAAGCAGATCTGAGATAATTACTTTGAGACTTTGGGCAGTTGGTCAGCAGTGTGTTGTCATCACAACAGATGCTGAGATGATGACACAACATTTAATGCAGTTCAGATTTTTTAGCAAATTTAGAGTTGGTTACTTTGGAATCTGGACTTTTGTCACCAGTATGCAGACGAGACATTTTCCAGCTGATATTTCTGGGTCCAGTGACAAAGATAAAACACAAT
Source organism: Micropterus salmoides (assembly GCF_014851395.1). Lineage (NCBI taxonomy): Eukaryota > Metazoa > Chordata > Actinopteri > Centrarchiformes > Centrarchidae > Micropterus > Micropterus salmoides. The sequence goes on from NW_024041484.1 coordinate 13,506,751, forward strand.
TAAAAGGACCCTGAATTGTTTATCTAACCTGTTTAGATTAAATTTACCTACTGCCATTTTTACCTGATGTAAAATATAGTTGTAATATTAATATTTTTTAAGTCTTCATGACTTTGAAAGTGTGAATAATCTGTTTGTTTTTTTAATGACTCCAGTGGCAGACTCGCCATCTTATCCATTACATGCATTGTGGCAGGTCTAGTGTGATTATTTCATAAGATGCATTGGCATGCTTTAACTGTGGCTCATATGTGCATGCTACAAAGTGCAAATCAACCAACATCTGGAAGGTTTTGTTTCAAAAAAAGGTTTAGGGTTTAGGTTTTGTTCACCAAAATAAACATATTGCCCTTTAAGATTCCAAAGTATATATATATTAAAGACAAAGAAGACACACACACAGCTATTTAGAGGACAGTGTTCCATTTTCTTTCATGCAATAAATCAGTTTTTAATTGTCTTAAGTTTTAAATCTCTTTAAAAACATGTATTGTTAATTAACATTAATATAGCCCAAGTAATGCATGGTAACTATTAGAGTAAACCCAGTAATATGTAGCAAGAAAACCTGTAGCTGAATGTATACGAGTGAGAAGTGAGATTTTACTGTGACTCTTTCATGAACCAAATGCTACTTTGCTGGAGTGCCTTCATGTGCAAACGGAGTCAACTAGACTCAATCAAACAAGGCTTGGTGTCCATGGGGTTCCTCTTTTTATATCTCACAGCAGTGCAAATCGTTATAAAAATGTATTAACGGTTTCAAGTCAGTGAGGCGAGTGCATTTGTTCCATTATCAGATCATACTGGTTCCATCGCTAAATGATGTTATGTTGAAACATTTAACCACAGCTGATCAGATTGACAGATTTATACGTCCAACAAAAACAAACAAGCAGTTTAGGTTTCACTACCCTTGCAGCTTTCATTTTTTAATCACTGAACAATGTAGAACATGCATCATTTTGTGTAGAATGCTAATATTTCCAGTAAGAAATCCTCTGGGTGCATATTAAAATAATTAAGGCAGAAGAGTTGTCAGACACTACAGAACCTCCTGTTAAGGACAAGTATGTTTTGTTTTTTAACAGCCCCATGAATGCAACAAGGCTAGTCGAGTCAGATCCATTTCTAAAGTACTTTTACTGAGCATGTTTACCCCAAACTGACAGACATTTCATGTAAAATATGAATTATAATAATATTTGACAGACAGATAGATGAGCAGCCCTGCTACAGTGACAAAGCTGACAAAAATCTGTCAACGAGAAAGCATTACATTTAAATCCATTAATCAACTTCACAAGGGAATATAGGACAGACATACTGTGCATCCAGAAAGGATATTTTTATTGAAATATTCCCTAAATAAACTCCACCTTAGACTTTAGCATATTCTGAAACACACAACTGTGTTACAGTGTTCTTATGCATCATTAGCAAACTAACCTAAGCACCTGGCACTGTGACTAAACAAATACTGATAAATCTTAGCACTCTATACAAGTCATTAGATAACTAAGCATCTTTTGGAGTTCCAGCAGTTAAAGCCATTTAACTCTCTCAAGGTAGCATTTTAACTTGGTGCTGGAATCAATCTCATCATGTATGAAGCTGCCCTTAAATAATTTCTTCATAATTAGAACATATTTTGTTGTAATCACAACTCTAAATTCTGATCATTTGTATTTACTTATTGTAGAAATTAGTATTTTTTTTTTCTGAATGTTTTGTTAAGCTTGTGATTTGCTGGATGCAATCTTGAATGAATGTGAAGTCTGTTCTACTATATTTGAGTCTGTTCTAAGGGTTCAGTAAACGTAATAACTGTACGCTCTTGTATGCTGTGGGAGCGGCTCTGAAAATTGTTGTTCATTCATCATTAAATATTTTAGAATCATTCACCTTGGATTCTTAAGAAACCAGAATTTCTTCTTGTTTTTGTGGGGAGCTTTATTAAATCTGTGACTGCACGTATTTAATATTTATGAAAAGTATATGAATAGGGTAATATACAACACAATTATTATACTGAACCATTTACTTTAAAATCATGTTAAATTGTATCAGAACTGATAGAACTAGCACTGAACATTTACAATGCAGTGAGCCCTACCTAGGGCTGGTGGGTTTTGTTTTTAATATTTATAACTTGGCAGCTATATTAAGGTCTTAAACATTTGTATTCACTGACCCACAACCACATGAGAATTGATATGTACTTTGTACATTTTTAAGATTTTTCTTGGCCGAGTAACTGTTTTTTAAATCATGCTTGTGCTATGAGGTGGGAATAAAATTTGCAACGGCATACTGTACCACTTACAATTTTAATTAAATTTTTCCTGTGGCACAACTGGTAACCTTTCATTTCTTCACTCTAATCTTGGAAAACACCATTTACATATTTCAACAGAGTTCTGAGCAATCATGTTTCACACTGTATGTGTATAAAACATGACTTGCTCTCATAAAATACACCAGGAGAGTCCCGGTAAAAGCTATAATTTGGTGTTTATTTGACCACTTCAGTTGAAAAAGAAAGGTGGAAAGAAAATGAAGTGGAGAAGGTAAGCAAGCCTTGCTTGAGATATTATGCAGTAAAGAGGAAGGTTTTCTTTATTTATTTGGTGCCTTGTGTTTTAACTCTGTTAAAACATTGCCAATTATAGGCTACCAACAAAACAAAAAGGTCTGCAACCAATTTTCAGGCTGATTCATAACACACACATGGTACTGTCAACTGCAGGAACCCCTTTCTACATTGGTTCTGGTCAAAACATATCATATCTCATACATGAAACCGGTTTCTCTAAAAACTCAACAAAAGACACAAACAACAGATTATATGATGGTGATGGTTACATTGGCTTTATGCCTGGAAGTTACTTTCTCTACTAGAACAAACACACACTAGTTCCTGGTACACACAAAAACTATTTGTGTTATCTCTCATTATTGCTTCCTTGTTGAGATATTGTGGTGATGAATAAAGTAAGCAAACAAGACAGAGAGGAACCAGGAAAGTTCAACAAAAAGCTCACACTTCAAGCTTTTACTTGATATTTGTCTGTGTCCTGAACTTCGAGTGTTTTTAGGGTTCTGATGCTCACTGTTGCAACTTTCTGTTGCAGTTTATACATGTTGAAAGTTGTCATGGCAGCGTGTGTTTGGTGTGTGGACACAGATTATGTGTTATATGTTGTCATAGCGAATAGTGACAACCATGTGATAATAACTTTTTAAATTTTAAAATTGATATTTGTGGTTAAAATGGGGTGCAAAATCAACAATGTATCAAATGGTCTTTCTCTCTCTGTGTAAACCACCTTGGAGGCCCACTGTGACATAAGCAAACACTAAAATCCAGATGCTCCTCACTTGCTTACCACCCAAGGGACGCAGCCATGACCCACAGTATCTGCTGACAACACCACAATGGGAATACCATATACTATATATATATATATATATATATATATATACTCTTCCAAAAAGACTTATTAGCACTCTCAATAAGTAGTAAAGGACTGCTGTGTACAAACAGGAAGTAGGATACATGCAACTGTGTGACTGTTAATTAGCATCACCATTACACATCCTTAAATGCAACACTTGTAACGTTGTAATGCAGGCTGACCATCCATTAACTTGCAAAGCGCCATAAATCAATATTTATTATATTGAAATTGAATAAAATTATTAATATTATGTTTAATGTGAAAGGTGTCGAAATGATGAATACAGAAACTTAGCTGACTCTGCAGCTCTCTGCTGCTTTTCAGCTTTTTAAATCCTTTTTGTTTTACAGCACACTTACTGTATATATCCAAGCTCTTATAAATCCTGTTCGCAGTAGCAGTTTGCAGCTTAAAAAAGGCTCCAATAAACACACTGTACACCGCCAGATCAATACCAAACACAGAGTAAAGTTAGCTATTAGCTGGTCAGCAGTCTAGCAAGCTAATGGCCCAGTTGTTTCTCTCAGGGTTTAGAGACTAAAACAGAGAAAAAATAAGATTACATATTGGACTTGCCCTGTGGCCATAATCACATCCCCAAATGATTCCTAATGTTGTGCCATGTCTTCCTAATGTGTAAGTAGGTAACTGCTTGATAACAAGTTTGCAAGCAGAAACTTATTTTAGTTTAGTTCTTCTGACCTCTTACTAGCCCTGTACACCCTTACAGGTGTTGCCACTTATCTGATTAGATCTCTACTCATGTTGAAGTAGGCAAAATGCACAACACAGGTATAAATAATAAAACGAACGATGGTTGAATTCCATTTTGCTGCTTTGGTTTCAGGGTCCTGGTATTGCGCATGCTGACTTGCTGTCACTACATTGGCTTACTGACTTAGAACACACCATTGTTAATGATTTTAGTAACACCTGTTCTTTTTTCATAAGTGAAAACACAGAGGGTTCGACACGGAGTGACCAACCTTTTCATTTGTTTAATGCGTTTTTACAGATTAAGAATGTAACCCAAAACACTTAAAACTAATTAAATGAAGTAAACAAAGCATAGTTCAGTACATTTGGTTAATCAAGTTTTGAGTTTTAACAGAACTCTTGTTGTGCCATAGAAGTTCAACAGAAAACCAACAACAATGCTGCTCCCTGTCTCTGTCATTTATTTACATATACAGTCAAATTATATACAAATACACAATGGAAATAATATTGTCACACTGCCAAGGCCATAGCACAGTATTTGTTTGTACGTTTAATTAGAGATTATAACCCCTGAATGGTAGCACTGTTCTTTGGCAATACTATGGAACATCTTCTGTCAGTGAACATAGTATACACATTATATAGATGAAGTAATGCTTCCTGAGTCCTTTTAATCGGGCCAGTAATCAGCTGCTAACACTGTCTGCTAACACTAGTCACTCAATGCTGCAAAAAGTATCAGTGATTGGAGGCAACAACATAGCAATTTAAAAAGGTGAGCTGATAACGAAATGGTTGATGGTATCACTGAATTCTGCCAGAAAACCCTGCTACAGAGTTAGTACTCCCCAACCAAGCCAGTAGATCCAGGTTCACTAAGGATGCATCGCGAGGCAATCTGCTTTTGTGCACTCACTTGAGCAAAAATGCAAACCACGCTGTAGAATAAACACACAAATTATTCAGCACTGGATTATGAGAGGACTGGATAGTTCCCAGAATTAATATAAGCTAAACTTTCAAGTTCTTTTTAACATTGTCCTTTGTAATACTGGCTTGTTGTGAGTCATCTAACATGGATTTATTCAGTGTGTGAGCCTTTTGGCGCACCCCTTGCTTCACACTAAATAGAAGAGCCTTGGCTAGCTCACTGTGTGTCCTTGGAGAGCAGCTCAGTCCTTTGTAGCATTGACAGGTAAACCTCCTACTCAAAGTCTTCAGGTCTGTGAAGGTAGGTCTCCCTAGGACAAAGTAGCGGTTCTGAAGATGCAAGACCCTGAAATTCTCAGCGTTTAGGTGGAGGTAGTAATTGGAATTGTAGTTTTTTCTGACACAGCGGCCATTCCCCTGACACAGGAAGTTGCTGCAGAGCTGTGCAGCTACGGTGACATTGGTGATGTAAGGGTTGAGGGTGGAGGAGAGGTAGGATGAGAAGGCTTCACAAGATGTCTAGGGTGGTAGAGAGTTGAAGAAGGAACAGGAAGTTAAATGTAAACATTCTCTGTATATTTATATGTTATACTCTGTATGTAATACTATATGTCTGAAATGCAACATTACAATAAGTCAACAGCGCTGAAATACTTTATGTTGATTTCCCTACTTATGATTAATAAGTAAGATTATTAGATTATAAGATCTATAGTACCACTCTCATATCTGTCTATTCAATATGACGCTAAAGCCAAGAGATGGTTAGCTTAGTTTAGCATAAAGACTGGAAACAGGGGGACACAGCTGGACTGGCTCTGTCCAATGTGTTATATCTCATTACTTAATCCTATGCAAAAATGTTTGACCGTGGGTTGTGTCACATTATTTCCTCAGGAAGTCACTGCTCCCGGCCAAGAAATAGTCCAGCACAAAGCTAATCCAGTAAAAGCACAACCTGTGGTTTTAAAATTCGGTTTTTATATGGCTTAAACAAACAAACTTTTTAATTAGTGAGCATAAGAGGTGGCGTTTGTTACTTTTAGGTGGCATTTGTTACTTTTAGGCAGAGCCAGGCTAACTGGCTGCCTTATAAATCAAATAAGCATATTTCCCAAAGTGTCAACTTTTGCTTTCAAAGAACATTGTTTTTACAGGTTGTTGTGAGTCACTCAAGTAAATACTGTTAACTAACTATTAACTGAGGTAAAAAAACAATTACAATATTTTAACAACCTTGCACCCTATCTAACTGTAGGATATGAACTTAAATTTAATTGGTGAGGTCTCTTTCAGAAGACACCCTGTGAAAGTCACAATCATCAATCTAATCTTAGCTTCCCTGCCATGAATGAACTAATACTGATGCACAACCAACAACCATCTGTGCCACTGAGGTATTGTCAGTCAGTCACAGAGACAAGCAGATTCCTGTATCATCTAACTGAACACACTGTCTCTGGTCTGACAACCTGCCATCAGTCATGTCTTTCAGCAGTCCAGTGGGCTCTGCGGTGTGATGTTACCTGGTCGTCATAGTCAGCACTGGCCCCCCACAGCACAGCGCCAGACACTCCCAGTGCTGCACTCTCGCCAATGGTGCTTACCAAGTCTCCCTGGACACAAATTGTTAAATACGTTCAAAATAGCCTTTGTACAGATACACGGAACTGACCACAGGCATTCACAAATGAGACACACAAAAAGCATGTATACACATGCATTGAGCACAGACATTTACACTAGTCTCATTTCTACAAAAGGTGAGAAGAGAGGATAAGGATTACACCCTCGGGTGAGGGTTACCGCCTTAGATGGGTGTTGTTACACCAAGAAACCAAACTCCTCCTAAAACTGGACCTCAAGTTGGAAACACCTCATTGCTGGGATGAAGAAGTAACCCAAGATCTAATCTAGGCAAGTGTGTGGTTGCTCACTGATGAGTTGTTTCAAAAATAGAATCTGTTTGAATGGATTTAATTATTGATTTATTAAGTAAGATTAGTGAGTGGTCGTCATTAATAAAGGTCTCCCAATGACTCAAATAAATCAACATTTAAATGACTCTTATTTACCTGGCTGAGGAAGCGTCTGTTGTTGTCGACAAAGACAGGTCGCATGTAAACAAACACAGGCGTAGTGCCACTCCGTCTGGGCAGGGCAGATACTCTCAAAGTTTCCTTGACACGGTTTCTCACCATCAGGGCAGCTCTGGGATTGTCTGCCAGAGAGACCTGAAGTGCCAAGATGCAAGGTACGTCTGAGGAATTAAAATTCTGGGAATAATATTAGGGATAATTTATTCATAAAAAGTCTATAGTGCCCTACAATCTAACCAACCTGCAGGTAAACAGAGGGGTAGAGGGCAGTGCTGGACTCCCACAGCCAGAGCAGCTCATCATTCTGCCTCCTCACTTCCTTGGAGCAACGGCCTGTGTAATCTGGCTCCTCCCAGCCATAATTGTAACAGTTTGGAAACAGGTAGAAGCCCCAGAAATAGCTGGGTCTCATAGCTCTGCCCATTGCCAACATCCCTGACATGAAACTCCTCGCTGCCACCTGAAAGGGACGGAAAGAAAGAAGAAGAGAAGAGTTCTTCATCAATATTTAATAGCTGTTCGGAGCAATACCATTTGTTTCAGGAATCTTCCCACATTTAGCTCTTACCTGGAACTGTTGTTTGGCTTTCTCTGTGGCCTGCTGCGCTGTGAGGGAACGGTTTGTTTGCATAACATGAGCAACAGATAATGTCTGGTAGATTCTCTTTGTGCCCCAGTTTCTGTCCCATAAGGGTCGCCATTCCTCCCAGTCTATCACAGCCAAGCCTCGGCTTGTCCTGGAGCAAAGACAGGACAATGAGGGAGAGGTTAAAGATCAGCATCAAATGTGTCAAATCACTAAGGGTGAATTTTGTAATTTTAGGGTTGGCTCACTTAGATGGGATGTAGTAGTTAATGTCTGCACTGGCCTTGTCCATGCTGGCTTTCAGGTTCCCTCTCTGAGGGATGCCACCATTGAACTGTTTCCCGCTTCTAAGGTCTACATGTGGGTAAAGACCCAAACGGTCTGTGTAGAACAGAGACAGGAACTGGCCTGGGACCTGCAGCAGAAACATGACAAAAGTGAATCAACTTGTGAATTAACCTTAAATAAGTATAAGATGACATTTTGAAGAAGAAGAACAGCTTTATAACCTCTAGTGAAAAAGATTCCTTTTCTGAATTCTAATTTCAAGTGTGCTGGCATCATGTAGAAACAAGACCTATAATCAATTTGCCGAGAAGCTAATAAAATCTTAGGGGGAAAATGTGTGGCAAAATGAAAATTAATAACTGTCTTGTAAATGTACTTGTATAACAGCTTGATGTAAAGTAAATGAGCTTGCAGTTTGATTATAACAGGTGTTTTGCAGCTATAGATTTAAACGTTTAACTCAATTTCCAACAGAAAACATTCAAATGTTTGTGCCCTCACCTTAGCAGGTGTGGCCACTCCTTTAAAGGGTGAGGTGTCCAGTGAAATGTTGTACCTGTTGCACACCAGATCAGGGATGTTCCAGCTAACGAAGAAGGGCTGGTGCTCAAACAGTGGACCTGTGGTGTGGGGTAGGGAGGGAGGCAGAAATGGTCCAGGCTTAGGAGAGGCCGCCACTTCTGGAAGGGATGTCGAGGTTTTGGGGGGAGGGATGGGGGAAGCTTTGGCAAGAGGAGGCTGCAATGTTTCAGAGGTTAAATGCGACAATGCTGCAGAAAGGGACGATGTCGGAGCAGGAGAGGGAAGCTTGTGTGAAGGAGTTTCAGGTGGAGAGGAAGGTGGCAATGTTTTTGGAAGAAAAGTCGAGTTGGACGGAGGAAATACTTTAGCAGCGTGAAGAGGATACAAAGTCATTTTGGACAAATGACATGGAAGGTTTTTGTGCAGAGGTGGTCCTATAGTTTTGAGGGATAATGTCAATAGGCATTTGCAGGGGTAGAGTGGCAACATGGGGATGTTAGAAAAGGCTTTTTTGCCTAACTGAAGGGGAAATATTTTTGTAGCAGCTGAGGGCCAGGATATGAGGAGATCTGTGGAGGATGTTTGGTCAAAGAGAGACATTGACATTGTAGAAGTAGCTGATGTTGATTTTGGGGGATACAGGGTTGTAACATAGATGTTTGAAGAAGACATTGGGTTGATGGTGGAGCCGGATGAAATCAGGACTGCAGGAGGGGTAAAAGCATCGGTTGATATGTTACCAGCAGGAGGCGTCATGGCTTTCTGTGTCACTTGGACAGATAGTGAAAGAACCGGCCAGACCGAGATGATGAGAGCAGGGAGGAGAGAGGTGAGCAGAGAAGGGAAGATTGATGGAGCGAGTGAGAGAAGCAGCACAGCACAGCGTCTCCTCTTCTGTGTGACTGAAACCATCCTTTCTCCTGGCTGAAGAAAAATAAAATCAAACGGACAAACAAATCAAACTTCATATTACAGTCTAGTGTGCTAATCATATGTACAGATTGGTTGCCAATGTTGCTATAATGAAACAAGCAAGACAATGTTCCTTATTAAGATTTTCAGAGCACACTGTTGAATATGTTTAGTGTATGCAAAGAAGGCCTAGAACAAAATTTTACAATGCCATTCTGATGTTGTTTCTACTTCTACTGATTGGCTAGTATTGTTTCTTTGGTTTACATTAAATGCACAACCTAATATAAACAATATTCAAAGGTTTTTTTTTCACTTCATTCTGCTCAGCTATAAACTCTGACCTGAAATAAGATATACTATTGATTATTGAAATTTGATTATTCTGATATATTTTCTCCACAGGATTCTAATCCACTCTGCCCAGCTTGGCATGATTTCACTCTTCATGACTTGCCAAACACAAACCACAAATTTAAGCATTGCTAAATGAAGATGAATCATAAACCAGAACATACCAACTCTGAACTGACTTACAGACAGTGTAAAAAACAAAAAGATTACACAATACCTGGACATGCCTTCAGTGGAACCGTCTCACCATAAGACGTGTTGACTGGAGCACAGAGAGTGAGCGTTTCCTTACAAAAATGATACCTGATATAGGTACATGTGGGGGAGGAGAGGCCATGTGGGCAGAGCTGTGTACCAGGATGCACTCTGTGTCTGAAAAAAACGTCTTGTTTTGATCATCCAGTGCCAAGTTTGACTTGGAGCAGAGGAGGAAGGCACACCTGGGTGTGAGGTTATGGAGTGTGTACTGACAGGGTATCAATGTACAGCTTAGACTGCTATTGTTCTGGTGTTGACACTGGTGCTTGTCACCTGGGATGGGCTAAACAAACAATTACAATGGAGGCCATGGAAGTAAATGGAATATTAAATGTCTCAGTAACATTTATAATATATATTTCAATAACTGCAGTTATTGTCATCCTCTTTGGACTTTAGACAGCTTGTAGAGTAACAGCATTTAATGTGAGTCTGACTTGCATGAATTGCATAATATGTGTGATCAGTCTGTAGCCAAAATCTTTACATTCCCCCCCAGCAGTTGGGAGACAGGAAAGTTCGACACCTAGGTGGCAAGAGAGGAACTGATGGAATTAATAACAACACTTTTTTCATTGAGAATGTAAAGAAAAATAAATGAAGTTTACATGCAAAAATAACTTAAATACAACTAATAATAGCACTTTTCACCTCCATTTTACAAGTAATTGTACACTATGGGATATATACATTGGACGGTTCACCCTGTATGTGTTTACATGTCAAGTCTGGGACATGTAATACCAAATGGTGGTGGTTATTTCACAAGTTAGTGACACAGTGTGAACAGTGGGACAGTGACATTTGGCCCTTTTAGTTGTTTTTATGAGGGCAGTGTGCGTGTGCACCTACGTGTGGTTCTGTTGAAATCCTACAGATACACACAGTTAACAGTTTTACAAGGTGCAACGTACAAGGAAGATTTATTTGTCATTGTACAGCACAGGGTTGTATAACGAGATTAAGTTGTAGTTCCCTTTATTCTCATTCTACAAACCTATGTTGTAAAATGATAATGGCTACAGTATGAGGCATGAGCTAGTGACTTACAGTGTTCCCTTTCCCTTGATAATTCATATCCAAAGAAAAGGGTTTATTTTGATATCTTTAATCCTCTCCAGATAGGCTCAATAGAGCAATAGACCTACTATGATGATGAGTTCAGTTCTGATGTTCTTACAAATAGTTCAAATATTTTTTTTTTTACAAGGGATATGCTAAAATGAAAGACCTGTACATGCTACACTCCTCTATAGGCCAGATTAGATCAGATAAGATTAGATTAGTTTAGAACCAGCCTTTTTAGCTAGCTCCAGTGCAGTACTTAGAAAAATCCAGAAGGTTTGGTACTAAATACTTTAATGTTTAAAGTTTTATGTACTGATGCAACATAAGTATATTCTTAACACTTCTATTCTTTCATCTCATCTCATCCTTGACAGGTAGGCACCCTGCAGTTATCAAATCAAGTTGATCAAGTTTTTTGTTTTTGTACACACTAACAAAGCAGACACACAGCATGAGATTTCTTTATTCTTGGGCGAGCATAGCTGGTCATTGTCAAGAATTTACCATGGCACACATTTTTAAACTACTGATTTTCACAGCTCCTTGAGCTGCATTGTTTTCTCCCCAAACCACAGCGCTGCAACCTCCATTGTTGAGCCGGAAGAACGCTTTAATAATTGTAATAACAGTAGCTCTTCACCAGTCATTCTCCTAGCTACATGATGATGTATGCAGGCAGCATTATGCACAGTAACAATGGATGGGTATTGTGTTTTGGCACACATCTCAGCCAAATGCCATTAAATACACTAAATAATGTGCTGAGTGCACTGTCCAGCATCAGTCATATAATATCTATTGTAAGGCTGCCATCTTGTGGTTAAATTGTACAGCTGATGCTCAGTTTCAGCAAATGCAGCTCAATTCAACTCTAAAAATGCTATTATGTTAGCAATTCTATCAATGCACAGATCAATCAAATGAGGTTTATACCAGTTCACACATACCACATCATATGTCGTAAAATAGTACACCTGGTGGTGTAATCCAGCGGTTCCCTTTTTGGGTTGTGACCATTTAAAGTGAAGTAAGGTTTGCTCATGACGCCTTCTCACAGGCTGCATGTCTATAAATTGTGAAAGGTTTAACAGAAGCTGGATGTTCCCTTCTCAGATTGTTTTAAGTTGAATAGACTTTAGCGGTCTGAGGAGGTAAAAGCATTCAGTGTTTTATGAATCAGAATGTATGTACACACCATATCTTATCATATCTCATACCTATCTGTGTGTGTGTGTGTGTGTGTGTGTGTGTGTGTGTGTGTGTGTGTGTGTGTGTGTGTGTGTGTGTGTGTGTGTGTGTGTGTGTGTGTGTGTGCATCTCCAAAATGCCACCCTTGGTGCACCATACTTGCCTGTTTGAATATGTTTCTGTTAAGGTGACCCCGTCATGACATTTCCAAAAAATCCACATCATGGAACATTCTGAGGAGATGTGGAAAGGCCAACTTCATTAAATATTCATTCAGCAGCCTGTAGGGGATGACTTCCTTCAGAAATTCCAAATCTAATATTCATGTTGTCCTCTTTCCTCCTTCTCCCATAACCTCAATTTTCTTTTGTTGTGGAAAGTGGGTCAAATGAATGTTTCACAAGGGTAGCCCCAGAAGGCGTGTGCGCACTGGCATGAGCAACCCCGAAACAAGTACAGCATTAACACCTACATAATGCAGTTTTACCTACCTTAAATGCACATTCATATGAACACACAAAACCTTACAAACATTATTAAACATAAATTCACATGCACTGAAAAGACTGCTCACGCCTCACGCATTCTTGTTAGCATTGTTCAGAAATGTCAGTCAACTATCTGTTCTCAGTTCAGTTCTCTTCTCGTCAGTTATTGCATGAGTAAGTGCGTGGAAATCAGCATTAGCTGAATAGAGCATCTGTGTCCTTCTCAATATGTCAATGGATGAACAATGTACTTCCTTATTATGTAATTGCTTCCTTATGTTATGACAGTCTTTGGTAAATGTGTTTTTTATGTGCGTGGCTGAAGGTGTCCACAACAGAGAGAAAAGTAAAGAAAAAAATAAGTTTAGAAGCCATTTTCATTAGCCAAAAGGAAGCTCTCTTTTATTCACAGTAAAGTGAGGAAGACTATGTGGGTGTTATTGACATTACGAATTTTGTCCCTTGGTAGGTTCAAACCAACAACATTATGCAACTTTCCAAAATAAGAACAATAAATGGCTGTTTCTCAGTAATATTACTCCTAAGTTTTACTGCCTCTCTTTCTGCTTTCAGTCCTTCAGATATTCTGCCTCTTGCTCACTTTCCCTCACTCTTATTTCCCATTCTCTATCAGTCTGCTTCCCCCGCCCTCCTCCTCCATCACATCTTTTATCTGTCTCTCCAAAATGCCAATTTGTTCACGTTTCTGCATGAAGGATATATGCGCTCTTAGGACTAGCCTACTTCTTCAGGATGAGTCAGCTCTATAAACCAAGGTTGGGTGGAGTGGTGCAGAGGTGTTTCTCTGCCTGTCGGTCGGGTTTTTCAAGTTCGACAAGACTTTGGTGAAGAGCAGGGAACTAGGTTGAACATGGTGGAAGTACATCGAAATAAGTGTAAAAGAGCATGTACAGAACTGTAAAAGAGCATGTACAGAACTGTAATTAAGGTTGGTTTATTTTTAGAAACAGTAATAGGAAAGCAATAGTTTAAACATCCTCTGCAACCATTAACTGAAAACCTTTAACCTCACTATCAGCTTTATTTACAAAGTGATTTATGGAATAGAAGACATCTTTTTCACTCTTAAATGTATTGCCAAAGCTGTTGATATGAAGATATTGGTAAACGAAAATGATATAGCCTAGTGTCTATCACTTAAAATGTATGTTTGTACGTAAAGCTATTGGTACATATTAACGAAGGGTGATTTGTAGTTTTTACTTACGTAAACATCTAAAAGCAAATATAGTGATAATTACGTGGCAGATAACATATTGCAATATGCGGAAATACAACATGGTTGGGCATCCATATTTGTCCTAATTGCACAGAAAGGAAGACATGAAACATGTATGGACTTTCAACTAGAAAAGCTGCATTTGGGTAATCCGCAGTATCATTCTCAACAGGTGTTACTAGTGACATTTGAGGCTGTCATCTCTGTAAGCCCCACGGGGAAACTTTCTCTACCCCCCATAGTGACCCAACAAAAGAGAACAAATAGCCTGAGTTTCTGAAACATTCTTGCACGCATGCATGATACATACACTCCCACAGGATCACATTCACATTTGTTTATGTTTACGGGTGAACTAAGTATTGTATAATGATTAGAGCAGACATGTGGAAAAAAGTTGTTTTTTCAATGAAAGTCCAAAAGAAACATCTCTATTACAAGTTGACTGACAGCTTGGTTAGAATTTTAATGGCATTTGTGCATGAATAATGCACACCAGTCTGATGGACTGCGTTTACATTATTTGGCAGTTGACAACTACAGTGATGTAGATGTATGTGACATGGGCGAACAAGAGTGACATTAGAATATGAGGCCTACATGGAATCTGAAGATGTCATAAGTTCGTTCACACACTGTGCTAACTACGACGATATCAGGGCTCATGAAGATTATGAAAGAGCTTATTTCCAGTCAAGCTGTGCATGAATCTATGCAAATCAGAATACCTCACTCTCATATTCATGTACATACAGAAATTTGACTTCATGAAGTCTGGTACAGGCATATATAATTTACTCTTACTAATTGTAGTTACAAATGTCTTAGCACCAATATAGTCATGTCAAATTCCTGATACATGATGTGTGCTTTTGATACCTGACATAACCTGACTACTTTATTTGTATGTGCAAGAAATTATTTTAAAAAGTATAAACGTTTGTACAAGCTGCACAAATGTGGACAATAGCAACACAACTTCTGGAGTGCATTCGTCAAAGTCTTTTCTTTGTATTACCTCTCAAAGACGGCCCTCTTGCAAACATCACCCGTTTATGAGCCTGACTGAGCATGTTGCAGAGTATTACAAACACCCTTAGGCACATTAGCAAAAGAAGTATGAACTATGCATGCTGCCACTGTTCAAGGCTACTTAATAATAGCCTCCAAATCTGTCTTTTTAATTGTCAAGCTATATTGAAAAGAGTAAAATATCTGACCTATATTGCTTTGTAATATTTTAACACTGTATCAAGAACATTATGGGTGTTTAATTTTGTGGTTTCAGTAAATTAACAAGGATTCTGGAGAAACACACTGAAATGTACACTTTGAAGCATATGTCAGACTTGGCAGTCTTACCCCTGAGGCTATGTATAACTGGAGCAGTCTTAATTGTACTTCACTTTATTTGTAGGTTATTTATAGTTTATTGCAATGAAAGGAATGGACCTGTGTATTGTCCCAGAAGCATTTCAATTGAACAAGGGCAAATAATTTCATGTCCCAGGGAATGTTTATCATCTCGGGAAATCATAGCCTACCTCTGGAGCTCAACCATGACCTGACCTCTCTGAGAAAAAGATAGCACATTATCATCATTAGAGGGAAATTACAATTTCCGTGGTTCTTTTATGAATTCTTAAAGTGTTCATTTAAAGTGTAGGCTTATCTTTGCATTAATATTCAGTTTAATAATTCCTGTCACAAGGAGCATTGTATGCCATTATCTTGGCAACTTGCACATAATTTCTTATCTCCTCCCATTCTGCACTCGCTCACATTCCTGTCATAAAAGCCACGGGCGGACTGGACCAAACCATCTCCATGGAGACTGTGCTGAGAATTGTAATTGTATTAAGTATATTTTCCATACCGGGCTTTTACAAAAATATACTAGCATATAAACTCTGCTGAAATATAAAATTCTCACCGTTTGTCGCGCCAATGTTTTGACTTGGTGAGTATGTGGGACACAGCTGGGAAAAGTGCGGACCCCATTCCCCGATAGTGGACTCGCCCTAACACTGCCATGTTGGATGGAGCTGGCTCCTGGCTCTCTGGCAGACGGACTTCCCAGGAAAGTTTTTGCCGTTTTCCGTCTTAGCCCAGCCGCTGCAGTTTTGACTTTATTTTAAAGAGGAGCGGGACGTCGCATTGCACTCCTAAACGGCACACATTTATTGGCACCACAGTCTTGCGGACCCCCGGGATAAACAGAACCGGTGCAAGGGGGGTCGAAAGGAGGCCACGGATGACCGGGGGATTGTTTATGTGTCTTTTTGGGTCCCATATAACGAGTTAGAGTCAGTGCATACTTTATAAATTTATCACCAATAATGAGTGGACAACCGGCGCAACGGCGGCCAGCAAATGTTGGCTCGATGCTACTGACACCGCAGGAAAATGAATTCGTTTTCAACCACATTGGCAGGAAATGCATGGTAAGTTTTCCCCCGTCAAATTGTTGTAAGATAGCTGGCTAAAGGGGGGGAAAGCTAATACAGCTAACTTACGCCGTGTTTCCTGTCCTGTCCTGGTAGAAAGGGCTAGCTATGAGGTGTAAAGGTGTGTTTGTGGCCTAGTGACAGTTTTATGTTGTTCGGAGGTAAGCGTGTGTTTCCCTGGGAAACATTTGAGACTTCTAACCGAAGAGGTTGGTTTGTTTTGACAGCAGAGGCGACGAGGGAGGGCTAGAGAGCGACTGTGTTTATCATCGTCCCGTTTGGGAAGCTGACATTCGGGCAACAGTAAGTTTCATTCCAGCCTTTGAGGCCTCCGCTGGCAATAACGTTAAGCCTTTTAACTTAAAGCTTGACACACCTGGAATCACCCGGGAAGGCCTGAAATCCCGCTGTCACCTAGCCGAAACGCACGAAGCCTAGCACTGGCAGAGTGGAGTTAGTAGTAGTCGCGGGTTTGGGAGCTGTTAAAGCTATCAGCGGTAAGCAGGGCAAAGCAATGATTTTTTTTGCACTGGCATTACATAACAAAGCTGAACCTGGGGTTGTTTTCGGGAAGTGTGTCCACCGAGAAGAATGTGCGGACCAGACTTGGCTGAAGACAGAGCGGACTGGCTAAAAGTCCTCCAAGACTTGCCAGTCACAGAACCTGACGGGGAGAGCAGTGGGAGTAGCCTGCTGTACCAGTGTGACTGCAGCGAAGCTCAAGTAGTGCAATGTCACGACTCAATATTGTGAGATAGTCTGATATTACGTAACATCTCTAGCATACAGCTGACTCATTTTTATGTGTCCTCCTTGTGCGCGGTGTTTGTAGTTAGGCCCATACCAAACAGTTTGGAGCCACACTTTATGGAAGACATTTATAGCTACATCATACAAAAGCATCTTGCAGGACAGGTTCTGACCCCTTTCCACATTAGTCAGCCATCCCCACTGGCTTGTGCATCTGAATAGTCATCAGCCATTTAAACAATTTCACAACAGTTGCCTTCCAGGGTGTCATGGCTCACCACAGTCAAATACTGCCAGTATTTAGCTAGTGTGGTTAGATTATGGTTCTCTCTCAAATGAATCGACATTCTATGGACAAATTGTCATGATTGTAAAGTTGACTTGACAGCTTTCCTGTCTGATTTTGAAAACTATTATTCCCCTGACCATAATTGGTTAGTAGTTTTGCCAAATTGTCTTGCAAATGTCACCCAGTGATATCAGCCGGAAAGAATGTCCACACAGTTGATAGGCTTTACAGATAAGATGTGTTGTAAAGTCAAGGTATCAGATTAATAACTTAAAGATAAACTGTGTTAGGTTTTTGCTGTAGCATAATCATGTTTGCTCTGTAGATGTGGCTCAGTCTGTGAGAAGGTGTGTTTAGCATGAAGGTGAGACACAAGTGTGTTAATTGCTCTTGCATAGTGTAGATTTTCATGTGGCCTGTTTTCAGGCTACTTCCCTATAATGATCACCGTTTTCTTTAATTGTGTATAATAAAGGTGATGTGCGTGAGTGACAGAGCTATGGCTTTTCCTCTTTGGTTTACTGGAGCTCACCGACATTGCGGTGAACCAGTCGTGCTCTTTGTGTGTGAGGCATGCTTGCTTTGGAAAGGCTACATTTCCTGTCCCATGACACAGTGGGTCAGGCCTGTATGTGGTCACATGGCGGGATGTCCCGCCTCCTCCTTGTACATGAAACACACAGGTTTCTGAGGCGTGTCCCCCTACACCTATGTAACCTGTTTCAGAAATCCAGTGACGACATTCCTCCGACATTCAGGCAATTGTGTCAGACGGCATGTGACAGCGACGTGGAATCAGGAACATTCCTCGCAGTCCTTCGCTCCAGTGTGTCTGTACACGAATTTGCATGCAGAAAGAAGAGTGTGTGTGTGTGTGTGTGTGTGTGTGTGTGTGTGTGTGAAAGAATCTGGGAGAGGGAGATTGAAAGAGACATTGTGTGTGTCTCCCTAACCAATTTAATTAGAATGCTCACCAGTGATTTACTGGCAGACTGAGTGATTGAGCCTTAAGTAATGTACGTATTATGCAGAAAATGTAAGAGGCACCTTCACTTTGGTTCTTTGTACAGACTTCTTTCTAAGATGCACAGCCTGTAGTTGGCTCTGTGCAACTGAAATAGACATTGAACGTAGAGATATGCTACTCCTTGTCTGTTTTCCTGCTTGTAGTCTTGGAGTCTTTGCAATATAGAGGGAAATTTTATGTTCCAAGCCAATATGACATAGAAGTAAAATTACATACACAACATGTTTATTATTAAATCTGTCTGTCTGTTAAGAAATGAATTTATTCTTAGTAACACAGCTGACACAGGCTGTATGGGAAGATGAGGAGAGATGCATACAGGTATATCCACAGTGGTCTTACTCATTGGTTTTACTCATTAGTATTCCTTCTGCTGTTTTCACCATCAGCAACACTGTCTGACTGGGCAAAAGGTGGAAGGGCTCCAATTCACACTGTGTGTGTGCGCAGACTGCCTGATCAGCAGTCCTGTCCTACAGGAAGTCCCGTGGTCGGCCTCCTCTGGTGATTTGTGCTGGAGAAGGGGAACATGACTTATATGTTATATATTTGCATCTCTTCCTTCACTTTTTCTCTTGCGGTACCTCACTTCCCCTTCTTTCATCTACACTCCTTTTTCTCCCTCTTCTGTCCAACACTGCCTTTCTGCGTCAGCCACATGTCCTGTCTTCTGTTTCATCCCACTCATTCCCAGCTTTTCACCACCTTTCACTCACGTCCTCTCTGGAGGATCTTGTGAAGGGGTATAATGGTGCCCAGCTTGTGCCAGTATAGAACAGCTTGACCAAATGGCTGATGGAAGCCATTCAAATGAGAACAACAACTGTAGTTTGCTTATGCGGAAAACAAGAAGAACTCAAGAGAGCTGTTTTTGCAAACAGACCCTCAGTGTTTGAACACAATCAGTAGGGATGGGTAACTTGACCCTAAAATAAAATAATATCAAGATATTTAAGGGTATTTCTGAGATAATGATATTCTTGACCATTTTTTGTTTCTGGTTTAGAACTCACAATAGCTGTTAAGCTCTCCTCGTGGAATTTTTGGCTCTCCTTGTACTCAAGCGGGTGCTTCTGCTTGAGGTGGTGAAATAAGTTTGTTGTATTGGCCCCTTTTGTTGCTACAGTCTTCTTGCACTTCTTACATATATTAACGTGGTTTGTTGTACATCTGAACCACTTCCCCACTGCTGAAGTCACTCCCCTTTTTGGAATTAACTTCTCCAGCATGGAGCTGATAGCAGTGTTACTTTTGCCTTCAGCCACGCTTGCAGTAATGGTATGACGTCCTTACGCCAACAAGTCAGATTATTGGCATTATCACGATATTATTTTTTAATTAAATTAAAAATGATACCAGTATATCGTGAACAGTATGATGGCATACCTCTAACAATAAGAATCAAACTCTGTCTTCTTCAAAGCAATTTCTAAAACACAATTGCAAACCTCATTTCACAAATATGTGCTGTATTTCAAAGATATAATTGATAAAGTTGTCCTTTTTAAACACATTATGAGTTTGGACACAGCTACCACACCTTAGGTAAAGAGTTAATGATTGACTCATGATGTTTTATCATTCTTTTCCACTTTGTTCACCTCGTAAAAAAAGCCATGACAATGATGTATGTGATATTTCTTTCCCATGCAACCTGTTTGCGTTTTTACCTTCACTTGTATTTTGTTCACATGTCTGATTTTTGTGCTTTCAAATCTTGTGATCACACAATATGGACCTGCTTTATACCCTGCATCATTACTGTCAGACGAATTGAAAATATGACATTTATGTCACTGAGGTGTGTAATTGGCACACATGGAAACAATCACAGATATTCTTTAATTTTGGTGTCACCTGCACAAATTGGCATTGCCTTCTTACTGCGCACATAAACTGCGGTTAAGAAGATGGCCCCCTAAGGCATGGAGGCCTTAGAATATAGGTTAGAGGTTAGGGTACATTGCTGACTTGCTATAGTTCCTTGTTCCGTGTGTGAAAAAGAAAGATTGTGATTATGCAGTCTGCACACTGAACAGGTGATAAGCGTCATCACTGTAGAAGAAAGATGTAAAAAAAAACAGCTGTAGAAGCTGAGCGTGTTTGAGAACAAGTGCAAGAGAGAGAGAGAGTGTGAATGAATGAGTGATCGAGTATTTTTGTTGGGTTTTCGATGACGCCACAGACAGAGCTCCACTTCCTGCAACCTGCGGCCCTGTCAGGAGCTATCAGCGCTCCATGGGCAGAGGAAACCCCACAGCCTCAGAGCCTGGACACCTAGTTAAAAGTCACTGTTACAGAGCACTTGGATCACAAAGCAGAAATTCTGTTCGTTCGATCTCAGGTCTTTCTGATCCAAATTCAAACAACCAAGAGCTGGAATGCAGCAAAGACACTGAATGTTTGTATAAATAAGATTAAAAATATCTTGTACATGCAGTGCTGACAAACATATTTACTCTGACAACAAAGCTTTAAAGTCTAAAGTTGGAGAGAGGTGGGAGAAAAACAGAATAGATGCATGCTTGTGAAGCACCTTAAAAGTAAAATAAGTTGTAGGACGTGGCGATACGGCTAAAACTCAATATGATAATACTGATGAATGCAGCTTCGTTTGTGGGAGAGTACACTGAGCGTCATTCATACTGCGAGGTTATTCTGTGATTCACAGATTGTCATTGGGATGTAACTGTTACGCAGATGTAGTTTTGGTATTTAATGTTGCCTCTGTTGTGTGCAGTTAGTCATGTAACGTGGCTACATTGGCCACTCAGCTAGCCTTTGAGCCATTCCTCAGGTCATAAAAACTTCCTATATGAACAGCTGGGCTGACCTGAGTCAGTGAAAAATCAGCCCTTATTTATTCTGCCAGGGAGATGTGTGACTCTCTTTGTCGAGCTCCTGCTTAGGGTTTGGATGAACCATTAGTGAGAAGTATTCTTAGGATAGTGTTGCTGATGTAAGGCCATTGATCGACCTAACCTTTCTCTAAAAGCCTCCTCTGTCAGCCCACTATAAATTGTAAATCTGTGCTTCTGCTTAGACCAAACCTTAAAATTCAACCTCTTTATTTATTTATTTTTTTTTGGCTTTCCCTGCATTCAGTCTTTAGGAGTGGCTGTACATCTTACAAACAAGACAGCTAACACCATTTAGTCCTAATGGCCCACAGAGAAAGCCTGGCATTAGGAGCTACTCCTGGGTAGTCAGTTCTTAGGAATCAGACACAGACTAGTTTTCCTTTTCAACTGAGGCTTTTCCAGTAATGTTACCTGCATTTTGACCACAGAAACATAGTTTTGGTATGGTTTTGGTTTTGGTTCCTGGATCGTTGTTCCTTTACTCTAAAATAGGTTAGGGTGGTGTTTTTTATTTACCTCATACCTTCAGTCACTGTGGTAGATACGGTATATGATAGTATTGTGTATTTAAAAAAAAGAAGTTAAAGCTGAGCTGCAGGTGATAGAAATCACTGTATTATGTCTAATATGCGTTTACTTGGTACTTTACTTAGTCTTACTTGGTTTAAATACTTTTAGGCCATAAAATATTGGATAAAAAGCAAATAAGCGCCCTCCTTCCATAGATTTCTGCTGGTGGACCCGATGACACTTGTTGCTGTGGCGAATACCGACACATCAGCGGGCTGAACGGAGATGATGTGCACACAGCTTCGTCTGTGTTGGCTGGCTTATGTTTATCATCGGGACTAAACCCTGAATACACCCAAACACGGGCAGAGGCATTTTTCTTGTTTGCTAGTCCAGTAGCGTTATCCCCACCACTTTCTGAATACCCTGGTAAATAAGTATGTAAGTAAACTTTATTTATATAGCACCTTTCACAGACAAGAGGAGTCACAAACTGCTTTACAGTAAAAAATATTATAAACTAAAAACACAGTAATGCTGCCCAAGCTTACTCAGAAAGTACCTGCTTCTGATGTAATATTTTCAGCTGGTTCTGGGAACTATCTGTACAGAAGTTTGCTGGCTGGTCAAACACAAGCCTTTGCTGCAAGTTGTTTGTCTTATTCATTAATACTTTAGGCAAACACTAGTTGTTGCTAGTCTCAATATTAGGACATGGGCCAAGTTATTGATGTTTGAACTACAGCTGTATTGTTGTTGACTTTCTCGCCCAGAGCAAGATGAGAAGAGACAAACAAAATAACCAGAAAAAAACAACAGACCAGATCCTCACTGTTTTGGAAACTGCTTTGCTGGCATTTTTAATATTCCTTTTCTGCCTCTGCGCATCTGCTTAATTTAAACATGAGAGTCACACAACACAAATTTACAAAGAAGAACACAAGGTATCTTCCTGGAACTGTTGAGTTGAAAAGGCCCAGAAAGATCACCAGACATTTCCCTTGTCGATGCTCTCTCTTTCATCTATGTGGTAATGACTGTGAACCCCCCCACTCCAGTGTGAGTACATCCCTGCAGCAACCTGTAAAACCTGTGGGAGTGAGTGATCTGGTCTTATGATCATGGATGTGACGTGTGTGTGCGTGCGCGTGCATATCATTATGCGGTTTAGTCTCAGACTGACAGCCTTGCTTTTTCTTTAACACTGCTGCTTCCCCCACCAAGAACAAAACTATACAGCCTACTTTCCTAATGGCGTTTGAATGTTTAAAGCAGTCTCAAAACTTCAATCATCTGAATGTGAAAGGTGATGTGGGGATCCGACAGATTTAATTTGGATACATAGACAAAAACAGAAGTGATCTGATGAAGGCTGAGGTCAAGGGCAACTGGACTTGGTTGAAGATCCAGTTGAAGGTCCAGTTGTCCTTGGGCTCGGGGGGGCTCAGTCTTAGTAGAGCCTACTCCAGGAGATTCTCTGATGCTTGGAGTGTCCTTAATACATAACCTGCAGTAAACCCAGCTTGGGTCCATAGTTTAAGGTGGTATGTATCCCTGCTGCACCAGTGTCAAACAGATTTGTTACAATTCTGCCTACTGTGAGACTCTGTACACGGGGACAATTAGTTTTGCTTCATGTTAACGACCTATTTCATCTCTGTAGTCTCACTGCCTTTGTTCAACTAAAGCCTAGTTCACACAACACAGTGTTAATCGATTCTTTCACCCATATTCTTTATCTTTATAATGTTTATCTTTAATAGCTCCTGTTCCGCATGTGTTTTAGTGTCATTTCCCATGATCGCCCTTGACTGGTTTGGAGACAAGTCGTCGGGTGGCATTGTCAGCTCGTGTACTGTGTGACCCCCCTTCGCCGATCAGTCACGTTGTATGAACACCACAATGACTCCAAGACTACCGTTACAAGACAGCAAGTTGAGTAGCCTGAACAGCACAGTCTGAACCAGGCATTAGTGGATGTGTCTCTGTTCATAGTTATGTGACTGCGCTGCTTGTGAGGCATTTGACATTGATGGGCAGTTTTCTGACAGCTGCAGAGCATAGCCACTCGACTCCCATAGAGTCACTGTCTTTCGGTCTGTGGTTATGTCATTATACTTACATGCTGCCCATCAAACACTTAGGTTAAATGCATTGGATAGCACGGACACATTTTGAAAATAATCTTTTCATTTGTGAAGTAAGCTTTTATTTAGCAAAACCAAGTACTGTAAAATGCTATATGTACGACATATTACTTGATGCCTTAGAGACGGTATCTGTACTAAACGTTCAACATGTTTTCTGTTTTTGTACAAACTTTTCCGAAAGGGGTTTGGTCCGGGTCTGCCTACATGGCTTCAGTTTTAAAATGTACTCTTGTTTGTGAATCTAGGCTTGTATTATGAAAAAGATGGACTCAAGCTCAGGCAGTTGGGGAACATGTGTGAACAGGTATATTTAGATCATTCCACACATTTTTCCACACTCACTCATGTCAGGGCAGCTTAAGGATGTAACCATTCTTGTGCTGAAACTATTTTTTATTCCTCTGTGTCAAAATCCTGTTGCAGCAGTGCCACAAAACTGTACGTTTTTATAGTTACCTCTTGTCCTCACGTATCTCACAGTGCCTGCAAGCTGAAACTATCATTTGTCATGGTAGGAAAGTTGTTAGGTGCACAATGAGTCCAGTTTCTGCTAGACATTGGGTTTTGAGTTATGTCATTAGGCTACTTCTTGGTAGCTTTATAAGGTCGTGCAGCATAGCATACACTTCACTCTGGGCATCTCTGGAAGCCTTTTGGATCATCCAAGGGGCATTAAACCTTTTGAACATCCTTCAAGATGGTGGGCTTCGCTTAATATCCGAGTTATGGGCTTGGGGACATAGCATTGATGAAGCAACGATCCTTAACTGGAATTAGAAAGAAGTCATGGTCACCTTCCTAACCAAGGGGTTTCCAAATGTTGAGGCTACTGTGATCTTTTTGATCCTTAGAGTAATATTCGTAGAGTGCTATTCTGTACTGGACTATACACACAGACTGATGCAGTGTTGCGGCTGGATCTCTGGCGTTGCAGCTCACAGATTTTTGCAAACATAAAGATTACAGATTTAAATAGTTGATTTGTTCACAGAAACCGTGAAGCCTGCATTACCAAACAACTGACATTAAGCTATCAGTTTATTAGCTTTATAAGAAGCAATCGTTCCTATAAACCCCGTTGAGATACATTCACATGGCTAGGAAAGAATCGCAGTGCTTATGTGTTTTCCATTAAGCTGCCCAGGATAAATGTGACTCTCCTCTCTCTCCCTCCCTGCAGACATTGTCTTCAGCAGTGGTCCAGGTGTTCACAGCAGATAGGAACTCCTGCTGGAACAAGAGATGCTGCGGGGTGGCCTGCCTGGTCAAAGACAACCCCCAGCGATCCTACTTCATCAGAGTCTTAGACATCAAGGTGAGAAGCAGAAGGCAGTCATGCACATTGATGGAATATGATTGATCACTGTGGTTTGTCACAGCAGTAGCTGGCAGATGAAGGTGCTCACCACACTTAATATCCAGTGGTGGTGTACCACCATTTGATATTCATGACAAGCTTGTATTTTAAAAGCCACACAGTGGAATTTGTGGGATGTGTGTTCATTTATATTATTCATTCAATACTGGGGCATTAACCTGTCTGTTGTACTACTTACTGATGCCTAATTCATACCTGTCATTCAACCTGGTCTCTGTAATTTTTTTCCACAGGATGGTAAGACTACGTTTGAACAGGAACTGTACAACAACTTCACCATCTACCTCCCCAAACCTTACTTCATCACATTTGCTGGAGATGTGAGTTTCCTTCTCAACAGCTTTTCACATTTCTCGTCCTGATTCCCCGGAATTCTACGTCAGCACCCATAGTACCTATTTTTTTATTATTCATTTTTATTTTCATTTATTCATGAAATGCAGCTGCAGAGGGGGAAATAACTCCTTTGATGTGATTATCACAGACACTGTCATTGATTATTACATTTGAGTTCAAAGTGTACTGATTACCCCAGAGAAACCTAATATTTAAAAAAAAATGAATCTAGCATTTCTATTGACAACTGCTTTGAAGACACTTCCTGAAAGACATTTCTATTCTAGTGGTGTAAAAGAAAAAAACAACCAACACTGACACATTCATAATAGGTCTAGTAGGTCCAAAATGTGCTTTCAGGATTCAGTAAGGGGAGTGGTTCTTCATAAGTTAGAAACAGATTTCAGGAATTCAGAACCAGTTTGCAATGCCGCACCCCAGGAGAAACTGTGTTGCTTTGTGGAGATGATGTTAGTCAGCAAATTAGGTATACATAGATCTTAGTTTGCTGCAGAGCTTATTTTCTTCTTCAATCCAGATATTGTATTTGAAAACTGCCCTGAGGAGGATATGTGAGCCAATCTTAAAGGTTTGGCTACCAAAAGACATTCCGACATTTATTCCTAACATGTAAAAACAACATTATTGTTAGCTTTATGTCACATCTAAGCCTTGTGATGACAAGACACCGATATTTGTGGAGCAAACATCTTAGGTGGAGGGTACAGTGGCTAAGGCTCCAGCAGACCATGAGGTATGTGGGACTGCTGATAAGGCAGGGACTGCTCACTGTCTACACATCATGGAATTAGGTTTCGAAATGAAATCATGGAAATTAGCTAGGTAGCTGCACTTACACAAGAAATAAGTTGATATTACAAATTTATTTGTATCGAGTTTTTACAAACTGTGTGTGTGTGTTTACAGACATGCCAAGTGGGTCTGAACTTTGCCAATGAGGAGGAGACCAAGCGTTTCCATCGCCATGTGGCAGAGCTACTTGGGAGAAGACAGAAAAAATCTGGTACCAACTTAATGCTGCTGCCCTCTTACCTACAAACCTACCTACTGCTACTTCCTAGTACTACAGCTCACAAAAAAAATGACATGTATAGGAAATGTTTATCTTGTGTTCAAAATAATCCTTTTTTTAAAGCTTATTTCAATTCAAACCTGTTATTACAGGCTTGAAATTATATGACTTATTCATACTAGTGTGAGCACAAGACCAAATTTCTAAACTTGACATTTTTTTGCAGTCCTCAACCACACAGAACTGGGCAAAAATGGCTTAAATTTTAATACATGAACCCAATTAGTTCAGCGGCTCTAGAACGATGCTTTCATGCAACGATGTATTCCAGCTGGCATCTGAGATGCACTTCAGGCCTGACTTTTAAGTTTATTCAAACGTCCTTCACCATAGTGTCATGTATTGAAAATGGTTGAGGATTTTTTTTGCCCGGGTCTGTTTGCTATACTATCCAAAATCCTCCTTTTGATCTCCTGCAATCTCTTCCCAGTTCTTAGAACCTTTGAGAACACACATCACCATTTTCAAACTTACAGGCGCTCCATGTGAAATGAACAGAATCAAATCACACAAGATGAAACAAAGATTTAACAATGCTGTCTTGCAGTAGCAGCGCATATAATTATCAAATCTGCCTATTCATTATTCAAAGTTATCTTTACAAACTTCTCTCAGTTTTGGTGCTGCAGGAAAACCTCAGTCACAGAAACAGCTTGCAGTCAGGGCTCTGGATCAGCTTTCTGTCACATTTTATGATAACTCAGGACACAACCAGATTCAGCAAAACCAAAGGGATGCATCTCACCATACTCTGGGGTTTGAACAAATATGCTGACTGGCCCAAGGGGGGCACTACAGTTTCAGGAAGGACTGCATCCTTTATGGATATAGTATTTTTAATATTTCCAGAGCATGCATGTTATGAATTGAACATGGTGATTTGTAAGTGGAGACCATTTTCTCAATTCTAAATGTTTTTTATTCATTAAAATAATACATAAATAGCACCAGGTTTTCATCCAGCACCAATAAGTAGACTTTGGAAATGCACAACTGGAAGGTAATTTTACAAAATGCTGTTGTGCATTATAATTTGTATTAACTTAAATCATATCTATCTATCTAAGGAAATGAGCTGTTTACGAAAAAACATACAGATGCATTCTTAAACGTATTATTGTAACTCAGTCCTAAACTTCTATCATCACTTGCTTGATTATGATGGTGCGTCTTTCTTCCTCCTCTTCTGCGGGTCATTTCCTCACCCTTCAAGTGGATCATTCTGCTCATCTTTCCCCCCTCAGCCCTCTGCACTGGATACATAATCTTATCTACAAGGCTTCTTCTGTTTGACCTTCAGTCATTGGGAAAACTCAAGCCATTATTTTGAAGTGTGTGTGTGTGTGTGTGTGTCTCTCTCTGTCTGTCACTGTCATAAATCTATTAGTGTTTATATTCTTTGCAATACCACATGAGTGAAAGAGAGACGTGTGTATTGTCTTCTCCAGAGTTTATATTCTTTTGCATTATATTAGCTTTGTCGTGTGTGTGTGTGTGTGTGTGTGTGTGTGTGTGTACACAATGGTGTCTGATTTACGTCTTCTAATCACACTAACAAAAGACTTGGCTTTACAAATTTTCTAAATAACTTTCCATTCTGTGCAGCACACGCACAATCCCGCCGTGCCCTGCTCTTAAAAACCAATAAAATCTCTCCTCTTTGTGAGTCCGCGCTCAGACAAATTCACTTCTCACTAACACGACCCACTACTTAGCACATGATTGTAATGATTTCATTTGTCTGTGTGTTCACAGAGAAGAGACGCGACCCTCCAAATGGTATGTTGTCCACTGTTTCCTGTCGATAAGTTCAGAATTAAACGGAAGAGTCAAACCTGTGTCTGATGGTATTGGCAACATTTGTGTGAATCAGTTTGTAAGGTCAGATGGGTAAGATTAAAACAACCTAAAAAAAACAGGTTGTCCAGTTGTAGACACAGACTATCTTCATATACATATTACTTGCAAATCCACTAATGCAGAGTTGGGAACTATGAAGTCTTGGTTTTGATGTGTTATTTTTGCCTACAGTGAGTCAGAATGATTGTGTGTAGGAATCTGGAGGAAAAGAAAGCACATGATCACAATGCAATTGCATAGAGTCTAACATAATATTATAATGCCCTGTAGTCGAGTCTTGAACTCTGAACTACATGGCCTAATCCTCAGTATGGTCTGATGACTAAACAGATGGAATACATTTGTGGATATGCACGCATTTGTTTTGGGACATACGGCATAAGACAGCCTAGTTTTACACAGGAGGAAACCAGTGTGGAACAGACAGACAGAAATCATGATTTGACCCAGCTGGCTTATTAATACATCTGTGTGTGTGCATGCTGCTGTGCAGAGGTCTTTACCACACAAATGACACACTTACTCATTAGTTTATATTCAGAGCAGCTAAACAGCATCGGGTCACGTGTTTTATGCCAGATATGGTCATACCTAAACTACCATTTTACTCGGAGCCACACTGTAAACCATTTTGGGCTAATGGTTGACTTTATTTACAGCTTTTTGACTCTGTTGGTATTCTCACATAGCATTTTGAAGATCACCCACTGGAAAGGAAATCTTAAAGGAGTGTGTTATCTGAAAGGAATGCGTTCCATTCACCTGCGCCCAATTATGTCGTCATGCATAAATGTTTGTACCAGTTTCTACCTTGGATTTGTCATGCATGGTTTCAGTTTTTGAATAAGTGCATCTTGTGTGTGAATTGGTGCACTTCCAAAAGGAAGTCATCCTCCTCCTCCCACGGGAACATCTTCTCTCAGTCTCCATCTGTCTCACTCTCCCTTCCCATTACCACGTCATAATTCTGTTACTGTCCATCATCTCCAGTCTGGTCCTTGCTTTCCTTCTGTTCTTTTTTCTTGCTGCCCTTTCAAGCTCTCCCCTTCTCATTTGTCCCCATCTTCCCTCTGCTCTTCATTGAATCTGTCTTAATTTTGCTCCTTTCTCATCTCTCTTCATCTGGCTTCCCTTTGTTGCGCTGCCTTTCTCGCCTTTTCTCTTACCCCGCAGTTTCATAATGCATCAGAAAACCACTGAGATTAACGTGGGATTATGCATGGATGGGTTTTAATGGTTACGTAAAATCCAGCGCTAAATCCAGAATAATTTGCTGGGATTAGATCCATTTGTGTGTTTTGCAGGGAGAGGGAGGAGACGGTAGTGGGAGGTGGGTGGAGAAAGGATCACAGCAAGCCAATCTGAGCATGATAATCTTACAGTGCTCCCTGCTGAGATGGATAGTCAAGGGAATAGAAAATGCAATAGGTACAAAACATGCAAAGCTCAGACAGACAGATAAAGTAAGGAAATGCAAGTTTGGTGAACAGTTTGCATAAAAGAAAGCTGTAATGGAAAGAATGTAAGAGGAAGAGTAAACTTTGTGTCTTGGCTGGCTCTCTTCACCTTCTGATGGCAGTGCTGGATGTCTGCCTTCACAGCTCAGACAGTATGCGTCTAAACTCCACCAGATGTCTGAGGATATTAATTCAGTAACCGAGTGCATCACAAGTTGGCTCATTTTCTGCGCTGGTGTTTTGGTCGTGCTTTGGAAACCTTTGGGATTATCTTGGCTTTCAGGTTACAGCAAAGAAGAAACCTTTTCCCTAAGAAGACTTGAAGTCAACGATTGTGCTTTTTACCTGGATGTGATCTGTCTGGCGCCAAACCTTGGCTGTTTATGAACCTTATCTGCATTCAGAATCATTTGTTTGAACCAGGATCTTCCTTGGTGTCTCCACCTGAGCTTGTTGTTACTGTATTGCTCATGCCCAACCTGCTTCTACAATGATGTTCTGCACAACCTTCCTGTCTGCTCCCTCTGAGGAACTTAATTGTGAGGGCAGCGGAGGAGGAGGAGGAGCAGCAGTAGGTGGTGGAGGTTTGGGCCCAGGGAGCTGCCTGTCGTCACTACACTGCCTGGTTCTCCCACAGGACGAACTGTACCCATCTCTCTCCGTCCCGACCGCTCGGCTCTCCATTTGCTCCAAAGAGCGAGCTCACAAATTGGTCGGCAAAATGCTCCTCGATGTCAGTATGACCACCTGCAGAGCAAGAGATGGTGGGTGTATTTGGGACAGGGTGAGAAGGAGACGCAGTCGGTCAGCCTCGCCTTCGCCCAGCAAAACTCCCAAAAGCCCCTGTAGTGAGAGTGTTAAAGGTATGTGCTGCGGTACTGGCAGGAATTGCTGTGGTTATATAAAACACGACTGAATGCGTTCGTTGTTGTTTGGCTGCACATGTACGATGGACTTACTAGTTAGTGTCTGTAATGTGGACTGCAAACAAGCAATCACATTGAGCACACATGTGTATTTATGACATGTTGACACCATTTATGGGACCTGTGCTCAGTCTAGTTCAGTTTTGTCATCTCTCCTATTCTTTACATTGATATATAAACAGAATTGTTCTCCATTATTGTAGTTAAAATGTAATGTATACAGTGGAGGAAATAGATATTGAACACGTCAACATTTTGGTTCAGTAAACACATTTCCAATGGGGCTATTCACATGAAAGTTTCACCAGACTTTGGTACTATCTCAAGAAATCCACACATATAAAGAAATCCAAACATTGAAGACCACAAATAAGGCTATGTGGAATAAAGAGGATTGACACGTGAAAAAAGTATTGAACACACCAACTTAAATTTATTTAATACTTAGTGGTGAAGCCTTTGTTTGAAATGACAGCTTTCAGACGCCCCCTGTAAGAAGAAATTAATCGGCCACAGTATTCAGGTGTGATTTTGGCTTTCTTCTAAACATATTGTCTTTAAATCTTGAAGATTCCAGGCGAGCCTCTTTTGAACTTTGGTCTTTACCTCTTTCCACAAATGTTCAATTGGATTCAAGTCAGGTGATTGACTGCGCCAAACTAACTCCCTTATTCTTTTACTCTTCAACCAATTGAGTTTCCTTTGTTGTATGCTTCGGATCATTATCCTGCTGGAAGGTCCACCCACGTCTCATCTTCATCATCCTGGTGGATGGGAGAAGATTCTCCTCAGGAATCTGCTGGTAAAGGGCTCCATTCATTGTTCCTTCAATTATATGAAGTCTGCCAGTACCATGCGATGAAAAACCGCCCCACACCATAATGCATCCAGCCATGGCGATGGAGTGCATTGCCTATTGTTTTCTCTGTGACAATGGTATCTGCTGCCTCCAAGTGTTTCTGGAGCTCTTTCCGAGTGGTCCTTGGGTCTTGGGCTACTCTTCTGACTATTCTTCTTAGCTTACTGGAAGATTCAGAAGTTTTGAGATACGTCTGTATCCAAATCCATCTATATGTTTCGCAACAATAAGGTTTGCTTTTACCCATCATAAGATGTTTCTTGTGTGATACGTTTAACAACAAGCCTTTTTGTAGACCATTGATTTACTAACCCAGCTGATATAACTTTGCACTGACAGGAGGTATAATTACTTTCTACTAACTACTGATGGATTTCACCTGGTTCATTGCCTTACCTTGCCTCGGAGACCTGATTTTTCTTAGCGTGCTAAATATGTTTTTGCTGTGTCTTTCCACTTTATTGCACATAACTTTATTTATAGTCTTTAATGTTTGGATTTCTTTATATGTGTGGATTTCTTGAGTCAGTACCAAAGTCTGCTGAAACCTCATTGGAAATATGTTTACTAAACAAAATATTGACATGTTCAATACTTATTTCCCCCACTGTATGTTACCTCTGCCTGTAATGACTCATTGAGATTAATATCTAGTAAAGGTTCTCCTGGTTAAACAAAAGTTATTAAATACTGTAAAAGAATTTTACATAGCACGTTTTACCACAGATTTCAATCTCTTTATCAAAAAGACATTGTAAGCTTTAGTTGCTATGTTTTGATTAGTATCAGTGGTCAGACTTATTCAGGCCTGTCATTTCGTCTGAATAGCCTGAGGGGCAGTAATAAAACGATGCCATAACCTCACATATTCTAATCCCTTTTCACACCCACAAAGCCTAATACAATTGCCAGACCCCTCTGTGCCAAACACAGTCTGGAATAGTCATTAAATAATGGATTACATAATTGAATGGACACTGCTGGCCCTGATGAACCCAGTGCCTGGATTTCAACTTGGACTGAAGGTCGTTTTAATCACAGCTATGCCAGATGTATCATTTGTAGACCTTTTTATATAAAGGAGGTATCCTTTTAGATGTAGTGGGGAAACCCCACAACCCAGCACTGCCTCTGTATTTATTTCTGAAATTGCTGTTCTCTGCATTCCACGTGCTGCATTACATAAAGTGTGACTTTTGTCTCACTTTTGTCATTTTTTTTAAGGCCCAGCGTTGCCCATGGCTACTGTCGACATCAAAAACCCAGAGATCAGCACTGTTCAGCGTTACCATAATAACTCTCAGGTGAACAACATTGTGCACTCCTCCTTCCCCAAGAGGGAGAAAAAGGCCAAGGGGAAAAAGAAGAGGTTGACCAAGGCGGACATCGGCACACCGAGCAACTTCCAGTGAGTCCGCCACAGGCACTAGTAGGGTGGAGTCCAAGTCAGGCGATGGATAAAACACTGTCATGCTCTGTCATGGGGATCTTTTAACTTCTCACCATATGTCCGTCACATTTGATCTTGCTGGGTTTCATAATTTGCCATAACTCTAAAATACACTTATCAATTTGAGTGATCTGCAAACTTTGAGGGCATTCTGCCAATAGGTGGTGCTACATGATAGAATTACACAGGCTGTAAGTCAGCGGTCATGATTCTCATTTGAACAATTCATCATTTATCAAAGCCTTTAAACTGCCAGACAAGATGATTGTCTAACGTAATTTGATTTCCTGCAGGTCGAGAGACAAATGCAGATTAAACATATTAAGCATATGTGAGCCTACAGCACAATAGGTACATGATTGCAGGTCTTTAGGTTCATGGTACACGTGTTTCCCATATGACATATTGGCCCTGAGTCCTATATCCCCCTTGTACGTAAGTACTGGTGCATCTGGGTGGGGAATTAATCCAGGCTGTCTTTTATTCAGAATCTCATCCTGTACAGTGTGTAATATGATTGGTAATGTAGGATATAGTAGCATATAGTCTTTATAGAGATACTGCAGGTTACAAATGAGCTATCTGAGGAAATATATAAAAATAACAGGGCTCATTAAGGATTTTGCAGCAGTCTAGACGACCTCAGCCTGTGCATCTTCTTTTTTGGGGGGGGAAATGTACTGAACATATCTTCTGCCTTCTCCTCTCAGTCTTTTTGGTCTCACCTGCTCTCCTCTTCTGCTTCCCTTATAGGCACATTGGGCATGTCGGCTGGGATCCAAATACAGGCTTTGATGTAAGTGCAATACAAGAATGTGATGTCAATAATGTTACGTTGGAAGTATGTGACCTCTAGTTATTCTTAAACTTTGGCCCTAAGTTTGTCTGTTTGTCAGCCAGACGTCTCTCTTCCAGACAGATTTTTCAAATTTAATATCAGCTCCAAAAAGTTAAGTGGGGCAGCGTGGCCAAGTCATCAGGAGGGTTACACAAGGAGATTTTTGGAGGGAAGAGAGTCAACCTGCATCTGCATAATCCATGGAAAAAAGCGTCATCAGTAATTATGCTGGATGATGAGTATGAGATCATGCAGGTCAGAGGACTTACTCTGTCTGTATGAAAAAAAAGATGAATTTCTGATGATTTGGTTTCATAAGTTAATGCTTTCAAGGACTTAGATTGATTTGAATGGGTGACGTCAGTTGAACAAAGCTTGCTCACCTCTCAAATCCTCCGGCTTAAAGCTGGAGCACAAATGAGTGGATTTACAAATGAGCAAGGGATATACATTATAGCCTTACCAGCTATATCACTTTTCTTCTCTATCTTTACACCATAGATAAGAGATGAAACCGTATCAAAATTTCATATCCAGAAGTATCACAGTTATCAGTATCGTCATGGTATTATTAAAATGTGCTGAAAATGTTCAAAAAGTACTGATACACACAGAAACTAAGTTTTATATTGAAAACCAAAAATTAAATAACTTTTTGTTTGCATAAAACATTAAAATAATAACAGCAAATACTGTATGTAAACATATGAAAACAAATGTGCATTGACATTAAAGATGTTACAAAGCATACGACCGCATGAACAATTGACATAAATACAGAGGAGACTTAAGTGGGAGACTGCAGCGTTTCTCCATTTGGAACACTTGATGCCGGATTTTAAACGAACAAAATGTGTTGGTTGGGTGACTAAACTACGTAACGTGTTATGTGTAATGGGCAAATAGAGTCTGAATAAACACAACACATACAGCAGCAGAACATACAGTGTTTTTACAAAAGTAGGTAACACTGAGAGCTTCGGTTTACAAGCTGTTAACAAGTTAGACAGACGAACCATGACATGTTCCTTCATTCCAAAGTCCCCACATCATGCATTGAGCTAAAAGTTAACTTGCCCTGCATTCGCTATAAAGCGATTTTCTTCAATCAAGTTCCCCTCAGCACTCTTATAAAAAAAAAATAAAAAAAACTTCAGGACGGGCTGAAAAGTCTCCAGAGCTCTGTCAGTGCCTTCGTCCATGTTTTCATTGACCTAAAACAAAAAAGATTTTCAAAGCAGGGCAATCAAACACTGTTTTAATAAAAATAAAAATTGAAATAGTAATACTAACCATCTGGACTTTTACCCTGGTTTATCATTTAACCGGTAATCGTTTTATCCCTACCATAGATACTGTAGACAAAGTACTTCATAGAGGTCCCAGCTTTTGAAGTGATAGACATAAATGTTTGGGTATGAAACACTACGGCACGACAGCTGTGGTTACCAATTCACATTAGTTAAAATGGATATAAAGTGACCGGTTGTTGTGGGAGTATTTAAAATTTTTAATTTAAAAGAATTTGGCAGTTAAATGAACAGTGTATTGTAATTATTTTTCTTTATCATCCCTGCTGGCAAAAAGACAATGTAACAAATAGAAACAGCTGAAGGGGTGAACAAATAATTATAAAATCCCTAATTTGTATTCAGATCTGGGTTACTTGGCACTATTTTCTTCCTGAGTGCCAACCTGGCAGTGTTACCCCACGCCACCAGGTGGCAGCATAGTGGCTGACATTGTGGTCTCATTTTGAGCTGTCTCAGAGGGAAGTTTTGAAAGTGTCTTCACACTTCAGGAGCGTGTAACATCATAAATGATCATTTCAAAAAAGTTACTTCTCACATACTGACTCTTTCCTGAATGAACCATTTGATATGTTTTCAATAGATTTCCAACAGCCAGTGTCAAAGTGAGTAATCCTGCTTTTTCAAATGTCCCTTTCAACCCCAACTCAACTCTTAACATGTCCATCACGTAATGTGTTACTGAGCTGCAAAGCTCATAAATACAGATTTAAAACCAGTGAAATTACATCACAGATCTTAACTCTTAACTGCTCGTACGTGAGCAGATGTGTGAGCAGCAGCAAAGCCGCTCTGTTATAGCCAGTGTGTTTTAGTTACTGTGACTAGGAGGCAGATACGGTTTTAAAATAAGGAACCCAAAATGATACAGAATCAGCAGCTGATTATTTGAGGGTTTTTTTCCTGATGTGGACACCATTGGCAATAAAAGTTTTATGTAAATACAACTTTGAGGAAATGCGCCCAAAGAGAAATATCAACCCAACAGTAAAGTTCTGCCTGTTGAGGAAATCCAGTAGTATTCACAGTAATGGAACACATTCAGTAATTACTACAATTTAAGTCCATATCTCTCAATGAGTCCATAAGGATAAATTAATAGCTATTAATTCACATTATCAGTTGGTAGACTATTCATATGTTTGTTTAGATCCCTGTTAGCCCCTGTTATTACAGGAGTAATAACATATTCAGCATTATATCATTACTGTCTGTGTCTCTTTGTATTTGTGTCTCAATCATTAGTAAATCATGGCAGGTCGAATTCCAGGGTTAGGAATTGGAATCACTTCTGTAACCTTTCCTCCTCAACAACTAAATAGATGCGTGTCTTATCCGCCTCCGTTTTCTTCCTTC
The DNA here is from genome assembly GCF_014851395.1 of Micropterus salmoides. Lineage (NCBI taxonomy): Eukaryota > Metazoa > Chordata > Actinopteri > Centrarchiformes > Centrarchidae > Micropterus > Micropterus salmoides. The sequence goes on from NW_024041484.1 coordinate 13,543,762, forward strand.
AGTTGAATAACTTGGACCCAGAGCTGAAGAACCTGTTTGATATGTGCGGCATCTCTGAGGCTCAGCTGAAGGACAAGGAGACCTCGAAGGTCATCTACGACTTCATTGAGAAGAAAGGAGGCGTAGAAGCTGTCAAAAATGAACTACGGAGACAAGGTAAGACCAATACGCTGTTGGGAATACAGATTGTTTTCTGGGAAAAACAAAAAACAAGTTTACTGATATTGGAGTGAAATTGAATGGAGGATTTACCAGGGTGTTTTTTTAGAGAAAGTGGAAAAAAGGAAAGATCCCACATTTTAGCTTAGAAAAGGTGCATTTCCACAGTAAACATACTATATAAGCTTCAGTGGAGAGTTTTGGGACTATGATGTAGAAAATGATCTCCGCCTGTGTTTCTACAAGACAATAACCATGTCAAATACGCATTAATGGGCGATTGTCAATTTAAGACAATCTAACTAGTGTGGTGGTTTTATCCCCAGGTCCACCCAGGTGGTGTGGTAGGTTTCTATGCATGACGTGCTGTGACAGCCCATGAATGTGCATGTTGGACTGTAATATGTAATATGAATAATAAAATTTTATTGTGTGCCGTTTTTGCAGTTACTCAAGTTTAGTTCTGTGTTTTTTGCTGTGTTGGTTGTACTTGAGTTGGATGTTTTAGTGTTAGCGGATTTATAACTACAACTGGAGATTAAAAACACAGCATTCCTGTACGCTTCATCATGGCACACTTCCTTCCTCTATAACATAACATTATAATAATTATTGTATAATCATAATTTTATGATGTTTAACTGTCTTTGCCAAAATCTAGCTCTAGTCCTCTGTATCGTGAGACCTTTGCATATATTCTGTTAAAATTTTCAGTAACAAGATTAACATTAGTAACACGCGACAAGGCTGCCCCCAGTGTCTTGATTATGTAACTGCATGATGCATATTACTAGCAAGAATTACTATTACATGATTTCTTTTTTCAAAAATAATTATTAATTTAAGGATTATTTTTTTGCTGTTCAACTTCTTAGCCAAACTTGGTCCACCATATTTTAACAACTGTGCATGTGCATTTACACTTCTTTTCATTATTTATTTATTTATTTATTTATTTATTTAATTATGTATTGATTTGTCACCGGGCCGGACCGGGGGGCAGACATGGGGATGGGGGGGCACAAACAGACAGCACAGAGAAAGGACAACACCTGTAAGAGAAGAGGGAAACACCAATTGCAGAAAGCAACGAAACTTGCAATAGAACAGAGAGGGGGCTTGGGGAGGAGAAAAACAACAACAAACAAACAATAAAAATAATAATAATACAAGTAAAAGACAACCAGCCGAACAGCAGCAATAAACAGCTGACGCAGCAAGACAACTAAGAGAAAAATGAAAACAAGAAACAGTCACGCACACCAAGAAGCATAACCCGCGGAAGAGCAGCGCCCGGACCAACCGCGGCGCACACACAACATAGACCAGTGCTAGCTCCTTCTGATTCTGATTTACACTTCTTATAACAAGCTGTTTGATCGAACCACAGTACAAGTTTTCTTGAATCAATAAGCGGGGTTAGAAAAAAAGGATGTTTCTAAAAGAATACCGTTTGAAATCAGTTTCAATTATTTATTTTAAATTTCAGTTTCGGAAGGAAATTCCAACACTAGCTACCAGTTGCCCCCGGTGGCTTGATTATATAATTGCATGATACATTGATACAGGCAAGAATTGGAAAACCGTATTTTTGACTGAGATGCTGTGAAATCCTTTGAGACCATCCAGATCTTCCGACCGTCAGGAACTGAAGTCTGGATGTTCTTCGGGGCTGTGTGTGAGCTCTGACTGAGGCGTAGTGATTGCAACTTTAACTTCAAGTTTGTTTGTTTTTTCTTTCCAGCTCCTCCACCCCCTCCATCCAGAGGCGGCCCTCCTCCCCCACCCCCACCACAACACCACAGCTCAACCCCTCCTCCGCCTCCTCGTGGACGCGGTGCCCCACCACCTCCTCCCCCCGCCAGGGCTCCCGTCTCCGCGCCTCCTCCTCCTCCATTCCGACCTGGCATGTCTGCTCCACCACCTCCTCCCAGCCGAGGTCCCCTTCCGCCTCCCCCTCCACCAGCCCATGCCTCAGTTCCTGCTGCGCCTCCCCCACCGCCGCCTCCTCCACCCTCATCCTCAACTCCATCCAATACCGGAGCGCCGCCTCCTCCCCCTCCTCCTCCCCCGCCTCCTGGTCCTCCACCCCCTGCTCCTCCGCCGCCCACGGAGACTAACGGAGGGGACGGCAGTCTGTCCTCATCCGGGGGGAAATCGGCACTGCTGAGTCAGATCAGGGAAGGCGCCCAGCTGAAGAAGGTAGAGCAGAAAGAGAGGCCGGTATCTAACAGCACCGGCAGAGACGCACTTCTGGACCAAATCCGACAAGGAATCCAACTTAAACCGGTCAGTATCCATTCATGACACACTAAACACCTTCTCAGTCAGCTCTGTATTAATCTGTATCCTATGCTTCAACTGTGGCTGCTAATGCTGTCTTCTTCACAGAGGGAGGACACTAGCGATCAAGTCCCTTCCACCCCGGCCTCCTCGGCAGGCATCGTTGGGGCCCTGATGGAGGTGATGCAGAAAAGGAGCAAGGCTATTCACTCTTCAGGTACGTACAAAAACAAACATTCATCATTTACTCAACTAGCTCACAATATTATATTCCTGTTTCCTGTCATGTGCAGTAGAAATCTACCGGGATTTTTACATGCTGTTAGTGCAACACTTGCATGGGAACTTACATTTACTCATTTGGCATTTTATCCAAAGCGACTTACATTTGAGGAGCAACATACTATCATCAATATAGTAAAATATTTAAGTGACAAAAGATACTAATAAGAGCGTTTTTTGGCATTAATAGGGTAAATGCGTAACGAAAGAGTGCCATCAATACAAGAGAATTGTAAGAAGAGAGAAGTAGAAGAGCACAGGAAAGAAGGCCATGTTAGAGGGGTTTTTTTTTTTGACATTGCCCCTGCTCAGTTGCCATGTGGTGTTTACTTACCTACTTACTTTACTTAACATTATATTGCATTCATTTAAAAGGCTGCAGCACAAACAAAAACGCAGGGTTACCCCATCAAAAAAAAGTTTAACCTGGCTCAGCTTTTGCCACTATGTAATGCAGCGTCATCCAGCAAGGTGCTACATTGGCCAATCAAGTACATATAAGCATAGATTTCAGATTAAATTTCTGTTTCATTGTATTACAAACCACTGTGCAGTTATTTAGTATCTGACATGCATTTAACCTCGTGGATCTATTACTCACACCACTTTTGCATGAAACAACATTTCCCACCAACACATAACTCAACATTATTTGAAGGCTGAACACCTGGTAAGAGTGTCTTTCCACCTGTTGATGGCTTTTAGTCTAATTCACCTTCATATAATTTCAAAACCAAATTCTAACAAACTAATTTAATCCACTTTCTTTTTCTTAGCTGCATCATAAGAATTGGAAGGTAATTTACTGTAAAAGCGTAAATATTAATACGCAAGTGTGAGATAGGCTCAATGACTGAGCTAGAGGGTTTGGTCAATGGTAAATAGCTACATTTATGTAGTTTTTATCAAAAAGGCTTTACAATGTTTTTGCAGCACATTCACCCATTCCCTCTCTCTCTCTCTCTCACACTCACACACACACACACACACACACACACACACACACACACACACACACACACACACACACCAATGCCAGCGAACTACCACGCACAGTACTGGCTGACCATAGTGGAAATTATGCTGCACAGGTGCTTTGAGAAGTGCACACTCTTTATCCTTAGAAAATGGAGCAGTTTGACACCAGTCACCCAGGACATACTTATAAATATACATATAAAATGGACTTTCACCACTTCCTCATCAGTCTGGAACAGCTTTGTGATTCCTCTTTTTCCATTTTAAGCCTCTCAGTTGAGCGAAACCTTCCTACAACAAAGTAGTCCTTAAAATTGATTCAAAGAATGTACAAAGTTTACAATCAACACAGTCATTTGGAAAATGCCATGTTTGAATCATCCTTCCGTGTTTTTTATTAGTTGGTTGCTTGTAAGAACATTAGCTGTTTCAGTAGACTTCATATAAATGTCCTCTTGTCTTTCACAGATGAGGATGATGACGATGAAGAAGATGAGGACTTTGAGGATGATGATGAATGGGAGGACTAGTGATATTTTTTTTTCTCCCCGACCCCTGGATGATTCTGACACTAAAAATAGTTCTTGTCTTTCTAAAAAGAGATCTTTAATTTCGAAATACTACATGTAAATGTTATATCAATTTGCTGTATATTTTTGTTGCCTTTACGCTTTTTTTATTAATCTGTGCAATACCTCATTTCATCTGTATTGTTTCTCATTTTCATATCTTAGATTTCTTTATCTCCGTCATGTCTGTCTCTGTTGGCTCCATCTCTGTCACACCTCTCCTTTAAACTATATTCTGGCCTTTTCCATCCCTATGCATCCTCCTCCCATGTCCCCAACTCTTCTACGTTTGTCGCCTCTGTCTGTCACGCCATCCTTCATACCGGCTGCCATCCCACCACACACGTCCCCTCCCTGCCACTCTCCCGTGTCCCCGGTCCCCACATTAACACGTGCAATTTTACATCAGATTGTCTCTTTAACTTTAGAGTTGAATGTTTGTTTTTTTGTTTTGTTTTGGTCAGTGATTGAAGGGGGGGAGGGGCTTACAAAATAAGTTGCCACAAATCCTTCATCAATCGTGTCATTGTTTGTCAGGAGGAAAAAAAAAATTGAACTATTTTCATACCCTATTGCTCTCTAGTTTATTTTTACTTATTCAAATGATCCTAGTTAACACTCATATTTTCTTAAGACAAAGAATAAAAAAAGGAAAATGCTCTTTTTGGAATATTTAGCTTCATTTTGCTGTCGACTGTAAATTTGCTCCAGAGTTTGAGTCTTGTTATATTTTTGCACAGATTGAAAGAAGAGACTCGCTGCATGCATATAGGCCATTTGCAGGTCTGTATCATTATGGAACATAAATCTGCTTTAAGTAATGAGGCAAAATACACTACATACAGTACACGCATGGAGGTAGCCCACAGCGTTACGGCTGGCTATCTGTTGTGAATTTTAGTTCTCTTTTTTTTGTCACTGTCACACTAGAGATTCAGTTGAAATCATGCTTTTAAAAAAAACTTTTTTCTTTTTTAACCGTAGAAAGCAGAGTATTAATTAATGCCTGTTTGTCATAATCAGGTCATTCATCATGTAAAGCTTGAGAAACAAAGACATTTTAGTTTTACACCTGATGCTCATAATGGGTCCATATGCTAAGTTACTGTACAGAACCAGTGAGGTTAAGGAGTGTTCTCCTGAACTGAAGTGCTGACACAGTATAGGGAGAAACACTAGATTCATGGCATTATTCAAACAAGTATCAACATTTTTTTTTGACTAACTAGTAAATCATGACATGTAATATAGGAATTGCTTATTAAAAAGAACTCTGACTGGTCAATTTTTCCCTTTAAAGACCTAATAGTCAGATGTCGACAAACTAAACAATAGCTCCGAATAATTCTTCCTCTGTGATTATTCAAATGTCACAAAGGACAGTTCTTGATGTAGCTACACCAACATGGCCTATTGTGGAGAATCTATACTTGATACCATGCATATATTTAAACTTATTTCCCCAAAGCATATTAGCATTAAAATAACACTATGGCAAGTCAAGATGCTAAATGTGACATTTATTAAAAATGTTCTCCTTCAAATAAAGAACAACTTGTAACATTACCATCATTGGCAAGCTAATTAGCATAGCATAGCACAAGAATTTAGCATTCCACAATAAGGGTCGCCAGTTTTGCTCATGCTAACAATTAGAGTTCTAATATTGCTAACATGGTGTGGGTGATAGGGAAGCTGAAACAGAAACATCACAAATATCCAGCAAAAGAATAACACAATGACTTGTTTTTTTTTTTTTTGTCCACTGTTGGCCAGATTGAAAAAGAGGGATGTTGGTATCCTTTAAATTCTACCCCTTGTTTGATTTTAGAACTGACCTCTTTTGTTGAATATCAAGATACTTTTTGGGAAAAACCTTGCCATGTTTTCGCTGATGTTAGCTATCTGTAGGTAACTCGGTAAATAAGACGTTATGGACGCCAAGCCTTATCAGTGAGGCTTGACAAAAAATGAACTCTTACATTGTACACTCCAATAAAAGGTTGATATTTAGATATGTTGGTATTTGGCCTTTTTTTTTTTACCTTCACTGCCTGTTCTGATGGATGTTTCTTCTCAAGTCTTTGAAAATCGAAATCGAAAATCTGCTTATTTCAGATAAGGATTAACTTTGATTCAAGTTACATACTGTACTTTATGCACACGGATTTTGTTGCACTTTTGTGTAAGAGACGACAATCATATCTTTCAAGTATGTAATTTGAGATGTGCATCTGTAGTGAATACAGGCATCATCACCTGCAACAGACAGCCAGACAGGGAGTTGGACAGATCTGGTAACAGCTGAGCAAAGGATTATCACATCCTTTACTGCTACCATTTTACCCCATGAGCCAGGTAGAAGTGAGGACTGGGTGAGTGAGGGGACAAGGCATCTGTGTGTGTAACATAACAATCCTGACTGTAAATTGAACTTTTCAAAAGAAGAAGAAAAGGCTTGTTTCTTTGTTGGAATAAATGTGTATCTACTAATAGCAATATACAACTATAAAAGTGAATCTTTGTGTATGAGAGACGAAAGTTTGTTTTATTAGTCCATCTGTTTATCTTATTTATCGTATTAGTATATGGGATAGACTGTACACATGAGCCCAGTCGTCTCCGATATAAGGGCCGGCATCAGAGCTGGGAAATTACTCAAACTGTAAGAAAAGAAAGCACTTAGCAAGAATATAAGATGCCTCTGGTGACTATCTCCCAGGAAAAAGGAAGTGAGTAACTAAAAGTTGGCCTTTGAATTATATTTTTAGAAGTCAAGAATAGGCCCTGTGAGAAAGTGTGACTAACAATGATTACCAACAATTCTATGTCTCTGTCATTTATTTTTAGTTGATGTCTGCATCAGCAGACCCTGTATCAGTTCTCTTTGCTGCCGAGCTAATGCAAGCAATTAGAGCAGGTATCACTTTCCACTAGGGTGGCAGCACTACTAGGATACAGTGCTTCCATTGGGGACCCAAACCAACACGTGCGCACTCGAACAAAAGCATTTATAAAAGCGACAGAGCACTACTTGACTTTTGAAAGGTTGTACAATATTACATGATACATAAATTTATTTTTCTGTACAAGGAGTTTTTGAGAATTAAAAAAGGGGCTATTAATTTTTTATAAATAGCATAGAAAATGTACATTTTACAAAAAATGAAGCATGATCAGATGATTTTAGTTAAGTATAATGCAACCAGATGTCCAATTCCCTGACCTTAGCTGAGTAGAAAATCACAAATAGAATATTTGCTCCTTTAATGCACTTGGAGCTAGATTTGCATTTAAGGAATTTAGCACTGTAGAATAGTTTTAATTTGTAAGTCAGCAACACTGCATGCATACATTGCAAAGGAATGCAAAGGTCAAAGGACCTCAGTGTTGTGACTGAAACACTTTATTATTCTGTGGTTCAGTGTTACAGAAATACATGCAAACTTGCATACAACAATTTTGTTGAGTATCAGACTGACCATTACATTTCTGTATGGTGCATGGAGACATCTGTCCATCCTGTAAAGAATTCTAAATGAGAATAATGCAGTGACCACCCTGAGTGCAGAGACAGGAAATCCCAACATTTTATGGAAGCATCCCCCTATTGACAGTTTGACATATGACAAAGTGCTGTGCTTGAGTAGAGGAAGTTTTATTCTTAGGACACTTAGCCTATGGATTGCAGTGTGCACACTGAACTCCGGTCCTTGGAAAGGCAATTGAGGAGACTATTTTTTGGCATAGGAGCCTGCAACATACCTTTTCCTGTAACTTTGTGTGTGTGTGTTTGTGTGCGCTTATATTTATATCAGTTTTTTCCTTTCTTTGTTATGGAAAAGTTATATCATTGCATGTTACTGTAGTTGAAAGAGTGGATTAGATCCGGCCTGGTCAAATTTCTGGTCTTCTGCAAACCAGGAAAATAATCTATGCTTTCAGTTGCCACAATTACCACACATTATTATTTAAGAATTGCCAATTTTTCAATACCATCCCAGTACAATTGTCACCTTTCTAATAAGGACTTTTTTTTGTACAACACAAATTCATGGAATGCCTTTAAAATGGAAATCACTCTTAAAAACTCCTGGTGTGCTTTGAGAAATGGTTTGCAATAATGATAATAATTTGTAGTTTTCTTGTTGTTGCCACACCTGAGCCCCTGACCGTGTTGGCTTCGAACAGCTGCACTCTGGATTTAGGAGTCAGGGAAGTCTTCCAGGAAACAAACAAATCAAGGACCAGGATTAGGACGCTAATAGCTCACATCTCTCAGTCTCTTGCTTTCATTCTCTCATCTGTCATCCCCCCCTCACATGCTCTTGGTCTCTCCTTCCCAACATGTCGCCTCTCTGTTTGTCCGTCTCTCCCTCCCTTTAAGTCATGACTATATGTCTCTCCGGAACAAGCATCCCCATCTCTTAATTAGCTAAATCCTTCAGTTCTAGTCCATTTTTTTGTAATCCCAGAGACCCAGAATGAGTCCAGAATAGTTTTGTATGGTACCTATAACTTTTTACTTGACATTTCAACCTGGTTATTGATGAAGGTCACATTTTAATTTTGTATTTAAAGCAAGACTCTTAAAAATGAAAAGTTTAATTCACCAACAAAACCAGTAGCTTATGGTGGCTAACATTTACCACTGTTATCAAGCTTTTGGTAGATATTATCACTATAATGAACATTTTGTTTAGTTTTCTATATTTCTTCTTCTGTTGCCGTGTTAGCATTAGCATTATCCCATAGTGGAGGCTTTTCGGCAAAAGTTACATTTGCTCGCTTTAAAAAAATTTATGAAAGAGGTCTGTTACTTTACCTCACTTAAACAAAGCCTAAGTGACAATCATGGGATAAAGGAGTCATTAAGTTGGCATATTTGCTCCGTCATGTCAGTTACAAAGTAATATGTTTGCTAACATTAGTCACCCTAAACTACTGGTCATACCAGAATAAGTAAGGCTGTTGCTGCAAATCCCGTCAGTGTATTGAACTGAGCAAAGGTGTGTTTAACTGCTTATAAATTAAACTTTCCATTTTTAAGAGGAAGTGTGTTATTTTCTCTTTCAAAAGTGAGATAGGCTCCCTTTGAAGGCATTGTGGAGTGCAGCTTTTAAGTAGCCCACAGCTTTGTATTTGATCTTGTGACTCTTGTTAAAAGTTGACGTCTCCTCTCTGATGTCTTCTTTGATGAACTAGTAGCTATATTTCTATTTCTATTCTTTTCCTCGGCTTGTCATGCAGTGTGAATTGTGCGCAAAAGCCCAGCTCAAATACGTGCTACATGGGGTGTGGGTGTATTGTGAGCGTGCTGGAGGGGACTATGCATCAGCAGTGCTTGACCAGTAAGCTGACTCACTGGTAAAACTGAAAAACAGAGGCTGTGTTCTTCCTATACTGCTGCATAACAGCTTAGCCCTTTTCTTTCAGATGGAACTCATCCAGTAACCGAAGAATGAGAAAACAGTCATCAGTCACGACATACTTTGACAAGTAGTATTGTAAACACCAAATAGCTATATTTAGAAATTCAACCAACAACAGATCATATTTACAATTTTACAAGAAAACAGTGAATTAGAAAACGTATCGGTAAACAGTTCATTCAACTCTTTTCAAAAACAAAATACAAATACCATTTTCAATTATGCATAAATAAAAAACTCAAAAGCTTAAAAATTCATAAATGTAAAGCTATTCTTTTTCATGAGAAAGAATTCAGTTTTTGCCTTCTTAGATGTCATCATCCATCATTGTTGGTCACTCCATCGTGTCATTATACTGACTCCCCGATTTCAGTGGCAACGGATAGACCTTTTTTATTTCTGCTTGTATTATCGTAGATGATGTGGGACTTCCACCTGGAAAATGACAGTGCTATATCAGTTTTAAGTGCAGGCCATAGAAATATTTTATTAATGCTTTTTGAGAAATACGATGGTGGCAGTAAAGATAGGAATGGACATGAGTCAGTGGTCATGGCTGAGTAACATCAGAAAGTTAGCAATTATGACTTCTGAGCCATGGGTAAAAGAATGTAGTTTTCAAACCACACTTCCTGTCAAACCGCTTCTTTTCATTAAAGGAGTACTGCAAATTTATAGTGGCTCGTTGTTCTGGTTGTTGGCAGTGTACACTAGCCAGACTACAACTTTAACTTCCTGTTGCAACACAGTAACAAATGTTTGAGCAAGTTAAAGAAATTGTTTCATACTTTAGGAAATATGCTTTCTTGACAAGAGCTAGATGAGGAGATTTACTTTCACGTCTGTAATATAGTCACATATAGGCAATGTGTTATTCAATATAATCATGTGCATGGGCTACTCTTAAGTTTTCTTAATATGCTTGCAAAACTGGATATCAAATCTGTGTGTAATGTCCTCAGTGGCGTCAACAGATGAACTGTTAGTGGGCTGTGTTGTTGAATGTGTGTTGTTGGTTCATGCTGTGGTAACGTGTCATATCTGTCCTTATGAAAGCTCCACTGAACAGTTTCTATAAATACCTTCGCTAAGTGGCAAGAATTTCACAGCTAGGAGACCCCACCATCTGAGGGCAGAGCTGACTTTCCACTCTAACAATGTTTCAAGCTGTGCTAAAGCTTCAGCCAAGGTAATACTTGTCTGTCTTCTGGATGAGAAGAATAGCAAGCAATCGTACTAATAACAGAAAAACACATTTCCTTTACTCTAACAGTAATATAATGTCAAATAATGTCAAAAAATTAATGAGATAATCCTGAATGCTCTCTTATTTGTTTGTCTCATTGTTTTTTCATCCTCAGCTGATCTTCCTCTTCAGGGTGAGAATACTTGACTGGCTTGGATGATATTATTGGCTATATTTTGGCCTTAATGGTTCTCTCTCTCTGGCCGTAAAAGCAGTGTGATCATACCACAGTGCTGGCTGGTGGTAGCCTTTTGCCTGCCTACCCCAGTGTAGAGACAGAACATACCATTACCACAGAGATGACTCAGACACCACTGACTCTGTGCCATCCTTATCTAAATAAAACTTCCTATTTGTTCAGTTTGGCTGTAGAGGGACTCTGCAGTTTCGCATTAAGTACATTGCTCGACTGCTTGTGGAGGAGGAATGCTTTTTTGCCACTGTTCACTCAATACATTTCTAAATAACCCAACTTCACTGTAACACAGTATTTACCACAATATCACTGATAAAACAAGATAACATGATATGAAGTAAAAAAAAAAAAAAACAGCATATTTTGACCATCATATTAAAATCATAATTTAAATCCATATTGTTGTTCCTTCCACTCACCCGTTTCAAGCAGCGGATGCTGCTGTTGCGGATGGACTCCATCAGCTGGTCGTGGGCTGACCTCAATGGTGTGGACGGCCTGCTGCCCTCCTCCCCTCTCCTATCCACCGACGTGGGCCTCAGTGCATTTTTGAGCTCCTTCAGGATGCTACTTGTCTCATCCTTTCCCAACTCCTTCTCCTTCCCCTTCTTGCTCTTCTTACCTTTTGTCTTTCTCACCGTCTTGCTGCCCGCCTCGTGTGCCTTGATGACCTCCGCAATCATCCTAGTGGGCTTCTTCTCCCGCTGCGGAAGAGGAGGTGGGGGAGGTGGTAGGGGAGGAGGAGGCGGTGGAGGTGGAGGAGGAGGTGGAGCAGGAGGAGTCTGTTTTTTAGCCAGGTCACTCCGGGGGAGTTTGGGTGAGGACCAAGGGGAGCCTCTGGGTGAGCTGTAAGGTGATGAACGAGGAGTTCCTTTCTAGCCATAGAGAGAGGGAAAGGGATTATTATAATACATTTATATAATAAAGGCTTATGCTTATGCTGAAAGTAGTAGTTGTAGTATATGAAAAGCTTTTGAATTCTTTTTGAGTTGTCAATGTAAACACTGAAAGTAGATGAACCAGCTGTTGAAGAGGTGAAAGCAGCCGAAATGTCAGCTGTTTAGACATCAACAACGAAAGCAGTTTAAATGCTCTGTGGCAAGTAAGCACTGAAAGCAGGTGAACTGTCAGCTGAAGAGTAAAGATGTGAAAGCAGCTGAAATACCAGTCAGTGCCTAAACAATGAAAGCAGTTGAAATGTCATTTGACAAGTAAGCAATAAAAAAGTTGAAATTGTATTTGACAAGAAAGCAGTGAAAGCAGTTTAAGTAGCTGAACGGTTGGTGAAAGAGTAAAAATGTGTCAGTGTCAGTTGATGTATGATATAGAGACTGGGTGAGATGTATGGTGATTTTAAAAATGTGTTCTTGTTTAGAGCAAATAGATAAAGTCACTAGAAATGTGTGGACGATTACTAGTATTCTGTGGTTAAAAATCTAATGGATTAATCAAGTACGCCTACCATATATAATATATGTCAAAGTTGTACATCTTTAGCATACAGCTTGTTAGCTGATGACCTTGTCACTATTTATCACAGAGATGGGGACTTTGAAAATAGTAATTGAGAACAAAAGAGAAGCAGAACGCAATAGTCGGCCAGTAGGACACCACGTCTCTGACACCGTCCAGCCAGACCAATTGAAAAATTTGCATACCAGTGCAGTGGTTCTGGGGTTAACAGCTCCCTCTGAGCCCCCCTGTTGGCCCTGCTGCCTCTGCTCCTGCAGCCGTTTCTGTCTCTGGCGGTCCTGGTTTCTGGTGAGGATCCCCGTCATGCTCATCCTGGGACCAGGCAGGTTGAACTGGTAGCCCAGCTTGATCAAGGTGTAGTTTTCCCTCAGAATCTTCACCATCTCCATCTCTACCTGCGGGGGGGAGTTTGATTAGGGGAGACACATGGTTGCTTCGTGAAGATTAGCTTGGTTGAGACAAAATGGGAAGGGAGAGAGGCGAGCTAACCTGTCCTCCACACATGTGTCTCTGGTTGTGGAACCGAAGCTCAGTCAGGGTGTTGTTTCCTGGAAGTGCTTGAACCAGCGCCATCACGCCTTTTCCAGTCACATAGTTGGACTCTATATTCACACTGGTGATGGACGAGTTCTCCCTCAGCATCTTAGAAATGGCCAGAGCCACAGGGTCATCGGCTCGGGTGTTTGCAAGGCTGAAGACCCGCACGTGTGTGTTGGACCTCAATGCTTCAGAAAATCGGATGAGGGTTTCCTAAGAAATAAACCGGGGTGTTTATATTTTCCAGAACATAGAGAACTTCTCACCACCACATTGAGGTCAGAGCATCACTGACCCCTCACCCCTAACACTTCAGTAAGGTGTCCCAGTGTTTACCAAGTCGACACAGGCAACTGGCACAAGGGGTTAGCGCCCAATTTTCCAAGCAGCCCTACACATAGTACTAAAAGAGGTAAAATAACCTTCTCAGCTACAACTTGCTACTGAGTAGAACACAGGTCCTTACAGAAATCAGAAACCTTGTCAAGTCTGTTAATTGAGGACACCATCTTTTGTTAATTTTCCAGTCACAGAGTTTGTAGCAAATATGTAACTATGCCCTTCATTACATAACCATGGCAAGATGCCTGGTTCTGAAAATAAGCTGTCATACAATCAAAAGTTACTCAACAGTAAAGAGCAGGAATGCTAGCAAGCATCCAAACTCAAACGACACTTCAAAACTCATAGTTAAGCTACTCTTTTGACGAAACAGTGGATTTTTTTATCTTGATCAAGGACGTTGTATATTCTGAGCTGTTTGATTGTATGTGTTTGACATAGTTAAAGGTACAATATGTAAGAATTGAGACTACTCTCTCTCTAGCTGAATTCATGCTACAAAAACAACGGGTGGCAGCATATCACATACCAGCATATCAGGTCATAACTGCTGTTACCTCAGTTAGCCGTGCAGCTAACTGAGCGGTCGTATTAGCTGACTGGGACCAAACACAGCCTCCGAAACAGACGGACGCCATTTTTACAACAATAGAGTAACAAGCTGATTTTTTTTCAGCAGCTGCAAGCGGGAGAGGAGCAAGTGGCAAGTCGGGCAGAGTTGGTGATTGTTGGAACAGTGGAAAGACTAACCAAGACGGTTTTGGTGATTTTTATTCTGTTTCTGTCGAGTTTGAATGAAGTGTGTTTTATGATGCCTTATGAGACAGTACGGGCCAGGGCTAGCTGGTTAGCATGCTAACTTCAGTAGATATCTCTGCAACACAATACATAGGCGTCTTTGCCAAAACTTCTTCATATTCTCTTGATAATTTTAGGTCTTTTTTATGTTTTAATCTAAAATTCTGGTCATATCTTACACACTGTACCTTTAAATATAAAGGCAGGCCTTTCTTTACACATATTACAGATGTAAAGAAACCTTTAACAGCATGTATCTGTATTTGTACCTGTGAGATATCATCAATGTTGTTGAGATTAACTTCTGTGAGTTCAGGGTCGTTGCGAAGAGCTCGCTGGAGAGCTTCATCTACAACGGTTGGGTTTCCGGTCACGTTTGGATCAGCAGGTGGAGGGGGAGGAGTCAGTCTCATAGGGTCCACCCTCTGCGGCTTCAGTAGCATCGGGGTGTCGGCTGTTGACGTCAGCACCCCAGAATTCGTTGATGGTTCAGGTTTTAATTGATTATCTTGTTCCTCCTCATTTTCCTCCTCCTCTGTTTCAGCTTCCTCCTCTTCCTCACTCTCCTCCTCCTCTTCATCCTCCTCCTCCTCTTCTTCTTCATTCTCCTTTTGTTCTTCATACTTTGGTTCTTTCTCATTTTCAACATCTTTTTCATCCTCTGCTCCGCTGTTTTCTTCTGTCACACACTCCTCTTGTTCTTCATCCTGTATTTTGATTAAATTATTCAGCGTTTGAAAAGCAATGTTTACTTTTCTTAAAAGTATCATTTTAAACTAAATTAACGCAGCTGGTTTTAAGGCAACTGTGAAAGAATGAGTGGTTTTCTTTTAGTACTTTAAATAACTTCTTCTAAAGAACTTTTAGCTTTATTTGGTTCTATGTCAATGTGTTCCATATAAACAACTTCAAACAAGCTGGCTTTGTCTCTTGCACAGTGTACTAATGCCAAGCAAATATAATCAAATGTCATCACTGACCAGTTTTGGGCTCCCTCCACCTATCTCATCCTCCAACAGTCTACGCGTCTCGTTTTCCCAATACTTCATGAGGGCCTCTCTGCTGAAAGTACCCGTCGGGGTCTTGTCCGTCTGGTCTCTCTGTCTGAGTCCTATGGGCACGTTGTCGTCAGGATCAATGTCCGCCAGCTCCTTTTCCAACTCAGCCAGCTCTTCAGGGCTGAGGGAAGCCAAAAGCTCGTCCTCGTCAACATCTTCGTACTTGCTCAGCTCTCGACGGTACCCAAAACAGCTCATGGCAAGATTAGTACAGACCAGTCAGTGTCTAAAGTGAGTCTAAACTACCACCAGAAGGACCAGTTCTTGAGTTGCACGAGATTCAGTCTGGACCCCAAAATGAAGCTGTGTGGGAATAGAGGTCCCAACAAAAGACAAGTTCCAATGTGAGGTTGCTGCAGATCCGCGTACATAAGAGGTGATTAAAAATTCAGAGTCCAGTCGAGGTGATCCTTTGTCGGCTGAAGGTGTTTGGACATACTGGATCCAGTCAAAGGTGCTTCTGATGAGAGCCCATTCCAGTCTGAACCGGATTTATCCTGGCCGGCCTTGTTGCTGTGAGGAAGGGTCTATGTGTGTGTGTCGGTGTCCTCTCCTCTCTAATCTCCCCAGCTGCTGTTTAGGCCTTAAGAGAGGGATCAGAAGGGAACGTACCAAAGTGTGGGCTCCATGATGCAGCATCTTTTTTTGGGAGGCACCTCTCTTATAGACAGAGCCACAAAAAGCATGTGAGCTCAGAGACTGTGGCCTGTCAACGTAGCAGCCTGTCACCACGGCCTGAGTGGCTTTGTTCATGGCTAAAAAAAGACCAACTGGACCCAACACAACAGAACAAAAAGAGAAGAGAGAGAAAAGCAGAGCTAATGTTTGGCCTAAAAAATGGCACAGGGTCGATCAATGAATGTCCATCAGCAAAGATGTGTCAGTACGTCCTCCTGTGGTATTATCAGTCTGGATGACTTTAAAACTCCCATAACATAGCAGATACATATGGAGGCAAGGACATAGAAGATAGGTTTATGGATGTGATTTGAGTTTTTGCTATAGATCATGAATAATACATTTCAGGACTAAGTTATGGGAAGAGATATGTAGTGTTTTTCTCATTTGTCTAATAAAGCCTCACAGAGCAGTTAGCTTGGCTGTATACTAAATACTCAACTTATCTGACTATTCAAATGGATAACAAAGTGTGGGATCAGTGTGCAGCATTGGATCATTTTGAGAAGGAATTATGCTGATATTATTACAGGCTTGTAAACAGCTCAGCTAACCTGCTGTTGTGACAAGTTGTGGTTACGCTCAGCCAGGCTCAGCACAGAATGCATTAATAACAAAGAGAACAAAACCCCTTTTACAAATATACAAACAAACAAACAAATCCATGTTAGAGTAACAGTGCTATTATATTTTACATTTTCAAACACCATATTGAACATACACAGTGTTTACACTTAAAGCCAGCACCAAAGTGAGAATAACTGTATCCACCCACACAGGCATTTTCACCTAACCTGCCTGATTAGACCTCTTGTCAGTACTGTGTGGGCATGTACACACATTTCTTTTACACTCCATTGCACCTGTTAGGGTGGGACTACTTACACCTAAAGTTGCAGTTTGGTTGATGCAGTTTGGAGACCTCTTACAATTCCCTGCCCAACCTCTCCATAAGCAGAGGTCTAATTAGCAACAAGTGAAAACACCTGTGTGGGTGTACAAGACACTGAAGATTTGTGAGACATCTATTTCATATGCTGTGCTGGGAAGGTTACTTTGAAAATGTAATAGGTTACTGATTACAAATTACCCTATTTAAAATGTAATAGTAGTGTAACTTTTTAAATTACTTTATCAATGTAACTTATTACATTGTGATTACTTTTCTAAATTCCTAATGTGTTTAAACCTGGCAGTGTTAACCTTACAGCAGTACTCAACACTGACTACTGTCAAACTCTTTTTGAAATCCTTCATCACATGAATTAAGATTATAATAATTAACTTTTGAAGAACAGCCACCACAAAGTCAGACTTCAAAATCCTGGATATGCACTAAGCAAAATATGGAGCAAAAATACGTCTTTAATACACATTAGAAGCATGGTGTGGCACGCGAGAGGTAGGCATGTCTTATGCATGTCCCTACTTTATGTAATCTGACTGCTTGCAGTTACTGTAAGCTATAATGTACCTGCAGATCTTGGCATATGGATATTTTCAATGTTGAAAGCATTTTAAACATATTTTGCATTGCATTATGTTCGAACCCTTTTCTGATTTCTGTATGAACTGTTTTTTATTTTGTTTCCAGCACTGGAACCTGTTTTTATCTGTAGACATGGTGGCAACTCTCCAACAGTTTAAGAGACAATTTAACTGGGATCAAAAGCATCAGAATAGCATCAAACTTTACTAAAGGCTGGAAATGGCAAAGGAAAGCACTGTGCACCTTATTCAGCATATAGACAAGCTTTTTTACAGAAAATATTCAGATGTAACCCCCAATGTAATCTTTAAAGTTTTATAGGTAACTATAAAACTTACTGTATAATACTGTAATTACATTGCACATTTTTTCCAGTAACTGTAATGGATTACAGTTTATTTTGTGATTAAATTACGTAACGCACATACATGTAACTAGTTACTCTCCAACACTGTTCATATGCTATACATTCACTTTTCAGCTCTATTAACTATTCACTATTGTTTTCTAGAATTTAAGCAGTATATCAAGAATATTCTACTAAGGCACTCCAGCTTTTAACATATAAAACTTAACAAATGGAATACAAAAGGACCCACTGGTAATTTTTTAAAGAATGACTAGTGTTTTTAGCTTCATTAGTTTCAATTACACAGGTATAAATAAAATGTGTTTCACGTAGAGGAGAGGTCACCAAAGAAGTCGTTCTCTCCGTAGGTCAGGTATTTCTTCAGTCTTGGAGGAAAAGGGACAGCAGCCATGGCTTCAGGGTCATTCAGCATCCTGAGGCTCATGTGAGCTCTGATTACCAGTCGACACAAGTGCTGCAGGGACCGTGGTTTGCCTGGGGACATAAAGTCTCTAGTTACTTAAAACATTCTTAACATCGTGGATCTTTTTTTTTTAAATACCATGTATGGATATAAAGGTTTACTCAGTATGTCAGAAATCTCCTCCCACTCGGGCGTCCTCTCTAGGATGCGACTGAGGTTGGGACAGATGCTGACATGGCTGACGTAGTCGAGGAGCATCCTCACAACACTGCCAACCAGATGTGTCACCCATGATACCGACACAAAGTCACAGAACTGAACGAGGAAAAATCAGGGATGTGATTTATTGTACATGTTGGCTCATTGATTGGTTGATTGATCGGCACAATAAACTGACTGCTATCATTGTGTGTGTCTGTGTAGTCAACCCCACTGGAGTTCCACTCTGTATTATTCTTGATTATTATGGAGTCTACAGCAGATTCATATAGATGGCAAAATTGGTTCTTACCGAGATGACGTTAGGTTGACTGTAAATTTGGTAGGCTTGGTTATGGACTTCAGTCCAGATACCATCCATGTCTTCACCTTTACCATGACAACACTGGAAACATCTACCAGAGACAGATGAAATGTTAAAATGTTATAGATTACCCCCTAATTATTTTTATTCAATGTCAGTGTTTGACTGTTTTACCCAAATTCCTAAACATTAGATTGCACATTTGCTACACTGAAATCAGATATGTTAGAATTTTTCATTTGACAGTTTCTAGACATACTTGTAAGCATGAAATCCATTGTTGAGCAGCAGTCGCAGCATGACATGGTCCCTCAGGCTGTACTGCAGGGTTGTGGGGAACAGTGTGTTGCTGATCACTCTGAAGTAACAATTCACCTCCGCTCCATAGGAGAGCAGCAGCTGCACCAGCTCATATCTGGAAATGGCCAAAACAGAGACATTAAAGGTTACTGCAACACAACCTTGCCGCCACGACATAAGTGATAATGAATACACACATATGTGTGCCGCGCACCTCTCAGCGCGTATAGCGACCAGGATGCACCGTAGTGGGTCTAGGTCAGTTCTCGCTCCAGCTGCAAGCAGCATCTCAGCGCAGGTCACATCACCGTTGGAAACAGCAAAGTACAGAGGAGACTTCCTGAGGTCGCCGTAGTTCTCTGCAACAAGATTTACATTCAAGCAGAGGATATGCTGCCTACGGCCACTTTAAAAGACAGACTTTGCCAGTGGTTTGAATGTAGTTTAACTTACCATCTACAAGAAACATTCATAAAACACAACTTTTTAGAAATCTACTGGTTTCCATTTATTACACTAATGCAGTAAAATCAACTTATAGGCATTAAACCATCACAGTGAACAATTAGTCATCTTTATTGTTTGGTCACAGTTGGTAATGATATTGCAAGAAGTGACCTTTCAAAACGTGTCAGATGTGGTGCATTTAGGGACGCTATAAACTTTCTAAAAGCCATCTGTATTTAAAAATTCAAATGTTTTTGAGTATGTCTGAGTGTGAAAGAGTTTAGAATACCAGAGATGTGTGTGTCTAGCAAGGCATTGACATCATATCCTTTCTCGATAAGCAGCTGCAGACACTCAACCTGTCCCCCGTCAGCTGCTGAGTGGACGGGGTTCTGGCCTGAGAGACGGATAGCTCTCTTTGTGGTGATGGGGATGAGAGTCCTCAGGGCTCTACAAAGACAGAGATGGGGGGGGTTGGGTCAAACAGGAAGAGAGTGAGGGACAGAAGCAGTGAAAAACAAATGCTAAAAGACGAAAACAGGACATAGGACACAGAAAAATGTTCATTAGATTGTGGTTTGAGCTACAGTGTTGTTCAGTGACGGAACTGAAAAACAGTGATAAACAGAAGGCTCTTTGTGGAAATGATTGCAGTGACTGTGAGGTGCAGAGAGAGACAGTCTTTAGTTTGATCAATTTGGCTGCAAAATAGGAGGAAAAGAATGTTAATTTGTCTCCAGTAATGTCTTTCTGGAACTGGATTGTCTTTTAAAACTCAAGGTTTTGGCATGAGAATGTTGCCATATCTGGTGCGTCAGGCTGATAGGGTGCTCTTTTGCATCCAGGTCAGTGCACAATCACGCGGCTTCAGGACATGGAGGTCAGCTCACAGTATGTGTCCCTCATATGCAGCCCTGTGGATGGGCAGCTGGCAGGCATAGCTGGCTACATTCGGGTTGGCTCCGTGCTGCAGGAGTAGCTCGATACTGTCCAGGTTTCCAGATCCAGCTGCATCATACAGGACTGTGTCTCCATTGCTGGCCTTGGCGTTCACGTCACCACCTAGTGGAGCATAGGGAGAGTACAACAAGTTCTGAGGAGTGAGAACAATTGTTGGTGAACAATCGTTATTACTCGACAGATGGGAGTAAAGTACACAGTATTTTAGTGTTTTACCATGCTGTATGAGTATTTCCAAAGCTTCAGTGTTGCCATATGCAGCTGCGATCCCCAGAGGAGTCACCCCATGACCGTCTCTGGCAGTTACTTTGGCTCCGTGTCGAAGCAGCAGCATCAGAATAGCTGGACAGCCCACCTGCTGCAGGAGATAGGAAGAAAGGACATAAAGAAGGAAGTAAAGATGGCAGAGAAGGAGGAAGGAGAAAATGTGAAATTTAGCCTGGATGTTGAGCTCTTATTCGCTCATGCTCTAGTCACTTTCAGCGCCTCTCTGTTCACCTTTGCCGCTTCATGTGTGGCCGTCCACTTAGTGAGGCACACCTGCTCCACAAAGGCCCCACCCATGATGAGGGATAGAACCATGTCGTATGATCTCTGTCTCACTGCTATAAATTGTAGAGAATACAAAGCGATACATTAAAAAGCCACACTGATGGATTTAATATACACAAAGGATTTATTACACTATATTATTAGGCTAATGATTACAGCAGATGTTTTAACTTGACTACAGCCATGCTAGCAGCTCTGTGAGGCTGCATTTAGGAACAGCTGTGCTTTGGCCTAAATACTATCATCAGCATGCTAACATGCTCACAAAGACGATGTTAACATGTATGCAGGTATAATGTTTACCATGTTCACCGTCTTAGTTTAGCGTGTCAGCATGCTAACCCTACTCACAATGACAATGCTAACACGCTGGTGCTAAGCAGGTTTAATGTTTACATGTGTAACATGTTAGCATTAAAAACAAAGTATTTTTTTTATGACTTAGGCTGCTAACATTTGTCACTGCAAGCTTCATAGCTCATTGTAAAGTGAATAATTTAATAAGTAGCTCAAGCAGACAAGCAACCTACAATAGTAACATGAGATGATAAACACTAAGCAAAGAGATTCATCTTAAATATAGGTGTACAACCTGACAAACTCAAAAGCTTAATTTAAAAAAGTTTAATTTATGAATGATAATAGCCAATTTGTAAAGGATTCACTGAATTGACATTAAGTCTTTCGTAACAATACATTTATGTGAAATGGAAGTAATGTATTAATAATCCTGTTACAGAGTGTGCTGTTTATGAGGGACTGAGTAAGTGACTGGCACCGTGATTTGTCTGCCTTGTGTTGAGTTTGTGTGTGTTACCGATCAGCAGAGGAGACTCATTCCTGCTGTTGGTGTTGTGTGGTGAAGCTCCATGCTGCAGCAGCATCGTTACGTTTTTCACCAGGCCAGCCTCTGCTGCCAGAGTCAGGGACGTGTCCCCATCGTCTGTCTGCTCCTCCAGGGTCAGGTCTGTAGACGTCAACATTGCTACAAAAACACCAATAGTACAGAGTGTGTTAAAGTTGGAAATAAACACACTCTACTTCTCCATGTGTTCTCACTTACATCTAAAATGGTCTCATCGAATTGCAGATGCTACATGCCCTTTTCTTTTAGACTTTACACCCAGCCTGTAGCACGGAGCTCTCACCCTGCAGCACCACACGTAGGATGTCTCGCTGTGGCTGCACAGCTGCTGCGTGCAGAGGCAGCCGGCCCTTGCTGTCCCTCTGTCTGAAGGCAGACACACAACCTGACAGCTCCTGCAGCGCATACACATCACCTGTGAAGACACAACCAAGACCCATGCAAGACACGCAGGGAACCATTTCTAATATTCATGGACCTCGACATGATTTATTTGAACTACTCTAACACCACAGACAGAGTTAAACAGGAACCTTACCTTTGTGAATCGCTGCCATTATCTTCATAAAGTCATCACTGTTTGGCTCCTTCCTAATGAACCAAATAGTGGGTCAAATTAAAGATTCTACTCTAGGAACAACAATGTTTGACTTGATTACCCTCAAATTAATTCTTTCAATCCTGAATGACAATTTACCATAATCTTTCCATATTTTATTTTTTCATGTAGATAAGTTGATCTTTCGCATACCTGTTTGTGTGTATTGAACATGGCAGCTTGTAGGCATCCCGAAAGCTCTCTCGAATGGCAAACTCCATAAGTTCCTCATCTATGCCTTCCTCTTCAAAGTCACCCATTTCTATATCAAAGCACACTACGACAAGCATGAGTTTTCCTGTAAACACTGAGGCTCTTTGCCCTGAATCATATATTGTCATAAAAAAAGCACAAAATTAAGTTGCGTGTGCTTCTAACATATAGCATATTAAAGTCACATGTCTGTACTCTGTCCATGGCTGCAGGCATGCAAGTTGTTTATCAGTAAAGTGCTGCTAGTACATATTGACCCTGTTCATGCTGGAAGTGGTGTCATATATGTGAGTACATTTGTATAAATCTGTCATACCTGAGATAACACCACAAAATTAAGTTACATATTATATTAGTCACATGAATCTGTCTCACCTCAGGGATCTGAATCTTGCAGCCCGTGTGTTTTTGTTTTGTGGGGTCCTAGCTGTTTGTGGTCAGGTGGTCTGAAGCAGGTCTAAATATAACCCAGAGTGTGCATGTCACACTTTGTTTCACTTCCAACTCCAGTGAAATAAGTACTCCTTCCCTGATTGCTAGGCTGTGACTTACATGAGGTAATTTAATCAGATGAAAATACATATAACATATTTGTGTGTACCTACCGGCTGTGACTCAGGGGGTAGAGTTGTCATCTACTTACCAGAAGGTTGGTGGTTTGACTCCCGGCTCCCTGAGTCTGCATGTCAAAGTATCCTTAGGCAAGATGCCCCCAAAACCCCTAATTGCTAGAAACAAGTACAGTCCATTTACCATATCATGCTTTAAGTGCAGAGCATTAAATGTACAGCATATTCTTACTATTGTTGATGCACATTCCCACATTCCACACAACAGTTATCTCAAAGGTTGTTCATCATTTCTAACACATCTGCTTCTTTTTTCCTCAATCTCCTTTGTGACTGGTATTGATTTGACAATGTGAATCAATAATCAATTCATGCGTATATTATGCATTATGCAACAGCCCTTTTTGCACATCTACACACTCACTCTAGCAATCCAGCAAACCTTCCAACATTAACAAAGACCTCTCATCATCTTTTTGTCACTTTCTAAACAACAGCTTGGCCAATAAACATGACATATTCTAAGCAAAATATTCCCCTCAAGAGAATAAGCACCCACTTTCTCCTGACGTACAGAATTGATACGTGGGAGTTTATGGAAAAGTCTCAAGCGGCATCAGTGTGTGACACAGTGACTCAGCCTGTAGGCGGTCTCACCACCACGTCAAAAGACTTCACCAGTCTGTCTGGAGTGAAAGCAGACTGCCAGCCCATCCTCAAGTTTTACTACAGGCTTGGACATCACACACAGAATGAGCTCTGTCTTTGAACTGAAAACACTCCATTTCATGCACTGAATTTGAGCAACCACGGATTCTTGCTCCATATGAGGAAGAAAGTAAGTAGTAGAATTTCTTTTAATCCTGTTATTTTACACAAATGGTTGGTAATTGTGTGTTGTAAGTGTACAAACTGATGCAGCTATATCCTATAGCTTAATTATCACGTGTTGTGCTTGCTAATTAGCAGAATATTTGTATTTAGAGAAAGATTATTTGCCATGTCAGCTTTATTCTTGCAAAGAGATACAATTGTCTGATGACACAGGATCTCACTGATTTGATGAATTTTAGTAAAAATGATGAAAAGGTATTCAAATCCTTAACTAAAAGTATAAATACTACAATTAAGTAATCATCCTGTACTTAGAAATTGAGTTGAGCATGAAAAATAAAAGTACTTATGATGAACAACACTTCCTTTAACAGTTACATTAGTGTTGCAGTATTTTACTCTGTTAAGAGGTCTACAGTAAGTGCTCCATACACTGCTGGTGTTGCATCCTTTTAAAAGGAAGTGTAAAAGGAGACGGTTAGCTTTCACTCAATATATTAGACAAGGAAGCTAAGCACATGCATGGTCTCCCAGAAGTAAAGCTCCACATTCACTACATTCTGCTGCTGGAAAATATTTTTTTTATGAGAATAACAATTCTATGGAAGCAAAACACATTCCTGCCTGTCACACTGGCAGCTTTGAAGTCTGACAATTTGTGCTCATTGTGCATTTCAAATCAAAAATCCTCAAAGTAGCAAAGAATCACGTAAAGTTCCATAAATGTGACTTAGTTACATTGCATATGCTAAAGTGGTTTTGAATTTTTTGATTTGGACTGGAACTAACAATCATTTTTTGTATTGTCAGTAAATATGCTGATTATTTTCTTTATTAATTGTTCTTGATAAAAACACTGAAATGAATGTTGAAATGAAAAAATGCCATTCACAATTTCTGAGTGGTCCAAAGTGATGCCTTCACTTTGCTCGCTTTGTCTTACTAACAGTCCAATTGGAGGTATCCAATGTACTGACATATATGACAAAGAATATTGCAGAAGCAGAAATGTCTAGTTGCATGATGTCCAGCATTTTAGAAAACAAGAAAACAATCAAACCAATGTGAAGACTAACTGCAAACGAATGTGAAGACATTGTAGTTATTTTGAAAGAAAGTCAACTATAATAAATACAGTATATTATACCTGATGTACTGTAAATACACTGTATGTTGTTAACATGGACTTTTCTTTTTGCCCTTCAGATCTTGAAAGCACCTTGTCTCCTCTTGAGTCTGTTCACAAGTTTGAATCTCTGCTCCGGAAAATTTGGGACACCGATAACTGATGATGTGAGCAAGCTGTCAATATTGGTGAGATTACTGAGACTACAGGTTCGATATACATCACATTCATATATCACTTTCATGTTATTTGTCACATGACCTTCTGGTATGTGTATATGCAAAGAAATGGATCTTGATGGATCACTGATATTATGTGGCGCAAATCGTCCTCTGTCATTATTTCCATTGTAGAAGCAGAATATCCCTTCTGATTATGAGATTCCCCTAAGTTACATTCCCAAAGAAGTGGTATGTATGAAGAAGTGAATGCAGAAATAACTTGGAACAGTTATATGCACATTAATACTAAACAAAGGATGTTGATTTCTTTTGCACCTACATCTCCAGGCTGGCACGTGCTGGGTGGTTTTAAATATCTATCCTTTGGAGCAAAGTCTTCGGAAGCTGGCCAACATGTTCGGTGCCATCTCCTCCAACAAAGAAAACATACTTGTCTTCATTGCCATGCTGAAGAGTTTACGCTTCACCTTTGACCACGAGGAACTGGTAAGTAATTAGCAGCTAAACACACAAGTCTGAAACAAGTACACAATATTTTTGACAATTTAATTGCGTAGTTGAGTTATTTTAGGATTGCTTGCTGTCATCTGATCCCCCAGGAAACAGCGATGCAAGTCTTCCAGTGTCACTATCGGGAGGGGAGCTTAATGTCTGGTCTTTACTTTGACTACATCAAAGACGTCTTGCATACTGCCTCTCAAGGAACAACCGGCTTCTCATGCAACCCGCCACCATGCCTTAATCCCCAACAAACACCAGGTACATAATTTATTTGCATTCATATTTTTAATGGATGCCTAAAAAACTAAAGCAGCTTAGTGGGCCATTAGTGGGCAGATATTGATTTGGGGACACACACAGCTGAGGAAAGGAATTACATTCGTAACCGTGAACACATAGCCAATACAGGTAATTTAAGGAATCCTATGATCAAAAGCTGCATTAAAGCAAGTCTCATGCCTGCTAAGTATGTTTTTATGCCACTTGACATTCAAAAGGGAACCAAAGTGAGTTTTTTTATGCGTGAAACTCACCAGCATTCTCTACTACCTCTCTAAATAAACATCCAGAAGATTGACCTGGCCACTATCAAATGTCTATGGTGCAACTGTAGCCAGTAATAGCTCCAATATTTCCTTCTTCCAGGGGGTCAGGAGGAGGGTCGTGAATCCAGCTGGTCGAAGAGAACACCCTTGCTTCTGGCTCTCATCCCCTTCATAGCCTGTGTTGTTATCCTAGCATGGCTGGTAAGTGAGTGAACCAACTCAAAGAGGATTAACTACTTCTAAAGAGACATGACAATTAATTTTCAAATAATTTATACACATAGAGGGAATGCTGAGACTTGCAGATAGGCTTTTTTGTATAATTGAACAGGATGAATGGTCATTGGTGTATCGTCCCTTTTTCAATCAGCAACATCTTCAGAAATTTTAATTTGTCAGTGGCATGTCAGCAACTACCTCCAAAACTTATGACATTCCCATCAGCCTCGGATGTACTAATGTATGTAATGTAACGGTGTTTTTAATGCTAATTAGAAAATGTTAGCACGCTAACACACAAAATTAAGATTAAGGACATACCTACTGAACATCAGCGTGTTAGCATTGTCAAGTGTGAGCATGTGCCATCATAGCTGTTGAGTCTTTTTCTCACCTTATAAAAGTTTTTTTTCTCCTTTGCTGCGTGTATTGGCACACACTTATCATACTATTCAGGCAGATAATTGAATGTAAGTGTAAAAGGATTAGAAATGTCAAACTCAAAAGGCATAAATAGTTTCTATACCGCAACGAGCACTTAATGCAATTCCTCAGACTCATCATGGTCCTCATATCAATGAGAATGAAGAATTCTGCTGGAAGCCATTTCACAATTAGTTATTCAGGCAGGATGATATCTTGGGTATATATTATCGACTGTATATATACCCCAAATTATAGTGGCTCTCTTACTTTTTGTATTTCCCATCAACTTCACAGAACCTTGTTCCTTTGGGTCTCTGTGGTTTCGGTCTAATGAAGTCCACATGATAATGTGGCTTTGCCTTCATGTGCACTTCCAGGAAGGCAATTCATGTAAAGTTAACAACTACTCATCAAATATTCAGTAGTACTTTGAGGCTCTGTTATTAATATGTAATGATTTCCGTTGTGGAAATTTATTGTTATTTGTTTGTCAAACAAAGAACACTGGCTGTAGGTGTGATTTTCTATCTTTATTTTTTATTTTTAGGTCAGGTCTGGAAGGCGTTTACCAGTGTGCAACACTGAAAATAGCCAAATGGCACCTTCTGACATGATTCCAACTGTGTCTGTCTCCATCCCGCTTCAAACACTCACCCACGCTGCCGACACTCAGCCAGCGGGGGAGGCCATCCCTGAACATGAGAGTGGATGAAGCATGACTAATAGAAAAGGGATATCTGGACAGCAGTTTAACAACTCACTCTCCAGGATGTTCTGTGATGGGCAAGAGCCTGCTGGATAAACGAGTGTTGTCTGACACTCTTCCTCTTCTTTCACTCATCTGAGTGCATGGACCCGAGCTACCAGAGAAAACTCACCTGCTGCGAAGGCAGGCGTATCACAAAATTCCCCAGGCTCTTCTAGCACCTCACCTCCCAAAGAGTTTTTTTTGGGACCAGAAGATGAACTCTCTGCACAGTAGCTGGTTATCTGCCAAAATGTTCTAGCGAAGTACATTAATTGTCTCGTCTTGGCCAGTGTTTAACAGCATTTGGCTTCTATGTGCTGACCAAGTTGGTTTTTTTTCATTCCTGCCATTCCGAACTGTTGCCATTCAGGGTGTTGCTGTGAATGTATCGCTGGAGCCTCAAATCAAAATGATATCACACTGTTATTGGAGGACGTAATTTCATTCTGAGATGGGACCCCTGTCATCAATTTGTTGGCTGTGGCCTGGTGGTTACAGAGATGGTCCTCACTGCTGTGGAGTCAACATACTGCTATTTTTTCTGACTTATCCTGAAATGCATTAGGGTACATGCAGAGCAGTGCATTCCTACCAGTACTGCCTTTTGTAAAACAACTTAAATGTATTTGGGGGGAAAAGGGCCGACTGAAGAAGCTGTGTCTTATCTACTGCAGCTTGTCTTGTACTTGTTGTTGACATTATTCTGATCTGTGATCTGTCACAAATTACCAACCAGCTAGTTGCAAAAAACACACCGAGCAGTTCAACAAGCGCTCTACTTTGTGTATCAAAGATCTGACCAGATGGCAGAGAGCCATCGCCGGAGGCCCTTTGAATCCCACCATTGTGTTTCAAAGCTGTTGCCCAGTGATTTATAGCTGCTGCTCGGCCAACAGTGAGTTTGTTAGAGTTTTTCATGGCTTATTCACTGAGTCAATCATGTTCAGTCATGAGAACATGACTCCCCCGAGTGTGAGCGCTGTACTGTATGTGTCAGAGACAGGGAGCGAGAGACAGTACAGACGGGACAAGGGAGAGTGAGGGAGATATGGATAGATAGATGGATGGACGGATGAGCTCAGTGAGAAGCATAAGGAGGGCTTGTTCTCGCCACAAAAGAACTGGCCGTAGGCTGGAGGAAATGTCAGTTACAAACGCGACTGATGTCGGCAGATCACTATGAATCAACAGGCTAAGAATCTTTCCAGACCACAGGCTATGTGGCCTCATCTACAGATGATTATTAGTATATCAATAACAGTTTTCTGATTTACTTGCAAAACACATCTATGATCTATGGATTAATTAATGTTTTCATGTTGTAGAGAAGGTCTACAACGTGTGTGTTTTATTGTGTATCTGGTCACCAATTATACAAATTGGTCATTTTCTTTTTTAATTTTGTTAAAATGTGTATTTGTATTGTTTATGAGATGATTAAGTTATTTTGTCACACCACTTCCAAAATGTAATGAACGTTTGTTCGTTGTTGTTGTTATAACTTCGTAAATAAAAAGTAGACCAATTCTAGTCATGAATGTACGGGGGTGGACAAAATACTGTGAACATTCTGGGAAAACACAATATAACTTTGAAGTAAATCATTGCAATGGATGCTACAGCCTTGGGTCTTGTAGTTAGATGTCAATAGCTGTATTTATCATCCCACTAAATGCCGGTGTGTTATATATCTTGTTTCTTAGTTTCAACTGATCTCTGTTTCTCTTCTACACTTTCACTGAAACTCTTGCAGTTTGGCCTTTTTTGTTTGTTGTCTGTCTCAAGTTCTTTTGATAATTCACATATAAAAGTACTGATTATTAAATGTCTGGCTAACTGGCATTCAAATGAATACCATATGACCCATGTATGTAGCAGTTTATAACAGTTATTTGGTCAATGTCCTTTTTTATGATATGTTGATATTGTTTTGCCCACCCCCTGCAAATGGCCCATGAGCAAAATCACGTTGTCAATAACATATGTATACTCTGAGATTGTCAGTAATGTAAAAAAAATATATTGGTACATCCTATTATTGTTGTCTGTAAAACAGTGCAACAATTCTGAATGTTTCCTTCATATCTTTTTAATTAAAATGAAAAAAATAGAGAAAAACCATTCAACTTAAAAGAGACACGAAGTTCACTTAACATCGACAACAAGTGATTTCATAAAAGGCCTCCATTCTTGGTTTTTGAAGTGAAATATTTGAACTTATTCATAAGGATCTTAGAACAGATCATACATTCATGTAGAACTTTGTCAGGTCATCTACTCAGGCCTCTGAGCTTTGATGTTATCTCAAAGATGTACAAATTAAATGCCAGGGGTTGGTTATTGATTGCACAAATAAAAACCTTAGCATTATTTGTAGTTTTGATTACATTTATAATAATAAAACTGCATTTGTGGCTGTAATGTAGCATTGAGCTGGATGGTGGTTGACTGTAACTCCTTTGTTTTCATTGGACATGTGTTTTACTGTTACTCCTGTTTGTAGTAAGACAAGAATGAGTGCATCAAACAAGGTTAAAATCATTTTGATTACTTAAAATCATAATGTACCATCACAATTCATACGGCCGATTGTTGCTTTTCTGTGGCGTTTGCTTCTTCATAGCAACTTCCAAAGCTTTTATTTTTTACAGGAAGATCCGCCGGAAAAAGTCAGACTTTTGTTTTGGAAAGCCGCTACCCAGCGGTCGCCATTATTCTTCCTGGCTTGACGGTCGAGAGAAAGACGGTTAAATACTTTTAAACATTATATTTCAGGGTCAACTGCAACGTTGTACGCATATGTGTGCACTCGGTTGATTAACTCATGAATCAGCGACAGACCCTGAGCACATAATGGAGAAACGCTCTGATACTACAGGTAAGTTGCTAAGCTAACGTTAGCAAGCTAACAGTGGCTAGCTGCCGCCGAGAACGGTGGTCAGAAAATGAGATGCGGCGTTAGGCCATCTGTTGCGGTAACCTGACGGTTTTCTTTTAAACGCAGGTAAACATGCGTGTTGCGAAGTTTTTTCAGTTATTTTGGCGCTGTTTTGTGGTAAGCTAGCTAACGAGCTTTACAGGGGGCTGTCCAGCCTGCTTGATTTTAAATGAAAGCACCCCCGGATGTCCTGCTCGGGCACTGCATCGTGTAATATCATCTATGCGGATTCCCTTAAATAAGAACACACCGCCCAGACCATCAACTTAAAGTTTGAATCTAACTCTGCTGTAGTTTGGCGCTCATTCTCTACACGACTGCGCGTGCACACGCAAACGTGCACACTTTCAACTCCTCTGCAGCTTATCTGCAGTGATCAAAGCGTGTAGTTAGCACTGCAGCGCCCCCTAGAGAAGCTTCTGGCTCAACCACTTCTGCTGTCGGTAGTTTGTATTAAACACACATTTTGCAAACTCAGTCGTCATCATCACTGATAGAGGGGAAGATTCATCCCGAAGGGCGATTAAGCAAGTTACCCAGCAATGAAACAGAAACACAGTGTGAAGCACATAAACACATCATGAAAATTCAGTGTACACAAGTTAAAACAATAATAAAATGAGTGTATGTTTGTAATGCAGCCTTTTCCTCACACCATTCAGTTGGGTGATGGCAGGGAGTATTAAAAATGTGTATTTGCTAGTTTAGAGCTTTAGTTGTTGCGGGCCTTTTACACCTATTTAGAACATATTTCTGTTTGTTTCTGTCAGAATAGCAACAGATAAAAGACAATGAGCTGTAAAACGGTGACATCAAAGACTCCTCAATGTGAAACCTAGCCAGCTTCAAACAAGAAAACACGCTGCTGGTGTTTTCACTCATGCTAAGCACTAAACGTCCTAACTATATGTAATATTCTGCACAGGTGTTGGAGGTCCCCTTCCCCTGGCCTCCCTTCGCTTGATGGCTTCCCCTCTGCAGCTGACATACTCGTACATATGGCAGGTCATACGGCAGAGAGATGTGAAGCAGTATGGGAAAGTGGAGGAGTTTGTGTCCATGGTGACACAGACTGTTCCTGAGGTCATGAGTTTCAAGCAGACTGCCCAGCTCCTTCTGGGGTTGAGAGCAAGGGTGAGAGTTTTTCCTCTATTATGCGTGTGTGTGCGTCAAATAGCAGAATGTAATTTATGTAAGCAGCAGGAATCAAGATCGGCATTTATTATA
Source organism: Micropterus salmoides (assembly GCF_014851395.1). Taxonomy (NCBI): domain Eukaryota; kingdom Metazoa; phylum Chordata; class Actinopteri; order Centrarchiformes; family Centrarchidae; genus Micropterus; species Micropterus salmoides. Next base: position 13,575,828 of record NW_024041484.1, read on the forward strand.
ATCTGTGTCTTATACAATAGATCATTTTGGATTTGATTCACAAAGCGGGCCCACCAGATTCCAAGGCTATTCAAACTCTCATAAATAAGTTGAAGGTCTCTACAGGGGTAAGAATGGCAACTTTTTTTTTTCTTTCTGAAAAGCATACAGTATACAGTTATACCCTCTTTAAACACGGTGTGCGTTTAGAATCCCAATGTGTGAATTAATGTTAAATCAGGGAAATGAAAGTATTTCCTGTGTTATAGAAGGACTCAGAAGTGGAAAAATCTCAAACGAACTTCATGGTGCTGGTCCAGAATCTGCTCAAAAGCCCTGCTGAGAGGAAGCTTTTCTTCCAGGTATCCACTTCTGTTTTAATGTGGTATTAAACAGTGGTTGGTTGTAATCACTCAAAGCCATTTAGATGTGGTAACAGATGCTTTGTGGCTCTATGTGAATATGACAAACCGTTTATTGCTTCTAACATTGTCAGTACAGCATAGTATTTATGAATGGGGTCAAATTTCTGCCAACAGAATCCAGAAAATATGTTAATGAGAACAGCTACACCATAAATTCAGATGCATTAAACACCTGCTTATGGAGATATAACACCTTAAATTCATGCATCACTCTATTTGAAAAAAGTGTTCACTCCCTCACAAGTCCTAATGCTATTAAACTCATATGCACTTCTCTCTCTGCAGGAAGTGTTTCCTGTTCAGTATGGCACAAAGTTCGACACAGCGCTGCAGGCACTGACTGCAGGTCTGGTGTGCAAGCTGGAGCAACTTCTTCCTGTTCCCAATCTCTCTCAGGTGTGCACATGTACCGTCATTGCATTTTGACATTTAGCCTGGGGAAGTCACAGCAGGGTGGGATACTGATTGGAGACAGGAAGTCTTTTTAATCGGTTGACCCCAGGTCAGAGTTCCTCTCAGCCAGCCACAGGTGTTTTGTAGTTGATCATTATGGACAGGCCAAATGAATAAGATCAATAACACACATTATAGTATACAGACACATTTTCAGAATGTCTGCAAGAGTCATTCAATTAAGTTCCACACCTCTTGACGCTTTAAGTCATGTTGGAATGAAGTTTTACTATTTATTATGTAAACATTTTACATAATACAGTGGAAGAAATTGTCTTATTAAGGATCTGAATTAAGGATTTTGTTTTTGTTATTATATTACATATGTATAACAGCAAGACACCTTAAAAACTAAATAAATAAAATAGCAGAGGATAGCTTCCTGAAGTGGTAATATGTACAGAGATATGTGATATAAATCTATACTGCAGACTCATTCATTATTTCCATTTTCTGCGTCTCTACCACAGCTTGGTGCCATGATCTCCACGGAGCCCAGTTTCCTGGAGGCGTGTGGAGGCTTCATCCCTGAACCCGGGGACCTGAAGACTCTCCTCCTGCACCAGCAGGCCAAGGGACTCCTGGGTGTTAAAGGTATACTTTAGGTTGTTTGTATGGAAGAAAAAGAAAACCATTAATTAAAATAAAATTATAAATGAATTTGACTAAGCCTTCTCCGTTTGTGCAGCAACCATCTCGTCCTCGGTTGGGGACTGTGTGCTCTCTTCACTCGCCTTTCGGCCCAAACCAGTAGAACCACCGCCACCGCCACCACCACCACCAGAATCACCAAGACGATTAGAGGTCACTCTCAACGAAACAAGCCCAGCCTCCCTCAGTGACACAGAAGACTTGGGAGTGATGTCAGATGACTCCAATAGCCCAGCAGCCCCCGATACTGGACCACGGGGGAGAGTGCGATACACTCATAAAGCAGCTGATGGAAAACCTAAGGAAAAGAGTGTCACAACAACAGCTCAGAGGGAGAATTTGGTGCAAGAGACACAGGAACAGCCTGCCACAATTCTACAAAGCAGACGGGAAGATAAGGCACCAGCAACACCACACAAACCAGAAGTACAGCGGGGGCTGCTGCCATTGAAGTCAATCCCTTTCAAGGTGGTTCAAGTGCCGATCAAACCCGCTTCCACCGTACAGAATGCAGGCAGTGGGGGAACAAAAGATGTCCAAAAGCCCCAGACTCAGCGAGTCACATTGCATCAGTGGGTGTCACAGATTGCTACCAACTCGCTCTCACTCCCAGCACTGCCACCACTTCCTCCAGCCAGGTTCAGCGCAGGAGATGACATGAAGCCCAGCATAAGAAGGAAAAAGCAAATTAGGCCTCCGGCTGACAGATACACCTGCAGTGTGTGCGACAAGAGCTTCCCTTATCAGTCCAAGCTAATGGACCACGAGCGCATTCATACAGGAGAGAAGCCTTTCGTGTGCACAGCATGCAACAAAAGCTTCAGAACGCAGGCGTTCCTCAACAACCACCTGAAGACCCACAGCACGGCGCGTCCTTACGCTTGTGGCCAGTGCGGTAAGTGTTTCACCAAACTGCAGAGCTTGACGAAGCACATGCTGGCCCACAGCGGCCAAAAGCCTTTCTACTGCAACATCTGCAACAAGGGCTTCACACAGTCCACCTACTTCAAAAGACACATGGAGTGCCACACGAGCCAGATGACGTTCCCCTGCAAGCACTGCAGCAAAAGCTTCCCAACTGCTTTCAAGCTGTCGAACCATGAGCGCTGGCACACCAGAGATCGCCCCCACATGTGCGAGCGTTGTGGGAAGAGGTTCCTCGTTCCCAGCTTGCTGAAGAGACACATGGGCTACCATATTGGCGACCGCCAGTATCTCTGCTCCCAGTGCGGAAAGACCTTCGTCTATTTGTCCGACCTGAAGAGGCACCAGCAAGACCACGTGCCCAAAGCCAAGATCCCGTGCCCCGTTTGCCAAAAGAAGTTCTCCAGCAAGTACTGCCTGAGGGTTCACCTGAGGATCCACACCAGAGAGAGACCCTACCGGTGCTCCATATGCGACAAGACCTTCACTCAGGTAGGGAATCTGAAGGTCCACATCAGGTTACACACCAACGAGCGCCCGTTCAGCTGTGACGTGTGCGGGAAGACCTACAAGTTGGCTTCCCATCTGAACGTCCACAAAAGGACTCACACGTGCAAGAAGCCCTGGACGTGCGACACCTGTGGGAAGGGATTCTCTGTCCCCGGCCTTCTTAAGAAGCATGAGCAGTTGCATACGAGGGATGCTAATCCCGACTTCTCTGGCAAACGGAGACACAGAGGAAAGCACAAGCAGCACTCCCTCAAGAGGAAGTATGATGAGGAAGATGAAGCTAGCGATGATTATTAATCAAAGAAACATTTTGTAATAAATAAGCTCTGATTTGGGGCTTCCTGGGCTGATGTGGATCACTGATAACAGCTGGTCAAGTTTTCAAGTTTTTCCAGGTTTGCTATCTTAAGGTGGGGATCAGGTCATTGTGTTTTTTTGGGTAGTGAAAACACATTTTGAATGTTTTATTTTCCTGATCATTGAATTTAAAGACTCCCAGTTTGAGTTAAAATAGGTATTTAGATGACTCCAATTGTTTCAGCTAATAAAGTCCATTGTTTCACTGCACTGTCAGTGCTGTTTTTCATATAACTAGGTGATGTGACAAACTGAGTTTAGGTAATGAAGTTACCCTAAGCTGTGTCATTTTGAGAAATATAAGGTAGCAATTAAAAAAATAATTTTCTTATCTGTTTTTGTAGTTAGTAGTTGGTAATTTTTGTTACCAAAAACCCTACGATGGGTTAAAAGAAATATAATCTTCCAAACACTTTTCAAGACGCTACTTGAATATAGCCAGAATTTAAGAGAAAAGCATCATGTTAACAATACAATAATTATAAGTATTTCAATGCATGTGACTTGATAGTTTGTCTGGTATGTAATAAAATGTTGTAGTGTCAGTAGGAAACATTTTATCTTGTTACTGTATTCTTGTGGTAATGATTCAAACGTTTTTTTATGTAACCCTGAACTATAAACATTACAATTACTTTGCTTTTGTTTTAGAGTGAAAATATGCTGGGTTGTGTTTATTATGATTTTACTTTTAATCAGCTGTAGATGTAGTTTTGTTAATAATTATTTTACACAAGAAAACATTGAGAATTTTAACGTAGCTACCAGACAGTAAAGATTATACAAATGTGTGATGAGCTTGTGCTGTGAATCTTAGCGTTTCCATTACTTATCCTACTGTGAGTAGGCATGTAAATAAGCCCATTAATACGTGTTCTCAATATTTTTTTGTTTTTGATGTTTTGCAGAAAAATAAAAAGACATGGTAAAGGACTGTTATCCTACTGGTGTGTTTATTATCTTGTGAAAGACATTTTTCTCCACTGTGGTCTTGACCAAACATGAGCCACGAAATGGCACATAAATAGGGGTTTATGTTTAGCCAGTTGAGCTATCAGTGCTCAAATCAGGATCAGAATCAGTTTTATTGCCAGTTACATTATCAAATACAAAGAATTTGCCTTGGTATAAATTGGTGATTACAATACATGTGAACATAAATAGAAATGTAAATATATAAAAAGTAACTAGATCAAAAAATTTTAAAAGTATACATAAAATTACAATAATACTATAACACAATGCTGACAAGAATTGTTTTGTATTGTAACAATAGCTTTTTAAAAATTATAAATAACTTTATTTAGAATTTAATTTTTTGTCAGTCATATCAGTTCTTGAACAAAAATTAGAATTGATATATTTAAAAATTGAAAGGAGAAATGAATAAGTGTCAGACTTGTGGTGACAGAAAGTATCCGTTAGGTAAATAGCCCGAGCATATAGTAATTATTGAAATGCATTTCTTTCGTTACAAATTTAAGAGACTCAAAGTACATGTCAATTTGAATTAAGAATAACTTAAAACATGGGGTTGACTTAGAGCATTTAGCTTTGTGTTTACATGAAACTTCCCTAATAAAATAAAGAGATTCACAATAGTATATATATAAGTTCTTATCTTTACATTCGAAGTTGGTGCTCAAAACAATAGCTGATATTCATGCACTTTTCATGTGTTGTTGCGTAACAATTTGTTAACATATGTCGTGTTGGCGGCGTCGGTTTCGTCAATTAATACAGTGCATTTTGCAAGAACCATTCAGCGTATAAAAGGCCATTTCCACTGGCCCGGTACGGCACGCCCTTACCCCGCTGCGCGAGTCAAACCGTTATCAAGCATTCTGGTTCTTCTTCGCGGATCTGCTCTGGGCACCGCCCCCGTCTCCGCCCCAAGCCGGCCTGGATTTAGACAAGGGCACATCTGATAGGCTCAAACAGTGTGACGTCAAGCGGATGGAGCGCCATTTTGAAAATAACATTCACGTGCAGCAAATCTCTGTAGTCAGTTCTTCCTTTAAGAACAAAAAGAAAGAAAACAACATGGAGGCGCCGGTCAACTGGTCTCAAGAAGAAACTGAGCTGCTTATAGCAGTGTGGTCGGAAGAAAAAATACAGCACGACCTTGGGGAATCCTTGAGGAATGAGAAAGTATACAGAGAATTGTCAGGTAGACTGGCCAAAGTGGGGGTGAGTCGTTCTGCCAAACAGTGCAGGGAGAAGATAAAGAAACTTAAACTAGAATACAGGAAAATAAAGAAAAACAGTGACGGAAGTGGGGATAAAGGAAAGACCTTCAGGTGGTACGATGCCATGGACACTATCATGAGTGAAAGTCCAGTTACAACAGAGGACACAGAACAGTCAGCCACCATGATACCTGAATGCCCCATTTCAGACATGGAAACAGGTAAGTGGTCATTGTTCCAATTTAAGAAAAAAAAAAGAAGTCACATTCAGCTTGTTTAATTTAAGTCAAATGACAGGGCCTTTTTCTTAAAACTTTTGTAGGTTGTGTGGTTTTGTTGATAAAAGGGAAATCGGTGTTTCTTTGCCTATTCCAATTAATTAAAACCGGTTCATTAAGTTTTTTTTAAAAAATTTTTTATTGCAGATTCATCCATTATGACAGATATTCCTGGAAGCTGCGACAGCAACCTCATCCCCTGCTCTACACCAGGCCCAACACCTTACCCCACAGAGAAACCAGAATACCCAAGTTTCTACTCCATTCAACTCGAAGATGTTAACGGTCCGTCTACAAGCACCACATTGACCTCCACTGCAGTGCAAGCGTCAGCAAAAGGCAAGTCACCAAGCTAAAGGAATGCTCATTTTGTCAAATGAAGAACAACATAAAATTCCGATTGAATAACATAAATAAAGGGGTTATTAATAGACAAGGTGTGGTTGCCAGGTTTTATGGAAGATCTTTAGGGAGCCTCTCAGCGGGAACCTAATCCTCTCAAGCAGAATTACAAACCAGCCACCTCCATCTGTTGACAAAAATCTGATGGGTGTCCTCAGGATAAACACTATTATCTAGTAAGCATTGCACTTTGTGGATTTCTGTCATTTGTAACTTCAATTGGGGCATTACGCTGATGTGGTGATGCTGTATCGTAGTCAGCACAGTGCACCAGAAAAGACCCTGCGAAAAGACTGCTATGGTTTCAAAATGAACGTTTAAATGCTAATAATTTAAATTTGGATGTAAAATAAACCATAAGTCTAAGTGTGACATAAAATACATCTGTTAAGTTCTTTTTTTAAATGCCTCAAAAACAGGATATCTGCACATGTAAATAATAATTTGCCAGCAAATTGTTTAACAGGATTACAGTCTTAAACATAACTTAACCATGTCATGTGACATGCTTCACTAAGAACAAATATCACTGGGACAACTACAGAAAATTGCAGATGAACATATAATATCCCGAACACTGCAAGAGGAGCATGAACTTTAAATGAAAACAATAACTTATGTTATATTTGATTTAATTTGACAACTGTACATTTTATCTTGTATTTGATTTAACGATGAACAGGGAAGCTTATTTATTTATTTTATTTATTTATCTATTTATTTTTAAATAAATAAAATATCCGTATACCTGCATAAGCCAGTTTAAGGCACGGTACATCAGGATGGTACCACCTCTACCTCATTTCGAGCCAGGAAAGACGCTGTCAAGCCTAATAACTGCAGTGTCTCATGAATCCATATATTATGGGTAGGTGTGGTGTTTAAGAAAAGCGCCTAGATGAAGTCTTTAGAAAGATACAGTGTGAGCAAACTGGCCAGAGGCTAAATGCCGTGCAGAATTGGTGTACTAAACCGTTTGTACAACACTGTCTTAGAGGGTGAGTTCTTTTCATAAAACTTTAAATGCATTGCCTTCTTAAAAAATGTATTTAGTTTATCTGTTTTCTTGCTTTCACAGAAACACCATTATGCTGTTGGTCAAATAGAGAGGTCCAAACATTGTTGACACTTTGGGCGAATCCCGCTGTTCAAGAAGAGCTTCTCCTCAACGTGAGGAATAATAAAGTTTATGCTCACCTCAGTGCTCAACTAGCATCTCTTGGATTCAACAAAGCGCCGAAAAAGTGCAGGGAGAAAATCAAAAAACTGAAGCAGGACTACAAGAGAATCAAACACGGTCAGCACAGGGCTGGAAGCAAAAGCAGTGTATGGTTTGCCATTATGGATGATGTCCTCAGCTCCAAGGCTGCAACAGTAAGACGTTCCGAAATAACAGAGCCCTTACTGCCCCGTCGGTCACAGTCTGTCCTGGATGTTGACACTGATGGTAAGTAGAAATTAAAACTAGAAACCAACCAAATGCTGTTACCATCTGAAGACTTTTATGTTTTGCTAGCCTTTTTTTTTCTTTTTTTCTTTTTCATTTATGCAATTTCAAATGAGCTACAGCAGGTGTTGCTGGAGAACACAATCAGCTGCTCCCCATTGGACATTAATGCCTTGGGCAGATAATACAGTACAGGAACAGCTTCTTCTTTCTGTGTCCAAAAGGGAGGAACTTTTGACCATTAAATGTCATTGTCATTTCATATCGTTTATGTATTTATTTTTTTTATCTAACTTCCTTTGTTTGATCTAGATTTTTTGTACTTTCACAGATAAAACCCAGTGGTTGCCCGATGAAGTCCAAGTGCTGATGACCCTCTGGGCACAACCAAACATTCAGAGGCAGCTTCTCACCACAGCAACAAACAATCAAGTCTTTAAGTACCTCAGCAGTGAACTTAAGTCGGTGGGGTTTAACAAGTCACCACATCAGTGCTTTCTTAAAGTGAACAACCTTAAAGAGGAGTACAGGAAAATCAAGGAAGAGGAACAGTACAGGGACGTTCAAAGTGACTGGTTTGCTATTTTGGATGGAGTCCTTGGCTCTGGTGGAGAGACTTCTATAGAGGTGGATTCATCTGCTGTGCTGACACAACCTAAATCACCAGAGGATGAGCATGCGAAAGGTATGTTTTAAATATCACGACAAAAGGTCAGTATCTGCATCTTTGAGAGCTCTCACCTAGTTTACATGGCTTTCTACAGATATGACACGGGTTGTTTGGACACCAGATGAAGTCAAAGCGCTGCTCACCCGATGGGCAGAGGAGAGCGTCCAGGAGCAGCTTAGGTCAACTAGAAATGAAAGAGGGTTTGCTCAGCTGAGCTCCGCGCTCGCCACTCAGGGCTTTGATAAGACCACCAGCCAATGCAGGTCAAAGATAAAACTGCTGAAACGAAAGTACAGAAAAGTGAAGGAACAGACGGACTCTAAGAAACAAAAGAGCCGATGGTTCACCATTATGGATAAAGTCCTTGGTCATCATAAGCCAGAGGCTGAGACTGAACAAGCAGCTGAAGTCATTGATTCAGCCTGTACTCTGCAGACATCACAGCTAGACCCTTCTGAAACTGTAGAAGACTTAGGTAATTGTCTTTGTACTTTACTGTGGCTTAAAACTAGAGTATGTGTCAAGTAACATTAGAAATAATATTCTGAATTGGGTTACTTCATGCAGGAGAGAGTGATGATTAGTAGTTGTTCCTCGGATCTGAAAATTTGCTAACACAGGGACTGTTTTAATTATTGCAAGTGCAAATTTATGGGGGGACCACCTATTCTGGGTTTGGAACTTTGTCAATACATCTGTATGCAAGTTATGTTTGCTCTGTAATTTTTCTTACCCCATTTGCAGGTCGCCGCTTGTCCGTCTCCTCATTGTGTCTCCTGGTTCCAACGCTGCGTCTGATGTGTGCTTTTGCCTGGCAAGTAGTCCAAGGTTGTAATGTGCTACACTATGGAAAGGTGGAGGAGCTGGTGAGGTTGGTGACCGAGCTTCTCCCAGAGCTGCTGACGCCCAGAGATAAAGTGCAACTCCTGCTCAGACTAAGGGCAAGGGTAAGCATTGTCATTTCTTTTTCAGTGGAGTGGATTTTAATAACTAATCTTACATCTTAAGGATATTTGCTGTTGTTGGGCAGACTATTATTTAGAACATTAAAATGTAACTTTTTTGAGGTTACACCTACACATATTATTAGAGAAACAACAGTACAATGATATATAAGTGTCTGTTACGGTGTCTGTTTCAGATGGTGTTGGAATTGTGTCGCAGCGAGAGCACAGCCAACCTGCTGAATATACAGCCTCAGCTGGGGGTCATTCAAAACCTTACAATAGGCTCCAGCTGTGACCAGGAGGTAAGTCTGCAGGTGTGTCTGAATACTGAACTGAAAGCAGCATAGAGCTGCAGAGTGTGCTGATTCTCAGTAGGATCTGCAGTGCTTTACAAATTGTCAGCTGATCTGCTGTTAGTGTAAAAAATATTTTTTAAAGGGTCTTAAGTCAGGCGGCTGGGTCAACTTTTCATTCATTTTGCAAAGTCTTTTTTACAAAGAGGGACGCACACAATTTGAAAGCGTTCAATAGGTGATATTAGATAGGCCTGGATTTTATTGTCACTTTGATCACCTGAACAAGGTTTTAGCTGTGTGTGGTAGACACAGAACTGATGCTCTGTTGTTGTCACACACAGGATAAGCTCCTCTGTTGCTAACAGCAGGGAAAGGCTGAGGTCAAAGGCAGACAGTCAAAGTCCAAGTGAAGTAGCATTGCTCTTTTAGCCGTTTTAGTCCTTTGAGAGATCATTGATCTCCACCTCATTTTGCCTGAGGCAGTGATCATCTCCCCTCGAACGCCCAGGATTCCTGAGTTGTTGTTGTTGTTGTTGTTATTTAATGTTCAAATTCTGGTCTCTTTATATTTTTAATTTTAGTTAAGCTGCTATAAGTGGCTCCATCCTTTAAGCTTTTATAGGTGCCCTCTACAACCAGTCTCCTGCTATTACAGACACAAACCAGCTCCTCTGCTTCTCTTAAGCTCAACATAGTTTATTTATTTAGTTTTCTAGTCCATCAGCTACTTTACTGACCCACAGGAAACTGAGTGTTGGCTCAAGTGAGGCCTGAGCTCACCACTCATGATGATGTGCTGATTTTGATGAAACTCTGAATTGATAATGCGTCTTGTTGATTAGTCAAAAGGGACCCTGAACTCACTCTTTGGGAAACAACACATTTATTGTTTGCTTTTGACACCACTTAACAGGAATTGGAGGAGTTGGAAAATTCAAAGTCAAACTTTGTGGAAGTTGTTCATCTCCTGCTCGAGGACACAGAGGAGAGAAGGATGTTTTTCAAGGTCAGACATTCTTAACATGATTGCCATAATAAAAGTTGTGTCTGATAACGGGCTTATCGATCAGTCTAGTATTACTTTTGTAAAAAAATTTAAAAAATAAAAAAAAATAGTATGATGGAGCCAATAAGTCAAGTAGCTTACCTTGAGAGTGGACAAGTGAAAGTAAAGCAATTTCTGAAATTATTGACACAAGAAGACTAAAACCGTGTGTGTGTGCGCGCGCCTACCTTCTTTTTTCCCCCAGGAGGTCTTTCCCATCCACTATGGCCAGCAGTATGAAAACACTATGCACACATTAGTATGGAAATTCATCTCTAAACTGGATAATCTTTTGCCTATACCAGATATTAAACAGGTACTGTACATTTTGAAATAATAACTAAGTGCCTTAGTTTACATGTGGATTCATGCATGCCATCATTTCTAAGCAGAAATGGGATTTGTCATTTCTTATGTGAGAAGCTGAATACATAAATGCAAGTTTGGATTCACACTTTGTCACTATAGACTAGTAACTGTCACCAAGCAAGATACTGAATAAAGAGCCTGGAATGACTGAGGATGTTGGAGAAGTATGGTGTTTTGTTGTGTGTTATGTGTTTTGCCCACACTTCGCAGACTGCAGCGTGGCTCAGAACCGCCCCTTCTGTCATGGAAGAATGTGGACAATTGGTTTTGGAACCAGATCAGCTGAAGGCGCTACTGCACTTTCACCAGCAACAGTCAGAAAGCACAAACAAATGTAAGTCTTCTTCTACAGCGCTAAAGAAGAAACCACCAGGCATTCTTAAGAGACACAATGTGAACATTTCTTGCAACATTTACTGACTTTAAAAGTGATGCCTGAGTTTGCATTGTTCAGCACTGAAATTTAAGTTCAGAACATGCTTCATGTTTAAAAGTACACTGTGTATGATTTGGACCAGCACTGTAGTTTAAAACAGTAAAACAACTGATTAACATCAACAGAATGTGAAGAAGTAACATCTCTGACCTGGCAGAGAGATCTACTGAAGTTTGCATGCTAACCTGTTAGCCCTGGTCCGTCCTGTGATGTAACTGCTTATGCCTCAAGATGTGGTAGTGAGTCACTAGAGTCCCGTCTGTCCTCATTCCAACACGAGAGGACGAAGAAATGGAGCTGGCGTAATCATTGCTGCTGCACGAGCTGCTGTCCCTTGTGCTCCCCGACCTCTACTTTTTTTTTTGTTTTTTTGTCTCATGCCACCTCTTGAACTTCCCTGCATTTTAATGACATGCTGAGAAATGTGACCGTTACCCATGGGTTCTTTCAATTTAAAAAAAACCCCTCAAACATCAGTAAGTGTCGCAAATTTGATAGCGCACATCCACTTACAAGTTTGTAATATCACACCAATATTGATATGAAAACTTCTATGTAGCTCAGTAAAAATGACAAAACTCTCAGGCTGGTTGTTGAAAAATACTCAGGAAAACGGGCTGAAAAGCAGCTGGATTTTACGATAAAATCTAAACTACAGTGGTGCTATTCTGGCAGCCAAAAAATGGTAAGTCCAGTGAATTGTATGCTATTGATTTGGCTGCTGTAGCTGTATTCCTTAGCTGTAGCAATTTATGCTAGCTAATATGCATATAAATTTCCTGAATATGGATTTCTAAGAGTTTTATATGCTGTATCAAAAGATTTATATTCAAGTATGCAGATACCCGGTGTAACTCATAGGCCCATATTGAGTAAAGTGTCTTCACGCTTACCATTAAATGTACACCTCAACATGTGTGTTTGCAACTAACAGAGATCTGAATGGGTTTTCTTTCTCTCCTCACAGGTTACTCTCAAACTCGGAGTATGTTTTTGCCAAGGCTGTCTCTTCCTCCCAAACCAAACTCGAAGCAACTTGCTACAGAGCATCAGGAACTGTCCACAGGCGGCGAAGATGAAGGGCAGTTTGATTACAGTGAGGATGAGGAGTCCGTTGAGGAAAACCAAATTGATATTAATCTGGAGGACTGTAGCAAAGACGATGACCTGAAGTTAAAAGATGAACAAAGCAATGACCTGACCGCTGCAAGCTGCTCAAGTATGGCATCCGGTTTTAGACACCATTGAAAACAATTGCTTCCCAACTGAATTTCCATGTTTAGACGGCTTTGCTCATTTGTTAGGACAACTGTAGTAATATTACAAGGATTGATATCAAAGATTAAAAGAAAATGAAGGAACTAGTACTTGAAATCTATAATCTTGACACAAAACACTCCAGTAATACTGTTCTTAAAAACTTTCCATTTTTGTAGCCCCTAAACTGAATCTGCTTATCATCTTGTCTCTTTCAGATTTAAACAGTCCTATGCTTGTAGGACCGCAGACCTGCTCTTTGTGTCCCTACTCAGACAGCCAAGTGTCAGGTCTTCTGCAGCACATCACAGAGGCACACCTGATCCAGGAACCCAGCCGATCTCAGTCTAAAGAACCTGAGACAGACCATGTCCTTCAGAAGGTTAATACTGAAACATGCACTACTGAGATGAGGAGCACGACAAACACTTGTGATGTTTGTACAAAGGTCTTCAAGAATGTGTCGACCCTGAACAGACACACAAAAGCACACTCAGTGAGATTTCACTGTGACAAGTGTGAGAAGACGTACTCGTCTAAGGACGCCCTGAATGTGCATCGCCGGATTCACACAGGCGAGACGCCGTATCTGTGTTCTCGCTGTGGCCGGGGTTTCAGGTCTTTGAATAGCCTTGATTTGCACGTTCGCATTCACACGGGAGACCGACGCTATAAATGTGACATTTGTGGAAAGACTTCAATCCAGCACCTGGCGAGACACATGCGGATGCACAGAGGGGAGAAGAACTACCTGTGCACAGAATGTGGGAAGGCTTTTCTCTCCTCTGGGGAGCTGAGGCTGCACATGAGGTATCACACAGGAGAGCGTCCATACACGTGCAAACACTGCGGGAGAGGTTTTATAGCAAAGTGTCAGTTGGTGGTTCACATGCGCCAACATACAGGAGAGAGTCCTTACAGGTGTTCAGTGTGTCCCAAATCCTTTCGCACTTTGAGAGCACAGAAAAGGCACATGAAGATCCACTCGAACAAAAAGTCTTTCCAGTGTTTGAAGTGCGGTAAAATATTCAGGCAAGAAGAGACTTTTATAATGCACGGTCAGACACACAAGTAAAGGTGGGGTAAGCAATTCTGGAGAAATCCAATTCCATGACAAATAACTGCTAGCAAGCTGCTACAGTAGCTGCTGCTAAAATGCAGAGAGGATGAGTCAGCACAACAGCTCAAGACGGTGATACTCACAACTCTCCTGCTGCTATAGCTAACATCACAACAGCAGCATGTCTTGGCAAACTAGAAAGTAAGCTGAATGTCTGTGGGCAAGTCATTTAACGTTGCCTGACACACAAACCATGGCTGGGATTTACTTGAATAATGTGTGTTTACTATGATGCAGGCCACTGTGGGTTTTTTTTCCCCATTTACAGAGACATGGCTGTGTACAAACACAGGATATGTTTTCATCGCGCACAGAATGGACAGCTAGCAGACTGTGAGGACATATACACTGAATCTGAAAAAGGAGCCTACATTCACACTGCAGGCCCCAAATTTTTTTCCCCCACATCTGATTTTTTTGTTTGACACATAATTGCTTAAAGGAGACCTGTTATGCTTTTCCACATTTTATGACTTATCTACAATGTTATAATGTTGGATGTTTGTGTTAAACATGGCCAAAGCTTCAAAAAATGAGGTTAAAGTATTTATAAGAAATCCCTTTGAGGAAAAACCTCAGATTTCCTCCTGTTCTGAACGCTCTGTTTTGAACTGCTGTTTCTACCGAAGGCTCCGTTCTACGTATTAAGGAGCCGGTGTGAATGGTAATTTGCTCCCACAGCAACCGCACGGCAATGCTCAGTATACCAGTTCCACCCAGCAACAACAACAGCCTGGAACATACTTCAGGTCTTGGCCAATCAGACAGTTGGGCTTTGAGAGATGGGGCTTTAAAGAGACCGTAGCATCTACAGCTCGTTTCAGAAAGGGGCTGTAATGAAGGCCTACATGAAGTGCCAGTACAACACAACATCCCAAAAACCCTCCCTAATGTGAGGACCAGCCTAGCCATTATTTTCTGGAAATGTTTCAAAGCCAACATTCCACACAAAATGCACAATTCAGTGCAAAAATAATCTTCCTGGTTTGTGTGAGCCACTGATATTTTGATATAAGTTGTTGTTTATTACTGACAAAGAATTTTCAAATTCACAGAAAGTCAAATACAAAATGTGAACAGTGATTTGGCAACAGAATATTTGTTTTTATTCTGAATAACTGGGTACAAATCACAATATATTCCTTTTTCTCATGTACTTCTAATGATATCTGGCTATGCATATAGTTCTATTGTTTTGAGATATTGGTCTGAGATTTGTGTTTCCACCCCAATATAGTGGAGAAAGAAGGCATTTGGTGCATGGTGCTCACAGCATTGAAAAGTTAAATGGGACAACATCACTGGATTAGCCACTCTTGTTAACAGTAGTAACTGTTTTCACCTGAACTTTCTACCAAAGAAATACTTCCTGTGTGAATAAGTGAATTATTCTTTGTTTTTTGGTTGAACTCTCCCTTTTATACAGTACTGTGCCTGGTGGAAATATCTTTGAGCTTGACCCAAATTGTCATTCCTCATTTGAGGCTAACACATAGATTTCCCTTTTTCTGCTCACTGGAATATTCTAAATAAAGATGCCTGATGATGCAATCAGGATTTTCTTGGATTGGACTTGGACAAATTGGAAAATTTGTAACAGAAATCCTGCAATACACACTTGTGGAGTTTGAAACCTGGGTATTTACCAGGCAGGGAGGGCCAAACAAAAGATTTAGACACCTTTAATTTTTTTTAAGTGTAATTCATTTGTTGCTTACTTGGTCCATACACACGACTCAAATTCACATGCAAGGTAGTTGTATGTCAAAGGTGAGATCAGATCATAAACAGGTCAACACAAGGAGACAAAGAGTAGCCGTTTAACCAATTTTAAGTAAAATTAAACCAAATAAATGTTATTTATATGAACTATAAGAACGGAGTTTAAAAGGATGTAACAGTCATTTAAAATGACTACTGTCAGCGTTTAGTAACCTTGATAGCGGAATGAATAAAAGACTTAGGGTAACAGTTTGTTCCTCAAGGGCACATTACAATGCTGCCCTGTGGGCATTACAGTGAATTCACTGGACAGAACATGGAGTGGTTTCTTTGCTGGGCTCCAATTATCTTGGAGCAGATTTTAACAATACCATTTAGGCCGTTCTTGTCCTTCACAGGCAACCCATTAAATCAGCAAATAAATTAGAAAGTTAGTTTCAGACTCATTCATCATCAGTTCCCAAGTTAAAGTGCAATGCTAAATCACCGGGGTGCCCCTTTTTAAAGGTTGGTGCTAGTGTGTCTCCCTAAAAATACAGTGTTCTGGCATATGCGCGATGCTGTCCCCTGCAATGAAAGAAAATAAGACATACAAAGAAATTAACTGCACACAACCAAATATCACATGTATTTTCAGTTTATATATTTCAAATATCAATACGTTTTCTCTTTAAATGGATGTTTAACACAACTCACTCAGAGTAATGACCCCCATGGGAATTATTACAGGTGCTCGTTTGACCCTTATAAAGAAATCCTGGTTTAAACACCACCCACACGCTGTATGAAAGTGCGTGCTGAGAAAAAATCCTAACATGTATTTCCTTCTTCATGACTTCCTTGAGAGGGTAAGTGAGACTGTTCTTCATTAAATCTGCCCTTCTCCTCCACATCTGTTTGGACTGGTGCCATGTGATATATGTTTGTGTCCGTTTCAGCATCACTTATTCTTCTCAGCAGCCCTCTCCCAGACAGCCACATAGCAAGGCGTGATGTTAATAAAATTGTCCCAGTGGTGGTAAGCATGATGGCGGTGCGAAAAGGAAACAAGCGGTATCGGTGACCGTCCCCCTGTATCCTGTCCCAGGGCAGGGGCAGCACGTCAGGCAGGCCTAACGAGGGTTCCCCAACCAGAGCTCTCAGCAGTATTGCCACCACAAAGCCAGAACAGGCCCCATAGCTGTTCACCCACCGAGATAAGTAGAAGGTGCATATCACCTGGGGACTCAGCATTGAATACATGACATCAGCGCTGATCATCCAGAACAGGAAAATGGACGATGATGTCAAGGCCAGGCCTGCTCCTATTAGTCCGCACAGGAGGACTGACATTTTAACCACCACGATAACCATTTTTTCTGATGCCTGCAGTAAGAGGAAATTAGTTTATTTTATTAAACCAAAATGTGGATCACATTGTTGATTTTTGATGAGTGATACTATAAAAAACAGAAAACCTTCAAAGAACTCAGTGTTTTGTGTGTTTATAAGCAATTTCAAATCGAACACTAACTTTGGTGCAAGTTTTAAGTAGCCCATATAATAGTGTTTAAAATTGTATGTGCTTTCCTACTTTCCAAGCAACTATAGGTTATTATTCACTTAATTACAGTAAGGCTGCAACTGTTAATTTTATTATCAATTGAGTGATTATGTTTTATTAATTGATTAGCACTTTAGTTAATAGAAGGTCAGAAAACAGTGAAAAATTTGTTGGAGCCCAAGTTGATGTCTTAAAATGGTTTGTGTTGTCAGACCAAAAACCAAAGACATTCTGTTTACAATGATATAAAACAGGTAAAATCAGGAAATTCTTACATTTGAGAAGACAGAATTAGCACGTTTGGCATTTTTAGTCACTACTTGCATAACTGACTTTCCCATCAGCCTCAGCTAAACTTTGTGTTTTATGCTCATGAGCAAACATGTTTGTTTTGTCATTTGCCTAACAGAGCCGCTAGCGTGGCTGCAAACTCTTTGTCTTTTTGCTTAATAAATTACTTAAACCAATAATTGGTTAATAGTTGCCCATTCATTTTCTGTTATTCAGTCATTCTAATCGCTTAAGCTCTGAACTACAGTAGGAAAATCAACTTTACAGAGTCTTGAAACTTGCTTCACCATCACAGTTGCATGAACATAGACAGATGCAAACAAATGTCTTTTCACATTACACTCATGTTAAATTATGGAAATATTTAGTCCTATCATAAGGTCCTTGTCGCTAAATGTCAAAAAAAAACAACAACATATGTATGAGTAGTGATGATGTGAGGTGTTACCTGTTTGTAGATGATGTTCTTGAAGATGTTTCGGCCCAGTTGGGAAGCAGCAGACAGAAGTGCAGAGTCCACTGACGACATCACTGAAGCAGCAAGTGCTCCCATACCAAACAGTGACACGTAGAAAGGGCAGAGATGTTGAAGGGCAATTGGCAAGATCATACCAGCTTTTCCCTGTTCTAACGGGCTGGGTGAACCGAAGGTGGTCTGGTTCCAATCTGACAGACATTAAGCACATGTAGTTAAAACAAAGATATAAGTGGGATTTGGTCAGAGATGTTTGATTTTGTCGAATAGACAGAAAGAAAATGAGAAGATGGTACTGGTAGATGCCGCTGCTGCCCCAATGATGAGTGATGGGACGCCAAGGATTGGACATAATACTGCTGCAGCAAAACAGGTGGTCTTTGCTTGGGCATCAGTGGCTGTAGACAACACTCTCTGGTAGAAAACCTGGTAGCAGAGCCCTCCAATGACCTTGGAGAAGAAAAAAGACAGGATTTTTTACAACATGAATAATGCAATGTAATAATGTAATTTATGTTCCTAGTTGTGTTAGTGGGCTTAAGTGAGGTAACAGGGCTTCAGGCTAGCAGATATTAGTGTTATCTGAGAATCTTACAAGGTTGAGTCTTATAAGACTGTTCACAAGAACTTACTGGCTCCTCAGATTCAAGTACAACTCATGTATAGTGATAGATTCCATTATGATGTAGCATTGGAGTCTAAACATCAAAGATTTGTTGTTCTAGGTTGAGGCTGGCTAAAGATGACCTAAGAAGGAAACCTACCGACACTAGAGAGAAGACATAAAAGGAACCAAAAGATGTTATCCTTCAGACTTGGTATTGGCATTGTATCTCCTCGGCTGGGCTCAATAAACCATGCTATGTTAAGTCTTCATCACTCTCTTCACACCTGAACCTGGCTCAAAACATTTCTTTTATCAATAGGAAATGGTTGGCCATTAAACACGTATGGTAATGTTGTTTATGTTATCACATTGTAGTCTGTCTTGATCTCCCATATTTAAGAGATTTTAGTGGAATTGCTCTTCTAAGATATATAACTGGGGACCGTTATAGGTGTCTGTTACCAGTGTCAATATGTCATCTATCCAGCAACCTGCATCTGCCAGCTCCAGCTTGCCGAGCCACGGCTCCTGGTGCAGCTTGGTTACTGCAGCAACAGTGATGTTAGCAGAGTAGGGGCTTGTCAGGATAAAAGGCACACAGAGCCACTGAAATAAGGATGAAAACAGGAAACAGAGGTGAAAACACTGTGTGTCAGTCGTGTACAGTTCTGTAGATAAAAAATTGATCATTGATCATCAACAGTAGATACTGTAACAACAGCTGCACTAGCTGTATGTAACATTAGTACAGCTGTGATTTGACATAAATGTGAATGTGTACATGTTACTGTAACATGCTGATGTTTAGCAGATCAATGTTTACCATGTTCCAACTTAGTTTAGCGTATTAGCATGCTAACATTTGCTTATTAGCACTAAATACAAAATAGGCTAAAGCTGAGGTTGATAGGAAAGTCATCAGTTTTGCAGGTAGTTGAAATGTAATGTTTGTACCAAGGAGAAGATCATGAAGGTAAGCTGGATGACATCAGTATAGGCCACAGAGTACAGTCCTCCCATCAATGTGTAAAGGATAGCCACAGCGGCAGAGATGCACACAGCCAGCATGGAGGAGATATCCACGATGACACTTACCGTCCCTCCTGAAACCCCAAATATATATACACTCAGAGTGCACTACTTTCACAAAACTTAAACACAGGAACTGAAGCAACAAACAAAAATTGATGCCATGTAATTTTCATTATTTTAAAATTATTGTTTTAGCACCTTATAGATCAGAGCAAAGAGCATGACACTAGCACCACTAAACTGCATTTACTAAGTAGCATTTTAATGTGCATTTCTATTTGTAGAAATTCTATTTGTATTTATGTAAACTCTGTAACAGTCATCAGATCCCAATGAAAGAAACTGTTCAAAGTTCAAAATCTTTTCTTTGAGAACAAAATGATGGAACAGTGGTCAGCAGAAACCAAAATTATTGAGGGCTGGATTAAAAATCCCAATGAAATTTGCGTGACTTTCATCACTGCAACTCATAATGTGACTCAGTGGTGTGTTTGGCCCCTGAGTGCCTGTATGCACTCCCTACAAAATTTGAGCATGCTCGTGATGAGACGCGGATGGTGGCCCGGGAATCTTCTCCAAGACCTGGATCAGGGCATCTGTCTGTGGTGCTACTTGGTGGCGTCGAATGCGCAGATACATAACGTTCCAGAGGTTCTTAATTGGATTCAGGTCTGGGGAGGGCCAGTCAATGGCATCAATGCCTTCATCATCCATGAACTGCCTACACACTCTGGCCACATGAGGCCGGGCATTGCCCTGCACCAGGAGGAACCCAGGGCCCACTGCACTGGTATAATGTCTGACAATGGCTCTGAGGATTTCATCCCGGTACCATTGGCTAGCACATGGAAGTCCGTGTGACCCCCAAGGATATACTCCACAGACCATCACTGACCGATGATGTTGCAGGCAGCATAATGGTCACCAGACTCTTTCAAGTCTGTCACAATTTTGGTGTCGTCTGGTGAATACCAATCGAGCTGCATGGTGCTGGGCTGTGAGCACAGATCTCACTAGAGGACGTAGGACCCTCATGGAGTCTGTTTCTGACATACTGGTCAGAAACATGCACACCAGTAGCCTGCTAGAGTTCCAGTTAGTTTAACTGACATGGTGTTTTACTGTGATGATTAAGTGTTCCCAGAGCAGTAATTAGGTGTGTGTGTATGTACATACAGTATCTCACAAAAGTAAGTGCACCCCTCGCATTTTTGTAAATATTTGATAAAAGCTTTTCATGTGACAACACTGAAGAAATGACACTTTGCTACAATGTAAAGTAGTGAGTGTACAGCTTGTGTAAATTTGCGGTCCCCTTAAAATAACACATCACACAGCCATTAATGTCTAAACTGCTGGCAACAAAAGTGAGTACACCCTTAGTGAAAATATATTTATGAAGTCATTGTTTCTTACTTACCCAGTGCACCAAGAATACATGCTATCCACAAGACATCGGCTATGAGAGCAGGAATGAAAAGAATGGCAGCTACAGTGTTGCCATATTTCTCTTGAAATGGGTCCATGAGGGTGACATAGTTCTTCGTCCGAATTGGTTTGATGAAGAAGAGGGCACCTGCAGTCACATCAACGGAAACATTTCAAAGACTTAAAAAATTATTTAAAATGATGTTTATGCATAAAAAGGCAGGCCAGCAGACAAATATATTAGCTTTTATTGTCATCTCTGGAATAGGTAGAAATAGCGTTTGCCAATTATAGCACTGACATTTACTACAGGTTTTTTTGTAGAGTGATTATTGAGCAGTGTATGGTTTCACTACTTATCAACCTGCGGCATCTAAGCAATCATATTCAACCTCACTTACCAATAATGAGGTTTATGGCAAAGCCAACTGGTACTAGCAAAGCCCACACCAACCCCTTTGTTGGATCGTAGACCACTTCAGCACAACCCAAAATATAGCCTCCTCCGACCCAAGTGGCTGCAAAACATAAGCACGCACGCAGGAAAATTAATGACTGTAGGGACACCTGTTATAAGTTGATACAATTAAATGCATTCAAATTACAAATTTGAAAACTTTTCATTTGAGTCCACTGATTTCACAATAAAAGTCTCTAAATGAACTGTTTCTATTACAAACGTTAAAGGGTCACATTCCTTGACTAGAATCATCTATGATGTTATTATTATCATCATTGCTATTATTCTACCTGTCATTGTGAAGATGCTGACCCAGATGTTTAGGTTCCTCCCTCCAACCATTGTGACCTCACTGCGGTTCCCAGTGCACTTCTTCTCTTCACGTTTGGACTTCCTGGATGCCCAGATACCTGTGCCCAGTACGATTACATAAAACACTCCTATGGAGAGCAGTGCTGGCCAATTTATCGCCATCAGTATCTTTGGGGAAATCCACAAACAAGAAAATGTTAATATATCCCTTTTCACCAGATGATGTACATTGAGCATGCATTGCTTGCAGCTAATATAATTGCCACATAATTTAATATTTTTCATTTTGCAGGTGATTTACAGGCTTTAAACTCAGATGAAATGTGTACAGTAAAATATGATTATAGGTTTTGCAGTTAAGGAGATTTAGAAAGTTAACATTAAAATTTTGTATTTAAATTTATAATTTTTAGTATAATAAAATAAATCCAAGCTAAACATTTAGCAGCACTGTGCATTTACAAAATGTAGACATACACTTTCTGAGCAGTGTGAATTCAGAAAATGTAAATCTACTGTAAATTCTACTGTAAATTCTACTGTAAACAGCTGCTGAATCCACTTTTGCATTTCTGCTGCTTGAGTTTATCGTATTGATCTGAACATCTGCCATTACACATAAAAATCACCCCTAAAATACTAAAATCAAACTTATAGCGAAATAATAATGGTCCAAAAGAATGGCAACAAAGCTCTATTCTAACTGCAGCTGTAAATCTAAAAATCTACAAATTTCATTTCGTTATGTAGCACTGTGCTGTATAATGACTAATAAACAACCTTGTACCTTGTAAATGCCGTTCAAGTCGTAAGCTGTCCTAAAGCCAACACAGACAGTATAAAGAAATAATAAGTATTGTAATAAATAAAAAACATTTCATAATAATTATGAAAATAATGTGTTTTTAATTACCCGGATTGCCTTCAGAAGATGTTGAATGGTGCAAGTTTGAGAAGAAAGTTTGAGCTAAATCTCGACAGTGAAAAGGAGGGGTGATTGCTTTTCCTCTGGGGTAGACTGGGTGTAGTGTTAACCCTTTTTGCTCAACAGGTGTCACCGCCTATGTCCCTGCCCCTTCAGCCTAGCCAGGAGCCTTCCTTTAGCTATTTGTTTTTCTCTGTTGTGCTTTGTTGCAAGAGTGGTATCAGGGACCAGTTTCAGAAAGTGGGTTTCACCTATGGCCAAGTCTGAATGATCTATAACCTGGATGACTGAGAATCTTGTCAGACTTGAAAGTCTTGCTAAGCATTTTTGGATGAACATCTCCAAGTGGTAAACCACAATCAAAAAATATCCAGGAAAATTGCAGACATGGAATGTTTACAACAGTGACAAACACATCACCTGTGAACAATATTACCGTTTGTTTCCTGGAGAAGTCATCCTATTCATAGATGGACTACTCAAGATACATAAGGAAGGAGCCCCCCTCAGGCCCATCAGCAGCAGCATCAACTCCATGCAACATTGCAAAAAACATATCTACTGCCCAAGCCCCCTTGGTCAGCAACATGCTTCACCATATCAGAAACTCCATAGACTTTGTGAACAAAGTTTGAGGACTGAAACTACCCAAGAAACCATTGTGTCCTATGATGTGACCTCCGTGTTTACATGTATACCCACCATGGCGGCAGTGGAAACCGTCACAGCACGACTACTACAAGATAACACCCTGAACAACAGAACTAACCCAAATTTGTGAACAGCTGGACCTCTGTCTGAATGCCACTTACTGTATTTTCAATACAACAGGGGATTCTACAGACAGAAGCAAAGCTGTGTCATCGGCTCGCCAGTATCTCCTACTGTGGCCAACATCTACATGGAGAAGTAAACTATGCACAAAAAGTAAGGACTTTTGTGTTTGGTAGATTGTTTCTACCAAATTATTTTGGTAGAATAATAATTATGTCACATTTTTATACTAGCGACAAAAGCCTGGTTAAAGAATGGGATGCCATCCCACAGCAGACCAGGCTGTTAAATGAATAAATTGCCAATATGTCTTGTTTATTCGGACTTCAATCATCCCATCCACCAAACAACACAAAACAAAGGTCAAATGAAATTAAGTCTGTCAACAATGCTCAAGAAAAGCTGTTTGGCATTGTCAGTGAAGATTTGGCAAGTTTTTCATGGGTACAATCCACGTACTCATCCCACAAATGCATGTTCCTTACAAATATGGCACCATTCAAAAGGGAAATGAACAGGCTTTCCAATCGTATAAGATTTATTGCCAAGAAGCATTGTTACAGAAAAGAAAAAAATGGCCTTACTTTTTGTGCATAGTTTCAAAATCAAAGCCCTGAACTCCTTCAGAGGAACAGCACTGAGCCAATTATACTGATATGTGGACAACACATGGGTTAAAATTAAAACCCAGGAGTGCAAACCTTAACTGAATACATCAACGCAGTGTATAGTTATGTCAAGTTCACATGAAAGGATGTCAGCAACTACAGTTTGGCCTTCTTGGACTGTGCCATATACAGTAGAGAGGACAGGAGCCTCCACATTGGAATATACAGGACACACACACACACAGAACAATACTCACCAGCCCCTGAAGTATAAGCTATATACAGGACACACACACACACAGACCAATACTCACCAGCCCCTGAAGCATAAGCTATATACAGGACACATACACACACAGACCAATACTCACCAGCCCCTGAAGCATAAGCTATAGGGGTTATCAGAACCCTGCATCGCCTGCAACATACCAGCAAGTGCCCAAGCCAGAGGCGATAATTATAATAACAGAACAGTGGCTGACTAGGACCCGGCAAGGACTACGGGTGGGGTTTAACTATGCAGCCATTTTTATTGATTATCTTTAGAGCTCATGGAGAAGACTTACAGCAGGAGAGGTGTGGACTAAAACAAATGCTTTTCCTGCATTTGAGTGTTTGTGTTGTAGTAGTTGTTGTATTTTAGTACCCCAGTAGGTCGACTAGGCCACTAACAGAAAATGCAGAATGGACCTAACGACAATGAACTTTAATTTTGAGAAGACATAACATTATTTTTGAATGCAAGAAATATGTTTGGTGTGTAAGTTTTAAGATAGTGTTTTGAATTTTCAGAAAATGAGCTATACTTAAAAATTACAAACACATTAGCAATTAGGAGCAACCACTGTTACTCATCAGTTAACTTAATAAATATCAGTATGTGACCTGGCAGTTCTAAAATGAATTATTCTTTAGAGTTTATCAAGGCCTAGAGTAAAACTTAACTCTTCAAAACAAGTAAAATGATGACAAACAAGACATTAGTAAATGAAGACCAAATAGCTACAGCCACTGACATAAATACATTTTACTAATCACAGAAATTAAACTCACATAACACACACTTTGGGTAAAGTGCCATGTGTCCTGAGGTCCTGAGCATAACCTAGATTGAACACCATGTCCTGGTAAACAGAGCTCAGATATGATTGATCCATTGGTAAATCAATTTTGTGGGATGATGATTGATGGGAGGTATCTACAAATCCATACATGTGTAGATAAACTATTTGAAATATACAGTACTCCTTTAGCAGCATGGAAGCCCTTGATGGCGTCTAAACAAATTATTTAAGTCTCAGGTACTGTAAGAGGAGCCTCCAGAGACTGTGTTGTCTGTGTTAGCTTACGACTCATGAAAGGCATTTTCTTTACAGCTGCAGTTAGAAAAGAGCATTGTTGACATACTTAATTTCATTATTTGCAGATATTTCTAAACCCCAACCAGGAGACACTCAAACAGTGTGTCATGTTAAATCAACAACAGAATTTGTTGCTTCAGTTGTTTTCATTGTAGTCGGCCTGCTCCTCGGTCCCCGTCTCTAGCCACTTCTTGCAGCATTTTAGCGTCATTGTTTTGGTTTTACAGCCTTTATTGTTTGGTGGTTCACTCTCATTAGCGTAGCAGCCAGCTGCAACAGGTGGCTGTTTCTTTGTGAAGAAGTTCTGATAAATCCAGCACCAAGTGACAGACAGACGAAGTTGCTCGCCAGTGAAGAAGGTGGAACGTTATCAGTCAGTCATTTATTTTAGCAGACTTGTTTTGTTTGTACAGTCTGCAGGGGGGTGACCATCTGGGCTAACCTTCTAATACAGCTGAACCCTTTCACTCTTGATGCCAGCCAGCGTATCCATTTGCCCAGCACTGTGGCTGACTACCCGTGCCTGCCACCAGGTTTTAAATACCTGTTTTCAAGACGAAAATCCTTCATACAACAAGAAGAGAAGCTCAGAGTTTTTTGGCAAAGTCATCTTGCTGAGAAAATTACTTGTGGTAATGAGAAACAAGATGCCTCAGCAGAAATTACTCAGCTTTTGTGGCGGGTCGCTTGTCAAGGAGAGGAAGGACTGTCTGATTTAGCCATGGTACTGGAATACAGTGTGACAGAAGGACGGTTGACAAGGTTGCTGGAAGCACCAGATTTTGGATGGAGGAGCTTTGTGCACCTGGAGGGATCCAACATATAGCGAAGAGGGACTTGCAAAAGCTAAAATGTGCACCCACTCCTAATATGATTGCTTAACAGCCAACTCAGGTTTATCAGCCGGCAAAACTTCACACATATATTATCTTCTTTTGACCAAGCTGGAACCTGGAGCTGTTTGACTTTTCTGTATCCAGCAAACAAACTTTGTACCTGTACAGCAAGTATGTTAATGCTCTACTGTAGCAACAAGCATTAACCAGCAAAATTATTTTGACAAATTTGCACCGGTCAACTTGTGTGGAACTTGCCTGCAGTCATCCAAACTGGTTTCCAGTTCACAATTTTCAGGAACACTTAAAGCAGGCTGGGCTTTCTGCCTCAACAATAAAACCTCATGTAGAGGCAACTGGCTTCAGTGAAGTATCAGAAGTCACATCAGATACATCATTATATATTTCTGAGTATCTCTGGACCACAGAATTATTTCCTTTACCCTTTTTGCATGAACGTGTATATCAACACTCAGGGCTGTTGTTGGGGAACCTTGAGCTGACACTGCTCTCTCATTGTTACCATACATGCTGCACAGTATTTACCCCTCAGTGCCGCTGACCCCAGTCTCTTACAGTGTCACTTCCATGCTGACACATGAGGCGGTAGACAGAAAATTCCTCGCCACTTGTCTGACCCTCCGACCCCACCCGAAGGAAACCCCCCTCTGGACTGGTTCTTCTAGAGCCAGCCACACTGACTCAGAAAGTCAGTGCACAGTGAGCTCACTGGGTAAGTCTGCTGCTGTTGACTTCTATATAACCATATGGTATTGTTCTGGGTGCTTACTCATTCAAGTCATATGTTGTAATGACTTGACCTTCCTTTGAAAGGGAGCCCATCTGGATGGATGAATGAATAGAAGAACATATAGAGCCAGCAGTGCAGTGATGGAAACATGAGAAGCATGAGTGACATGAAAAACAACAACAGTTGTATTTTATGTCGAGGATCACATGAAGAAATACATTAAGCATTATAAATCAAGTGGATGAAAGCACACAAACTAAAAAGTAATTTAAACCTGCATTTACTTGGACAGTTGGAGACAGCGAAAACAAGATGCACACATCACACCTTTAAGTTGCTATGACAAACGTGCTAGCAAACATTTGCTTATTTACTTATCAGGCAGATACAGAGCAACATTAGTGTTCACTTGGTGTCATGTTTCTGGCCACATGATGCATCCGCTGTTTATTTCCCTTTTAGCTTTGTATATGTGGTCATTAGCAGCTAAATGCTCCACTGTGTTTACCTGCGAGTCACCGACTTTGTCTATTGCCGCTTTCAAGTCATGTTGTTTAGACATTAATAATAAGTTACGAAACGTTCCTGTCATCCTCCTAGTTGTAATTCCGAATGTCTCTGACTTGTTGAGAAGAACTACGGAAGTGTTAACAAACTGCAAAGTGGCTGCATAGCCAACATTGCTGGCAGTTCCATCTAAAGAAAATTCCCTATAAACACTAATGTTATTATAAATGGAGCGATACATTGTTTCGTTGTCTGCGATTTCACTTAGCGAAACCACTTTGAATATGTTAGAAACACTGCAAAACTAGCGAATGATGTGACTAAAAGGCTAGCAGTGGGGGTAACCATCTTGGAGTAGTGTATGTACAAGGTCAGAATAATTTGACATTATGCTGTTCTTCCCATTTTGCCAACATTGCATGAATGAAGCATTATCTACCTTTGGTGTTCTGTAGAACAGGGGAGCACAGTGTGTTTTTAGAGTCTTTTTTTTTCCTGTTGTTGTTGCTGAAAACTGCTACATACCTGCGTCTGGTATTGATGCTAATGAAAGTGGTGACACTGAACCAAAACAGTAACGCGTGAGCCATAAAACCAAAAACAATGAGCTGAAAGATGTTGGAATACTCAATTATGCTGAGGGGAACAGCAGAGCTGTGTGATAATTCTCTGTGAGTTTGTCACTATGTTCAACCCCTTTCACATTATGCATAGTCATTTGATTATTAGTGTTGTGTCGTTCAAAGAACGTTTCGTTCATTTGACCTAATCTTGTATGTAACTCAGGAGGAACGGGTTGTCTCAGTGAGTAATTCGTTCATTTTCACGCATGCGTGAATAGTCTTGGACTCTTACGTTCACTCGTTACACAGCAGCTGCAAGGTCTGAATATTGACAACATATTTCTGTGGTTTTTACATGGTTTGAATTTGGTTGTGGCTCCATGGGGCTTTATAGAACCATGACAGAGAAAGATCAAGATGAGAATTTGTGCATTATACTTTGTCCATTAGAGCAAGCCAGGCAGCCTTCTGTGTTTGAGAACTGCGCTGCGGCAATAACCGGCCTAGTTCAAATGAACGAAATGACACAAAAACAGATTAGTTAATTTTAATAAACGGGATTTGGTGACTTGAGTCTTTCAAAAGAGTGACTTTTCCCATCACTATTGATTATTGTTAATATTAAAAATATTAGTATAGCAGCTTTAAGTTTGGTGATTAAATACAATGAACAGTTGTTAGATTTTGTTGGTGAGGGAACCAACTATTTATGACTGCCTATCAGTGAAAGGATAGCTGAAAGAATGGACAAATTAGGCCCAGACAATTGATCATTATATTTAAATTGATAATTTACTGCATTCATGGAACTTATATTTTTCATTTGTAATGAGTTGTTGCATTTACTCTTTCATGGGTCACATTATTTATAATCACGGGCCTATAAAAGGCCACCACACTGCCAAACCAACACTTTATAACCTCCCATCTGTTTCTCATCCACCTCTAACAGACAATTGTGATGATGTCTGACCTCCACATTAAAGGCACTACTGTCACCGCCACCTTCAAACAAAATGCCGTCTACTCAGCTGTTTCTAGATGTGTCACCAACCTCATATTTACTGACTGAGCAATTACACTTTTATACGATCCAACTGTCAGTGTGTAATGTCTCAGCTAAATGTTAATGACTCAGTAAGTGTCATTGACCACATTAAGAAGTAATTTGTATGATGACATTTACACCAGTTTTACCTACTCTGCTTGGCTTTTTTGATGGGCAACGTGAGACACCCAATGTTATAAATCCAGTATTTACATTAGTTTATCAAAGCATCATCATCTACGTTTGCACCAAGCACTAGTTCCTCTTTCAATATTTGAGAGCACTTCATTAATGTCAGAGGAATGCAGAATCTTGATCCTTATTTCCCCATTATGTGGCCAATGTGTGGCACAGGATCACAGATGAGAAGTATTGGACTGCTTTTCCGTCACTAGTTTTTAATGTTTGATTCATGTGAACATGTCTGTGAACCCAAGCACTAAAAGCAGTCTTCATCCAAACACATTGCTTTTTGTAACAAAAACCTAAATATATTCTAGGAATTACTGAATAAATAAATATATAGTCAGTATGGAGCAACATCCATGTGAGCAAAGAAGGGAAGCGCTTGACAAGGCACTACAGCCTCGTCCCCCACAATGACTTTTAATGTATCTAAAACACGAGAAAAATCTCCTGCATGACTCAGTTTCCATTTGCACAGAAGCAAAGGTGATTCAGATTCACAACTATTAATGTTGTTTGTGTATTTTACATTTTCAATGCGAACGCACACCATTCCCCTTACCACTGTCCTTTGCACGCATTGTTATCAGGGCTGCAGAAGCCCTGAAAGGCAAGTGACAAAAAAAAGTGATCTAAATTGTTTCCTCTCCTTTTTCCTGTAAAAACCTATTGTAAAAACAGGTTAAAATAAACATTTTGGCAGATGAAATTTTAGTCAGCATTATTTTCTGTCATGTTTTCTTCCAGGTGAGCTTTATTTTTTCTTTCATGCACTCTAAACCATAGACTGTATCTAAACACATATCAAGATGCTGATCAGACAGCATGGGTATTGCACAGGTGCCTTAGGTTGGCCACAATAAAAGGCCACAGATGTGCCACACCTGTGAGGTGGATGATTATCTCAGCAAAGTGCTCACTAACGCAGATTTTGACGAAAAAAATTGAGAGAAATAGGCCTTTTGTGTACATAGAGAAAGTCTTAGATCTTTGAGTTCAGCTCATGATGGATGTGGGCAAAAACAAAAGCGTTGTGTTTATAATTTTGTTCAGTGGAGAACATGGTGTAGCGGTGCACTTCAGCCTCTTGTGGCCAAAATGAGCACTGCAGCAACAAACCAAAGCAACAGGCAATTCCATAACTGGCTCTGCCCTATTTGGTGATTTTTGGGGGGAGGGAGGACACTTAACAAAATACAATCTGCTGTTACAAATAAAAATGGCCTGTGACACACTTTATATTGTTGATATTTTGGATTATTTCACAACTTTTTAGATATATAGTGTATGTATATAATTTATAATAAACAAATAAGCACTCTCAACTCTTAAGTTTTTTTCTAGTTCAAGTCAATGACACAAGACATCAAAGTTAAATCACTCCCACATTCAATATACTTTGTGCAAAAGCCAACAGCAAAATTTTCTATTGACAGCTTTTATTGTGTTACACAATATGTGAACAGTATATCTACAAAATCATTGGTAAAAATGTTTATAAATTCCTCGCTAGAGTTCACGGTCAATTTCATTTGATGTCCTTTTATTGGGAGAATAAGATCTGACTGAAAAACACTGGTCCACAATCTCATCCTTGGCAGGGGTGAAGCAATGTATCCGTAGAAACATCATCTGGAGGCCTTGCCGTTTTCATGAACATCCATTCTGTAAATAGGAAAAGTGTCAAGTTTGATGTATTACAAATACATTTTCAGACGTGATCCTGTCTATAAACTTAAAAGCAAAGACTGATACATATTGTTAAAATTTTTCTTTTTTGCCTTTTATGTATTTGTGAAGTGGGCATGCGTTTTTGATACATTCAATGTTACACCCATGAAGTAACAAATATTTCACAATAACACACCCATTCTCATCTTTGAGCTGCTGGTACAACTCAAACTTGTTGTTGACGGAGCTCACTCTTCCAACGAACTCTTGGTGCTTCCTGGAATTGGCTGCAGTGATGCGATTGGTCCACATGGTCAGGAGTGAGACAGGACCTGCAGCAAACGTGAGACAAAGCCACAGATAAAAACCACACATACCCAGCGGGGCTCGAGTGATGTCATCATTTGGTTTGCCAGAAAAGGCTCTCATTAGTCCAGGCTCATATACAGATAATTATTAAAGCTCTTCTGCCACTTATAACTTTAAAGAATTATTGTTATATAATGCTGGGAAGTACTGAAAAAAATGTAATACATATTTAAATACATACATTCATGTACTTAATAAATAACTGTTGGCTTTATCATTTCCACTGTTTCTTTCATACCACTGAAACAAGTATTAAATTGCTTTCTCTGTGGTATTAAAAAGCTCTTAAAAGTTCTTCAATTTCAAACACTTAAAAATCCTGAGTGACCATGACCACAGTCAGCAGCAGTCATGTGCCCTTATCTGGCAGTTTGTCAATGATTTCTTCATGACTGCAGTACTTTTGGGGTGGTTTCTATTCCAAGCAAAAAAGTATGATGGGGCTTGGCACCTTTTGCTCTATCTGGGGGCTGAACCTCCTCTGTGGACAGGCGCGGCTTCTTGTTAGCCGGCTCTGGAGAGTCCGGGGAATCCTTGATCACCTCCGACTCCTGATCTTCTTTATCCAGCAAACCCTTTAGTCTTCATGTTAAAAACAAAAAGACGAACGGAACATTTAGTGACCACAGTAAAGATATTTTTTGCCTCAAATGTGGATGTATGATTAGATAAACATCCACTGACCTCTCTGAGTCCTGCCAGCTTTTGTCATCTGTGTCCTTGCTGCCATTTTTCTCCGTCCTGTCTTCCTTCTCCTCCCTCTTCCTCCCCCTCTTCTTCCTCTCCTCCTCCTCGGGGGGTTTGCTGCGGCAGGCAATGATGCAGTCCAGTACCCGCTGGTGTCTGTCCGTGTCGCCAGCGTGAGTTTTCACTAATGTTTCCAGCTCATTCCACATTATACGATACTGTTCATCTCTGGTGATAACAACGATGCATGAACATCAATGACACAGCTGAGTGTTTACTTTCAGAAATTGTCATGTTGATGCTCATTTCTGATGGTAAACAAAATATATAAGATGTTTATTTTTCTTTTAAATACCTCTTGGGGCCTTTGCCTCTGGATCCCACGGTGGAAATAGGGAGAGGGTCATTCTTCCTCTCCATGTCTACAAGGTTGTAAACCGTCTTCTGGCAGGTCAGAACGTCCTCCTCAGACAAAGACTCTTTCACTATCAGATTAGCTAAAGGCACCACCTAGTGGAGGAAAAGAGGAAGACACACAGGCACAGGAATGAATGATGACGCCAATATGGAGGCATAGAAACGTGGAAAACAGCACGCTCCAAATACTTGAGAAACAACCAGTAGGCAGATTATCTTTTAGTTGCCGATATTATCATCAGGGAGCAACAAGCAAATATTTCAGAGTGTGATAGAAGCTTCACTAGATAGAAATCTAAGTAAGGCAGAAGCAAATCAGAGTGAAAATCCAGTAGAACTGCAGTATCTGTGTGATGCTCACTGCCTGCATATTGAAGATGGTGGTCTGGGAGATAATCATTGGCCAGTATCGAGTGTGACGTTCCAGCTGAGCTTTGGCCCTCTCAGCTGGTAGCTTCCCTGAGGGATCGTGGGAAGACTCTGAAACTGGAGTGAGACGGTTCTCCCTCATAAATTCACCAAAGTCCTGAAATAGAAATGTAAAATTA
Organism: Micropterus salmoides; assembly: GCF_014851395.1. Lineage (NCBI taxonomy): Eukaryota > Metazoa > Chordata > Actinopteri > Centrarchiformes > Centrarchidae > Micropterus > Micropterus salmoides. Next base: position 13,608,704 of record NW_024041484.1, read on the forward strand.
AAACAGCTCCCAGTGAAAGATCGTTGACATCTATTGTTACACAGCTGGTGTTGAACGTACAGTGATGCGGTAGTCTGTCACGCGGCCTCCACAGCCCTCGCTGATGGAGGGCGGGTCCTCCAGGGTGGAGCGGTTGCTGTTGAGCACGTGCAGAAAGATCTCGCCTCCGTGGCTACTGAGCATGTGGCTGATGACCTTTGACCCCGACTTCCTCGGCTGCTCCAGCAGCACCGATCGACCTGTGTACAATCAGGAAGAGAAGCAGTTAACCGACAAAGCCAAGCAAATTAGTCTGCAGATCAATTCAGGGCAAGGAAACTGGACAAAGGACGGATTAAAATAATGGTTTACCGTTAAGGAGAAAGTTCGTCAAACATGACGAGGGGCGACTGTTTACGTCTGTGGGGGAGATACGATAGGCTCCTGTACAGTAATGCAGCTCTGAGTTGAAAAACAAAAAATAAAAACACAATTAGATAAAATAAATCAGGCATCGAAGATCACAGTTCTATTTTGCACAATACATCCCTAATGCCTATAGGAATATTTTCCAAAAAGGGCTAATATTGTATGTGAAAAAAAGAGCTTCACCAATTAATTAATCGACAGGAAATTAATCAGCAATTATTTTGATAATCAAATAATAATTTTTCAACAGTTGTTTCTTTCAGCTTTTCAAATTTCAGGATCTGATGCTTTTCATTTTCATAAATCATTGATCATCACTATCACCATCAATATTTTGAATCAACAATTCAAACACAGAAAATTGTGTCACACAATTCAAGGTGGATCCTGAAATCGTAAATGAATAAATAAAATATTTAAATTCAGAAAATTGTGTCACCTGTCCAGGTATTAGTAGTTTACATACTAAACATTTTTGAAAATGTAATGCCTTAAAGCTTAGACCCCTTCAAATTAAACAACAACTAATACAAACTTCAGCTGACTGTACCAACCTATGCTGTTGGTTCGTGGAGTGCACCATTTCAGCGTAATCGTCTCTTTGAGTCCATTTTCTCGAGTGCTGGTGCCAGCCATATGCAAGTCTCCTACATAACACAAAGACAACATATAAGGTGTTTTGAGGTTTTTGATGATAAAATACATTAAATGGGTCAAATATATCAAGCATGCATAAAATCAATCTGCAGACTGATTTCCTAACATGGTGCTTATAAAATAATATAAATAATGAGAGCAATCATTTATTTTTATTTAAAGAGCAAAGTTTGAGGATTTCAAATACCTGTGAAATACTTTGACAGTGTACGTACTCACCGCTTTTAAAGAACTCCAGGTGAGCGTCTTTGTGATGCAGGAGCTCAACGTCGTAATTGGCTGATGTGTTGGCGTGCTGCTCTTCCTGTCCATCCGCAGAGACAATAACAAATATAGTATGACGTCAGCTCTTAAAATGCGCAAACTAATGCACACACAGGCACAAACACACATTAACACTGCTGATTTCATGTTCCAAAGGGTAACTCATAATGGTCAAAGTAAAAAAGAAAAAAAAAGAAAAAGGTTTGCTCTGGTTTACTCAAGCATGTTTTCTTCTATTCACATCAGATACTAGTGCTTAATGCACATGTCCTTAAATTCACACAAAACTGAGCCTACACTTGGTTCAACATGAATCATGGATTCTCAATCTTACAAAACCAGCTATGTATAGTTTGGGCTCCAAGCCCAAATATAGGACCTGGCAAACTTTTTAATCACAAGCTTTGAATTTGACAACTTTCTACACTTGGGGGGAAAAGCAGTTTTAGGATAGCTAACGGCGGAATCAGAAATTTTACGTTTAAAAAAAACCAAACTAGTTATCCAGACAGAACAATGAAACACACCAAGACACTCAAGGGGGGGATGAGCGGGAACTGATGGAGGAAAACAGAGACCAGGGGAAAGTTTTAACAACTTTTAAGGTGTAAACACCTAACAGACACTGAAAGTATTCAATAATTGAGAAGAGGCAACGCTGGCCACGGATGTTTTTGGACATAAAAATTTTTTAACAGTAATATTCTGCATTTTTTTAAATCAGAATTTGACTGAAACACTATCTCAAAAGTGATTTTCCCAAACAATTTGAATTCTATTAAAACAAATGGTGAGTCAGTGCAGTTATTACATCATTTAATAAAAAAAAGAAAGTGAACGCCAGGTGTGCAGGCTTTTCCAACAGACCCCAAACTCTGCATTCCCTGGGTGTCCACATGTGACCAGAGTTGCCCATCCTTTACTGGAGCCTCACTAGCAAATCTGTTGACCCACTGTCACATCAAAATAAATGAATGACACGGTAAGCCTGTTGCATCGGCAGAGCTAAAAACACATACTGCACACTACGTGGTGTAAACTCTGACCCTTCCTCACTTTGATGTGTGTGTGATAAGAGTACTAACCTGGTCGCAAACATTTAATGTGGGCTAGCAAAACAGAAAATACAGCATGAAACCAGCAGCAGATTCACAGTCATATCAACATGCAGATGAGGTAAACAAAATATAAGTTTCATGAGCAATTATAGGTGAGGGAGGGCTTACATAAAGATTAAGCAAGCGGGGGGAAAAAAGTGTGAAATGTGAGAGAAAAACAAAAACAAAGCAATCAATCAAGTAAAAAGAAGGAGTGGTCACTGCATTCTAGACATGAAAGCATTTCTGTACTAACAAAAGAAAAAACTATTTAAGAGTTAAAGTGTTTTAATCTTAGCTAGGCATGTGGAAGGCCCAGGCGAAGGGCCAGAAGCCTCTTACCTTCATGGGGATGTTTGTTATGGTGGTGGAGGCCAAGTCAAAGTGTTGCTGGACCAGAATGTTGAGTTTGGTGGCCAGGTGCCGCCCTGCACGAACACTGTGAACCTCACTGGTGAGCAGAGGGGAGATCTGAGATGACAAGAGAAGAACTGCAGTGAGAACTAACTGTTGTAACGTATTTCACACAACCTCATGAATAAGTCTTCCTTTCTAAGATTCATCTTTATGACCCAAGAGAGTGAAAGCTCTGAGGTTGGTTTTCAGGAAGCCGAGCCCCAAACTTGCTTGTTAGAACCCACCTCTTTCTTCGGTCGATCAGACACCAGCGTGTCCTCGCCCTGTGGGTGGATGTGAATTAGAACCAGGTCACACTGCTGGATGGCCATCAGCCTAAACAACGAGTTAGAAGTAAGAAAACAAATATATGAGTCATTTGTCACCTTTTGCAAAACATCAACAAATTGCTGCAAAAACACTGTGGTGTATGCCATGTAGGCATTCGAGTGTGGAAGAATTATCAACAGTGAGTGACATTTCTTTACATTATCTGACACCGACCTGTCTGAACCTGCTGCCAGCTTGTTTTGTTCCAAAATAGTTTCCTGGATGCAGTCTTCCAACATGCGCACATGAGTATCACTGTATGACAAAACACAAGAAGAGCATTGCATTAACACAGTTTTAAATGATCTAACACATACCAAGACCTTAAAATAGCAACTAATAGTCTAAATTAAGACCATAAGACCATCACATACAGTACATGTAAAGTACGAAACAGTGACGGCAGTTTAGGGCTCAATTCATGTCACTATCGTTGTAAACGCACACACAAATGAGTCACAAATATATATCACGATTGGTAAACACAAAGCACATCTACAAATCGATCTACAGATAGATTCAAGATCCACAAATAGGAATCACTAACCATGGGAAATCATTTGCTTGGAATTTGTGAGAAAAAAAATCTATTCTATTATTAAATTAGTCCAATAAATGAATACATAAAAAAATTAATCTATAAAATGTCTAACAAAAGATTAGATAAAGATTGGGAAAATGGAGGGCAAAAATACAAATGTAGATGAACATGGGTGCATGAAGTGGGACAGTGTGCAGGTTGTCAAACATTTAGGTAGGCAGTTCATTTCTCAACGTTTATTGATTGTAAAGATAATTTGTAGGTCATATATATGAGTAGATGGTTTCCAGGTATAGCTGTTTTTAAATGTTTATATCATAGAAAAATACACCTTGAGTTAAACATTATTACTAAGGGTCTACAGCCATGCTAACGGCTCTAAAAGGCTGTAAAGCAATGCTAGGAACTAAATGCTAACATCAACAATGCTAACATGCTCACAATGACAATGCTAACATTGGAAATATAATGACATATGATTTATATCTAAGGCTAACATGTTGTTGCTAAGCAAGTGTAAATTGTACCATGTTCACCATCTTAGTCTAGTGTGTTAGCATGCTAATATGATAATTAGTACAAAATACAAAGTTTTAAATTGGACTGCACTATATTGTAAGGTGTTTGTAATATTTTGAATCATTAAAATAAGTAAATGAGGTGATCAAAGTGTAAGCACTAGAAAAACTGATTTTAGCAGAACCTATCAACATCTGGCCAATGGCTGTGTGTTTACCTTTTAGCATTGGTTAGGCAAATAATTCGACCCCTATTGGCAACTCTTTCAGCGGTGTCCATCAGAGCGGTGCGTCTCTCGTGCTGCAACTCTGTGATCTTGCACAACGACTCCACCGCAGCAACCAGCCCATGCAGGATGCTGCAACACTCGGGGTCCTCACGTGGGTTGGGTGGCCCTACAGCTGCCAGAGCTGACATGAGCTGCCAGAGAGGAAGAGAAGCTGCATAAACACATCGCAACTGTAATTGTGGAGAAGACTTCTGCAAAAATGCGGTAACGATGATCTTCATTGGAAAAGTTGCATCTCTCCAATAGGTGGAAAATCTGAGCTGCTGACAACACAGCTTAAAAATGACATGATAGTCACTGTGAGACATACGGTGCATTAACAGTCATACTGGTGTAATAACTGTTACTGTGTGAGTTTTTATCGGCAGAGGATTACCTCATGAGTGCTCTGGTCTTCCCGCCTCCAGCTATTCAAGATGTGGAACTCTGAATCACTCACAATGTAATTAACCTGTAAAATAAAGGAGGTGGCAGAAAATGTTAATGGCGGTGTTGATGTCATTGATTCACTGTAACTATTTTGGTTAAAAATTTCTAAGCATATCTCATACGTTAGGTTTTCCACTTAGGGACCTTAACTGTCTTTTTACAACAATTTCCAAAATTAAACTTGTTTAGTTGCATCGCAGACTTAAGTGGTGGAGAAACAGCTTTAGCTTAAACTTTTCAGCCCGAGTATAAAATTAAATAAATAAACA